>NC_072006.2:3610000-4210000 GCF_028885655.2 Pongo abelii | reverse complement strand
TCCTTAAAAATGTTACTGCTGAAAATTCACATAGTGGCTAATAACTACCATTGTTGCCTTTTTATATTTGCATTCCATTCCTTGGCTCATTAAATATAATGTAATAAACATATATTAAAAGCCAGAGGAGTTTGACATGAATCCTGCATCTGCCACTAGCTAGCTGAGTGACCTTAGGCAAGTGATTTCATTCTGATACTTAGCTTTTTTTCTCTTTGATGTGAGGCTAATGCTATTTGCTGACAGCATAGTGTTGTTACGAGAAAAAAAAATGACAAGTATATTAGGGTAATGCCCATTGTTATAACAACTAGACCCCAGAACCTCTTTAGCTTAGTCCAGTAGAATTTAATTTCTTGCCTGCATGAAGTCCAGTGCAGGTGCTCCTGGTCAGCAAGTGGATTTCCTCCATACAGCAGTTCAGGGATCCAGGCTCCTTCTACCTTGAAGTTTTACCACCACCCCTGCACTTTGTTCTTCTCTGCATCCAGCTAACAAAATCCCTAATCTGGAAGTGAATTATTTCACTTCTGTGCACATGCTATTGGCCAGGATGAGTCACATGGCAATACCTCGATGCAAAGGGAGCTGGGCACATGTTTGCCCAGTTGTAAGCTGGGCACCTAATTTCTACGGTGAGTTCCATATTACAGAAAGGGGAGCATGTGAAATCCATAAACATTGTGAAGCTTTTGTTGCTGTTGTTTCTGGTGACATTTTAGGTAGTCTTCTTGTTAACGCCATCATCCTAAACCAGCATTCCCATAATCATATTGAACATGGTGAACATCATCATGTTATCTTAGAAAAGATGACCAAGAAGTGATCACAGTTGAAAATGCAATTGTTATTAACTCCCAATGCATGGTCTATAGCACTGACAATATTTTGCTGATTTTCCCATCACATAGGCACCAAATTATGCTAAATTATAAATTAGATATATTAAAATTCCAGTGCCAAAATTATTCAAGAATCATAGTAAAAGACCTCTACAGATAAACCCCAAGCTTCTATTGTAGTATATAGTTATCTGAAGGGGCTTCTGTCTTCCAGGACCAGCTATTGTCCAGAGAAGAGCCTAGAGGGGCTGAAGAAAGCCCCCAGGAGACCATGCTAAGGAGACATATCCTAAATGATCATTTCACTGTGCTACCTTTTGTAGTTGTAGGAGCCATAGGCTTTTGGCCCCTAAAGATTCATTGAAAAATCACTGACATGAGGAAGATTGATTAATAGGAGAAAAGACATACAAATTTATTTAATGCCTTTAGTAGGGGCATTAAATAAATGCCTTTAGAATGAAGACCCCTCTTCCGATAGGTTACAGAAACTTATATTTTATCTTGAGGTTAAAGAAAGAATGGGAGCTTGTATCCTGGTAAGACCAGTTATGAGAGGTGGAAGAAGAAGAATTCTGTTGAGGGGCAATAAGTGATAGAAAGGGGAATAAATATTAACTTGTAAATAGCCTTCTCTGGAATTTACATAGTCATTGGAGACAATTCATTATGCCCATAAAAAAGGTTTTCTCAGGTGTGGTCACATATTGGTCTTCTTTTCTGCAACAGATAATGAGATAACAGGGAAAGGAAGAAGAAAACAGTTGTTCACCTTGGTGGGTCTGGATCTTAGGCAGATAAAGGAGCTTCAGCTTCTTTGGGAGAGACTTTGGGTGGTGGAGGGAGGCCAGAGGATCCTTGAGGCTTCTTCAGTTCAGCATGTCAAAATGCCATATTTTGGGGTATTAGTTTCTGAGCCCCAATATGGTCTAGGAAAATGAATATACCTGGAAACCATATAATCACTTAATTACATCAAAACTCAAATCATTGTTTTAGATTAAGTAATTAAACAATCAAATCAATTTTCATTCCACTCAGAGAAAAAAAAACAAAGCCCTGCAGTGGCAGCTGATGCCCTCAATCACGGCTGCTCAGACTTGAGTGCACATCAGAATCATCTGGAGAGCTTCATCAAAATGGATGGCTGAGTCTCCCTGCACCACCCCTCAGAGCTGCTGAGTCAGTAGGTTTGTGGTGGAACTCCAAAATTTGCATTTTTAGACAAGCTCCCCAATGATGCTGATGCTGCTGGTCTGGGACCACACTTGAAGAACCACTGCCCTATGCAGCCTGACTTCCTGTTCTGTCTCTGTCTTATGTCCCTCTGTTTGGCCCTTTGCTTACCCTTCTTCAGGTTCACAAGCCTCCTTGCTATTCCTTGAACCACCAGGCATATCCACATCTCCAGGCCTTTGCACTTGCTGTTGACTCTTACTAGAACTCTTTGGCCAGATACTCTAATGAACTGTCTCCTTTCTAACTTCAAATATTTGCTCAAATATCACCTTCTTAAGGACATCCTCTCATCCCTATCGACACAATATAAAAATTCTTTTCCCCTGCCACAGCATTCGCCATTCCCTTTTCTGCTTTTATTTTTTTCTCCCGGGCCTTATCATCTTCTAATATACTATGTAATTTTCCTATTTACTTGTTTATTGTTTTCTCTCCTATCATGAGAGCCCCATAAGGGTGGTAAAGGATCTTTGTCTGCCTCCCTATTGCATCTTCAATACCATGGACAGTGCCCAGCTTCAGCAGGTGCACAATAAAATACTTGTCAAAGAAAAGATGGAGAGAGGCCTAAGGGAAGAAAGAATGGAGAGAAAATTAAAATAATCTTAATCTACCACAGATTTTTGCTTGGAATGCAAATCACTTCTCACTTGCGCACAGCCAGTTTACTGTGTAATCCATGTGCAGTGCCTCTGTTTTGCTGTATAATTCTGAAAGACTTTAGTGCCCTGGTTGCCTTTATCCCCCTCATGCCAGGATTATCCTCAGGTTCTTCTGGGGTTTGAGAGCCTCAGGTGGCAAGCTGTAAGTGAGAATCTGAAAAGATTTTACAATAGAAATGGGCAACTTCAGATTTGGAAGGGAGTGACAGTCAGAGGCTAGTTATTGTTTTTGCTGCTCTTATTGTGACTCTCAGTTCGTATGACTTAGGCTGCACAAACCAAGCCCATTCTTGCCCTTCTCCTTTGGCATACTTGCTGTTATAAAGAAGCAAATATGAAGAGAAGAGTCAGAAGGTGAGACTTATACACCATAGCAAGGGTTTCTATGCATGGAAAGTTCAGTTTGAAGCTGACATGTCAACAGAACTACCATTTCTATTTGCTCAGAATGTTGGATTGTTTGGGGACAAGGCAATATCCAAAGACAGATTCTAGTGGTTTAAAAGAAAGAAACAAACAAAACCCCAAAGAACTATGATTTTTTATCTAAAATTGTACTACAACTTTATAGTATTTAACTACTAAGAAGATTCCATTCTTTACTCATAACAGCAAATTCCCTTCTTATTTGGCCCAGTCTTCTTCAACAGGAAAGTTTCTTATACCCGATACTCTATTGTTTAAAATTCATATAATCAATGACATTAAAAGTGGGCAGCTTGACAACTTATTTCTACCATAACTTTAAGAAAATGTACAGCTCTGAGTTTTTCAAAGAAGTGGTAGCAGTAACTTATTTTTGGAAATAAGTCAAACACCATTGCAGTTGCCCATATGAAACCCATATTCTCATCAGGAGGTGGCGCTAGCATATGACCCTCAGATGGAAAAGAGCAGAATTACGCAAGTGTTTGTGTGACCCATCTGACCAATCTAAATAAAGCAAAATTAAGGTTACATAAGGTTCTCTGGCTCGATGTGAAATTCCTGTGCATCAGTTTTTATCTTCTTGAAGACTGAAGGAAAGAAAGCAGGCTCTGATGTTGTTAAACTTGACAGTGTTTCCAATTATGATTTATGGAAGATCTCATTTTGATTGCCAGCTGTGTATACACATGCACACATACCCACAATACCATTTTCAATCACCTGAGAAGTTTGATAATTAGATGAGAACAATACCTACCACGTATCTCATAGTTACTGTTGCAAAGACTTCTAAAGTCTTTATACCCAATTATATGGGGGGCTTTTTACCTGTTGCTGGGACATGTAGCTCCTTGCAATTGCCTTTTTAAGAGAGGGCAGAAGATCTCAGTGTGATATCTTGAGTGGTGAGTTCCAGAATTACAGCATTCCTCTGCCAACTATCAGAATTAGGGTTTATTCTTAGTGTATGCTGGAGCTGGCTCACATGAGCTTGTGAGAGCCAATTGTGCTCATCTTTAAAAATATTTTTTCAATTAAAAAAATGTTCTGCAGTGTCACATTGGAAGCTTGAAATTAGCTATGTGAAAGTATTCGCACCATAAAAGTTGACAGACATTACAATCAGGGTTTGTTTACCCTTTTTCCAGAGCCAGTTTTCAACCACTTAGAAGCATGCCACTGTTACTTATTGTGCTCGTTTGCAAACATAATCCTAATTCTCTGTGTCTCACAGTAGCCAGTCATTGGCAATGTGACATTGAAGCTCCTCCTTTTGAAAAGCAGACTAATTTCCCCACCCATTGAATCTGGGTTGGTCTTATAGCTTGCATTGTTTATAGAAGCTAGTGGAACCAATCTTACATGCCTTTTCCTAGCCTAGGTCTCAGGAGGTATTTCTTCTGCACTCTCTCAGAACCCTGATGCCACCACAAGAACAAGCCCATGCTACCCTGCTGAAAGATGAGAGTCCATGTGGCCACCCTAGACCAGTCAGTTTCCAGACAATCCATAGCTGACCACAGAACATATGAATAAACACAGGCAAGACCATAAGAACCACTCAACTGGACCCAGCACAGATTATCAGCCCACAGTATTTGGGGTCAAATAAGTGGTTGCCATTTTAAGTCACTAAGTGTTGGGATGGTGTGATATGCAGCCAAAGCTAGCTGATCGACTAATCTACTCATAATTCCCAGTAAGTTTTAAACAAACAAATAACAGTGGTATTTCCAGGATTAAAATGTGGGCCAGTATCTGTCTGGGGAAACCCTACTTTGCTAAAAGACTTACTGTGAAAATACTTTATCAAGTTTTCCTAGTCATTACCTTCAGAAAGTAGATGGGTGTATTTGGATATTAGTGTCATTGATGTAAAATATAAAAAAACCTGGAGAATCTGGGACTATCTAGACAATGTTTACAGATGGTGGACCACTTCTTTCTCCTCTTAAATAAGTATTGCTTCAGCCACAGGAGCTGCTTTTGTTTCTTGAACAAGGCAAATCTTTTTCTCTCTTGAGGCCTTTATCCCTGGTTCCTTTTGCCTGGAATGCTCTGTCTTAAGTTCGCAAGACCTGCCCCTTCTTATCCATAAAGGCTGAACTCAAAGCATTCCCAACCCAATATCTGTATCACGAGTAGGCATGCAGCTGCTCTCCTACAAGTTACACTTTCATAATGCTGTCCAGTAGAAATATAATGTAAGGTACATCTTTAATTTTAAATATTCCAGTAGTCATATTTTGAAACACAAAAGAGGTAAAACTAATTTTAATTAATCTGTTTCATTTTATCTAAAATGTTTACCACTTTAATATATAACCAATATAAAAATATTAGTACTACAAGTGAGCAAAAAAATAACCTGTACAGTATTATTCATACCAGCTTTATTTGTAATAGTCAAAAACTAGAAACAACCAAACTATCCCTCAATGAGTGAGTGGTTAAACAAAGTATGGTACATGCATACCATGAAATACTACTCACCAATAAAAAAGAATGAACTATTGATACATGGAACAACGTGGATGGAGTGCTAGGGCCTTGTGCTGAGAGGGAAACAGGACCATCCCAGGTGGTCATATAATCTATGATTTCATTTATATAACAGTCTCAATATTATATATTTGTGGAGATAGAAAACAGATTACAGGTTGCCAGGGCTTAGCGATGGTGGGGGTAGTGAGGGAACATGTAACTTTAAAAGGATAGCACATCTTTGTGGGGATAGAACAGTTCTATACATTGATTGTGCTGGTGGTTACAGGAATCACTACATGTGGTAAAATGGCATAGACATATATACATACATTGTACCAATGCCAAAGTTCTGGTGTTGATATGGTACCCTAACTATGTAAGATATACATATGGGGGGTACAATTCAAGTAAAGTGTACATTTATGTGTGTACTTTTTAAAACATTATTACAAATTCACAGAAAGTTGTGAAGATAGTATGGAGAGACTTGTGGACTCTTCATCTCTGTAACATTTTATTTCTTTCCTTTACAATAATAATAATAGCTAACAATTATGGAATGCTCATTCCATGCCAGGCAGTGTTTTATGTGCTTAACAAGTATTAACTCATTAAATGCTCACAACATTTGACATAGATATTAATTAGCTGCACTTTATTGAAAAGCTGAGGCATAAAGAGATTAAGTAATTTGCCCCAGTAAGTAGAAGAACAAAGGTTTGAACCCAGAAGACTGACTCTAGACTTCACTGTGCTTGGTTTTTCTTCTCCCTTCTACTCTATAAGGTCTCAGTCACTACTGCCTTGCCTATAGTACTTGGTATACAGCAAGTAGTTAATTAATATTTTTGTAGGAGTGATAAAAACATACAAGGAAAAAATCAAAGAGTACTGGGTCCTCTCTCTCGCCCACTCTGCCCCTGAAAAGCTGTGTGTTTATCTGGGTTCCTTAGAAGCATTTGGGATGCATTCCTGTCACATGCTGCTGATCTCACCCTGTGTGCTGTCTGCTTGTTAGAAGCCAGTCTGCTTGAATCATGAATTGTCTCTATCAAGGGAAATATTTTGTCTCAGTGATTATTTGTTCAACAAATATTATTGCTCATCTACTATGTGCCAGGCACAGATAAGATCAAAATGAAATTAAGGGGCTTATGGCTTGCTAAGGAAGACCAACTTTGATTTTCCAACAATGTTGGTAGGAAAGGAAAGTATCTAGGCTTTCTGAAAGCCAACTTGCTAGCATTTTAAAAAGTTTTAAACATGCTTGCTCTTATGGGATGAATTCTGTCCACCTCCCAAGTTCATATATTGAAATCCTAACCTCCAATGCCTCCAAATGTGACTGAATTTGGGAGGTAGGGACATTAAAGAGATGATTAAATTAAAATGAAGTCATTAGTTTGGCCCCTAATCTAATATGGCCCTTGTCCTTATAAGAAAAGGAAACTTGGACACAGTCATATATAGGGGGAAGACGTCATCTACAAGCCAGGGGGAGAAGTCTCGGAAGAAACCAACCGTCCCGACACCTTGATCTTGGACTTCCAGCCTCCAGAAGTGAGAACAAAATTTATCTTGCTTAAGCCACCCAATCTGTGTTACTTTGTTTTGGCAGCCCTAGCAAACTAATACATATGCCTTCCCTCCATTATTTCCATATCTGACAATCTATGCCACAGACGTGCTCGTATTTATGCAGAATGATACATCTAGCAGAGTTCTCACAGGAATGATGTTTTTAAGAGCCCCAGAACTTAAATGTTAACCAATAAAAGAATCAATAGATGAATTATAGTACACTCCATTTTATAAAATGCTATGGAGACTTTAAAAAGCAAGTGATATGTGTGCTGATATGGAAAGATAGCCAAGGTTTGCTTTTTTATTTTTTTTAACGTAACATCCCAAATAGGCTAAATGACTCAAAAAAAAAAGCAAGTGCCATGCAATATACTTAGAGTGGTCTTATATTTATGTATAAAAATCAGGATGTGTGCAGGGATAACACAAACAAATAGAAAATGGTCTGGATTTGAAACTTTGTGATAGGAACAAAGTAGTTCCCTTTTAGCTTTTATTTTGTATGCTTCTTCTTGTTTGAACCATCCACAACTGTGAGCTGGGATAAGGGGTTTGGATTTGTGTGTAATGACAATGGGAAGTCATAGAAAAAGTTTAGGAGAGAGAGCATAATACAGACATACATTTTAGAAACATTGGTCTGCCTACAGGATGGAGAACTGCTTGGATGGGTAAGTCTAGTGGAAGGGAAACTGAGCTAGATAACTTTGTAATAGCCTAAGAGAGAAATGATGGTGGCATGGACAGGGTAGACAGAATGTGTTCATGCATGTCTATAATTTGAAATAATATTTTCTGTAGCCCAGTAGACAAGGAACTGTGGGAGCACGTAAGAAGAAAGTTATTCTAGGGTCTAAAGTGGCCTCCCTAAGGAAGTTCCATTTGATCTGTGAACCAGAAAAGAGACTTTGGGTGAGGGCCAAGATGAGAGGGTGGAGACAGGCAGGAGAGGGAGGAGTTGGAGGGGATGAGGGGCTTTAAGGTAATGGGAGTGACTAAGGATGGTAAGGCTTAATGAAAGGGAGAAGGAATTTATGCAGTTAGAGAGGTACCAAGGGGTGGTCCCCAGGAGCCTTGTAAGCTCTGATAAGGAGTTTGGTTTTGTTTTTAAGGTAGATGAGAAGTCATAGAAAAGGTCTAAGAGAGAGAGAGAATGATACAGACTTATATTTTTCAAAAGATTTGTCTGCCTACAGGGTGGAAAACTGCTTGGCAGGGGCAAGTTTAGTTGAAGGGAAACTGAGCTAGATAATTTTATAGTAGTCTAAGAAAGAAATGATGCTGACATGGACAGAGCAGTGACAACGGGTGTGGTAGACATCTCCCTGCAAGATGTCAGCGTCCTAATCCCTGAAATCTGTAAGGGGAATTAAGGTTGCAGGTGGAATTGCTGTTGCTAATAAGATGACTTTAAAATACGGAGATTATCCAGACTGGTCCAATATAATACAAGGGTCCTTAAAAGTAGAAGAGCAAGACGAAATAAGAGAGTCAGAGGAAAATGGGAAAGATGGGCCAGGCACGGTGGCTCACGCCTGTAATCCCAGCACTTTGGGAGGCTGAGGCAGGCAGATCACCTGAGGTCAGGAGTTTGAGAACAGCCTGGCCAACATGGTAAAACCCCATCTCTACTAAAAATATAAAAATTAGCTGGGCTTGGTGGTGCATGCCTGTAATCCCAGCCACTCGGGCAACTGAGGCCAGAGAATCACTTGAACCCGGGAGGCAGATGTTGCAGTGAGCCAAGATCACAAAGATCACCAAGATCACACTCAGCACTCCAGCCTGGGGGGCGGCACGTGACCCTGTCAAAAAAAAAAAAAAGAAGAAAAGAAAAAGAAAGTGGGAAAGATGGAATAACAGTCAGAGAGAGATACAGTATCAGCCAAGGAATACAAGTGACTTCTAGAAGCTGGAAGAGACAAGGAAATGTATTCTCCTCTAGAGACTCCAGAAAGGGACATACCCCTGCCAATGCCTTGATTTTTACCTGGTGAGACCCATGTTATACTTCTGACCTCCAGAACTGTAAGAAAATACATTGCATTATCTAAGCTGCTAAGTTTGTGGAAATTTGTTACAGCAACTTTAGGAAACTAATGCAGTGGGAATTCAGAGAGAGGTATAGATGTAGTGGACATCTGGGGAGCAGAATGGATAGGAATTGATGATGATTGAATGTGCAGGATGATGCAGAAGAGAAAGGCAAAGTGAACTCTGAGAACTGGCTTCCACAATTTAATGCAATGGGGTGCTATCTATATAAGGATTGAGATATGTAGGAAAGAAACAGGTAGAGCAAGTAGGAGATCATGAGTTAAGTTTTGGAGATGCTGAGTGTCAAAAATGAGAATAATCCAAGAGGAACTTTGGGAGCATAGACACAGAGATTAAGAGAGAGGTTTGGGCTCTGTCTCCATATTTGGGCTCATTAGCATAAAGGAGAAGTAAACTTGTAGTAAAGAATGAAACCATGGTGAAGCAGTGGCTTTTGATTGTTATATTTAACACATTTTCCATGCAGTTTTTCTGAGTACTTACTAGGTTGATGTTAATCTAAAACCCATGATTTTCTCTTTGCTATTATCTCAATATTATGTTGTCATTCTGACAATGTGAAAATGATTCAAATTTAAATATATTTTCCTTAAAGTGTGCTTTTTGTCAATACTGGATATTGGATATTGCAGAAAGTTGAGAGGGATGAGTTGAAGCCAGGGTGAGGAGTTGAAGCCAGGATAAGGGGTTGAGTTACAGCAGAAAGGTCTGATGATGTTGAGGGTCTAGAAAGTGTGCAGTTCAGATGGATGTATATGCTAAATCCAACTGTGGGCAGCTAAATCGAACTGTGGGCACAGATTTCAGAATCAGGGCAGAATCAGAAAGCTTAGCTAAGAAGAAACCAGCAGACAGATAAGATCCAAACATCATGATTAGAGGTAAGGGTCTAAGACATTCACAGAAGTAGGGAAGGACAAATAAGAAACAAAGATTCAGGTATGAAGTCAGGGTTTACATCCCAGTGGTAGAAATTAGAAGCCAGAATCAGAACCACAAAAGAAGAAAAGGGGCTACAGCTGTTTCTACACCTATTGAGAAGGCAAGTGTGTTTGAATTATGACCCAGGTCAAAAAAACAGGCCCAGGTCACAAAACAACTGGATAATGAGCATCTGTGCAATAGAAATGGGGACCAGGTACAAGGATAATCATTGTATTCACCCAACAGGCTTTGATACAGTTTCTTCTGGAGTGGGAAGCACCCAATGGAACATAGTGACTGTCCAATGGGTCCTGTTAGGAGACACTGTAGTAGATGAATCCAAGGAAAGCAAACTATGTCATTTATAACAACTCTGACACATAATGATTTTTTTTTAGAAAACAACTTTATTTTTAGATTATATGATGAACCCATCCCAAGATTTTTATATTTTCCTATGGATCCCAAATATGTAAACCATGTTGCATTTTCCCTAAAATCAGCATAGCTAAAAGCCTGGAGAATCTTCGGTTCTTGATTCTGAGGCTATAATAAATGTATATCTGAGCAACGACATCTCAGAAAGGGGATGGTGTGGTTGGTGCCATCCCCTCTGTAATGCGATTTCTGAAACAGCCACCTTTCTCCCATAAGTGACGGGCCAGTCATTAAACCCAAATTACATGAACACAGGTATGCATTTCTAAAGTACTTAAATTTCCATTATTACATTTACCAAGTTCTGAAAAATAGATCTGAGGCTAAGAAAAGAAAAATCTCTCTTCATGAGGGAGTCAGTAAGAAAAGACTCACTCTTAAGAGGTATGTTAAAATCACCATTTTAAAATTCTATGGTCTTATTCTTTCTGCTATGTCTCTAGCTGGCTGAACGACCGGAAACCTTAATAGTTCAGTAATTATATTAACTCTTCACTTTATTACACCAACACATTTGGACGTATTTCTTTCTTAATCCCAAATGTTATATTATAATTTGAGATTTTGAGGGGGGTATGGACAAAAGGATTTTCTAATAAGTGAACTCCTGCTCTGCCTGCCCCACCCCATCCTGTGCATGCCCCACCCCGTCTTCAGTATGGCTCCTGCCTGCCAACTACTTCCTCCCGTGCACTCAAAGCTCCTGGAGCATATCCATGTCATTATCTGTTATCACTATTATTATTATGAAATATACACAACAAAAAATTTACCACTTTAACCAATTTTTATGGTACTGTTCAGTGGCATTAAATACATTCACACTTTTGTGTGACCATCACCACCATCCATGTCATTAAACTTAAAATGTTGCCATGGATGGGACACAGGACTGAGCCATGGGTTATTGTTTTGAAAAGGTTGAAGAATGCTGGAACCTTCTCAATTTGTAATAGGGGTCAAGTAGCTGCTCCTCTACCTCTGCGTGTCCACCTGATGTGATGAGAGATGGCACTTCAGCCACTGATTGGACCTGGCTTGTAGTAGAGTTCCTACTCCATTCCCTAAAATCCTAATTTGGATTGCACTTGCTAGGAGCCAGACACAGATCTAATCCACTTTTCATGTCTTAGTTCACTGAATGTTCACAACAATCCACTGAGGGGAAGAATATTATTATTCCCATTTATCATAGGATACTGAGGCAAAAGGAGGCAAAGCCGGTTGCCCAAGAATGCAGAACTGATAAATGTAGCAGGACTCAGATTCAGATCCAGGAAGTCTGGGTCCCTGCTTTCAACCACAATCCTAAATTAATGAGAAAATTGGCTGCCTGAGGAGGCAATAGGATTGTTTGATAAAATTCTTTTGTCATTACCCTTTAGATAATTTCGTAAAGAAAGTAATTTCACAGAATTCCCATCTTGCTTTTTTGAACACCTCAAGCTTTATGCCCAAGAGAAAAATAAGGCAACAAAAATATTTTTAAAATAGTTATAAAGGAATACATGCAAGAAGCAGGGGTCTCCATATGGCTAATGGAGACTTTGGCCCCTTTTAATGGGTGGTGGCTTCTTGTGGATATTCCCTAGTCCCTAGGCATTGCTGGTGAATCCTGGGAAGTGGGGACTATAAGCCCCACAAGTATGCTACGTGCCAGTCAGGGTCCTGGCGGGAAGCAGAAGGTGCACTCCAGAAGAGTTTACCTGGCACATGTAAGCAAGGTTCTGAGGACCAATAAAAAATGTAGGAATACCCACAAACTAAAAACTGTAGGAAGATGTCACATCTAGCCCCACAGGGACTAAAAACTGAAGGGAAAACTGGAGGGAAAAGGGAATGCCAACAGAAGCTTGTAAATATTGGGGAAGTTTGGCAAGAAACCCAGAGAAATAAGTTTGGCAAGAAAACAAGGGAATTTTGCAAAGAAAACCAGGGGAATAAATACTCAACCTCTTTCTCCACCTACAAATTGCCTGTAATTGGTCAAATCCCCCTAGAAACCAAAGACAAGGAAGTTCTAGTGACGCAGTCATAGAAATCAACTTAAAGTCACAGAGAAGAGACTGAATCTGGGGCTAGGGAGAGGGTTGTAGTGTATCAACTCAGAAGAACCAGCAAAGTCCCCCTTGCAAGCAGATATTATGAGCAGTATTAACCACTCCCTTGTCATGGAAGCAACATTCAGATCATACAGTCCCTTGTAGGGCTTTCTTCTAATACCTTCTCATTGAGTTATCCAAATAATTACAGTAGCTATGCATATCTGGAGTTAACTCCATGTAGAATGGAGGACTCTCCATCTGAGAGAGGCTGCGAGGGGCACACAGCATGCTGCACCATGGGGGCTGGACTAGTATTCAAGTCAGCAGAGCATGGACCAGTTTGTCCTCAAAATGTGGACTGTCAGGTTTTGAATTCCATTTCAGTTTCTTCCTGCTTGAATGAACTTGGGCACATTTTTTTTTTAACTCCTGTGGGCCTCAGTTTCCTTATCTGTGTAGCAGAAATAATAATAGTCCTTACAATATGAATTACTGTGAACAGAATGTGTGAATTGGTACATATAGAGCAGTGTCTGACACACAGTTCGTCCTAGATGAATATTATTTAAGTAGCATCTTCTGGTCCCTAATGAGGTGCTGCGCCATCACCCCAACCTGCATGACTCGAATAGTACCAGGTGCTGCTGCATTTGCCTGCTATTTCTTCTTTGACTCCCTGCTCCCTATACCTGTTCTTAGAGACCTGAATTGGGAGATGCCTGCATGTTGGAGCTTTTAGACTAGGCATACGCTTAAGGCAGGGCAACCCACTAAGTTAGGGACAGAGCTGGGTTGTCCCTGAGAACAGGTTAAGGGCTGAGATAACCATGAAGATGTCAGAGCAGAAATGGGGTATTGGATTTCCTTCAGTCTCTTCTATGACTTCTAAGACTTATCCTTCATAGAAGAACATAGGGTGACTGAAACCATCCATCAAAGCAGTGTTTGCTGTGAGTTTTGAAGTAAACTTTCAGAAACAAGGATTCTGGGATCTGTTTACTATCCTCCTCTAGGAACTAAACCCATATTAGCATAATAAAGACCTTGAAATATCCCACAAAGGGACCTTATGTAATCCATTGTTTCCCAAACTTATTTAGCTAAGGAACCAACTTGGTTAATGCCGAATCAAACTGCCAGGTGAATGTTCACATACTGAAACAAATAATAAAGTGTTTAATAATGAAACAAAGAAATGAAGAAATATTTCAAATTAATTCTTGAATTGCCTACTTTTAAACCTATGTAACTTTCTGTACTGAAAGATACCTACGCAGCTGTTAGGAATTAGGTCTGCTGGACACTGAGGAGTGGAAGGAGGTATGCTGCGCCCTTGGTTTACATGGGTGCTGAGCAGCAGGGATCTTTTCTTCTGTAGGAGAGGCTGCTCAGCTTCACCTGCTCAGTGACACAGTTTGTAATTTCTCAGAAAGGGCCTTTCTGGAGAGACGTGACAGGACCCAAGAAACCTCACCATCCACACCAACTGGGTTCCCTAAGAAAGGTAGGATGGTGTAACTGGCAGAGAAGGTAAATACAGGGCAGCCATACATTGCTCTCACAAGTGATTAAAAAAGCTTGTGTTTTGAGATTCTAAATCTCCAGTTTTACAAGTTTCTAACCTGGACTCGGAGCATCTGTTTCCTCTTCTATGAAAGGGCAATGATAATAACACCTCCTCTGCAGAAAAGTTAGTCTAGCAGGCTTCAGGATGCATATCCTAGAAAAAAGCCTATTTGCAAGGTTGGCCCTTGGTTGGCATCTGGGAACTTGGATTTTAGCGAGTTTCTCACCATTCCCTGATAAAGAATGGCTTGCTGTGCTTAAACTGTTTATGCAAAAAAAAAAAAAAAAAGAGATTTATGTTCAACCCCTGTTTTCCTCCTGGAATTTAAATATGGACTAAGCAAGGGGTGCCTATGTGACCAGTACCAAATAAAATCCTCAGGCCCTTCATCTCTGATGGGCTTCCCCAGTAGATGGCTTTTTACATGTGTTGTTACAATCAGTCCTGGGGGAATTGACCACAACCCGTGTGAGTTCACTAGGAGAAGACCTCTGAAAGCCTGCACCCGGTATCCTCTGGACTTGGCCCCATGCACCTTTTCCCACTGATAATTTTGTTTTGTATCCTTTCCCTGTAATAAATCACAGCCACAAGTATGACCATATGCAGAGTCCTATGAGTTCTCTTCGTGAATCAAGCCTGGGGGTGGTCTTAGGGACCCCTGATGGAGGGCTACCATGAATGTGGGATAAGACGCATTGAACTTTTAGTGCCCTAGTAGGTAGAGACTGAGCATGAGCACATCAGAGAGAAGAAATAATCTGCCAAGAAGATCTTCACTTCCCTACTAGGCGTCCCTCTGTCCCATGGTGTTAAAAGGCACTAGGACCCTGTCTCTGTCTTTCACCTGAGTGTGGGCCTCCTCCTTGCTAACAGAGTAGTAGCCACTGCTGATAGAATGTCACAATACATCTTGGAGATTTTGTCTCTGCACCTGTGAACTTCCCAGGAATATTGCTTCAGGATTTAGAGCTGTTTTGTGTTTTCCTTTTAAGTTGTTCCTTTGTAACTCTTTAACTCAAACTTACTGGAGAGGTAGAACTGCACGTTTGACCATTAAAATCATAGTTGTGTTGTATCACACGATGCAGTGTAGGTAGATTAATTCAGCTATGGATTTCCTCTCCACAACTCTCTTATTTAAAACCAGAAACAGTATTAGTTCATTGATATCTTCTTTTCAATGCTCTCATTGAGTGGCATAGCAACCACTGGGAAATTCACAATGAGAAAGGGAATAATAAGACATTCTATTCTGCCTCTAAAAATATTTGGCCTAGCATTTTCAATGCTTGTTCAGGTATGAATACAGGCCAAATAACTCTCCTCAAATGATGTTTCTGAAATAATTTCTATCTTGCTTTTTAAAAAAATGGTCATAGCTAAAATTTCTTGAACTGTCAAGCAGACTCAGCCAACAAATGGCCAAATTATATTTTCAAATGTATTTTATGCTCACTAAATAATTCAGAGAGATGGTGTATAGAGCTAATTATTGGTGTAATTTCCTGCCACTGAAAACATTCCAGGCCTTCAACCAGATAGTAATATCACAATCAAAACTCCTTTGAGTTAGCACTCAATTGTGTAACAGCTAATATAGTTACCCAGACTGGATGTTGTTACTTGAAACTTTGAAGCAGCTAAAATAGAAACCTAAAAGTGGCAAGCATCTGAAGATGCAAGGTAGAGGATGATAATCAGGGTTTTTGTGATGTTAGCTCTTTCTGTGTAGCAGTCTACTCCAAAACATAACGGTTTAAAGCAAAAAAACATTTATTTGTGTCCTGATTCTGTAAGTGATAATTTTAAGTTCAGTTCAACTGTGTAGTTCTTCTGCTGGTTTTGACTAGGCTCACTCACGTGGATAGCTGCTGGTCAGCTGGGCAGCTCTGCTTCTCAGGGTCGACTAGTTGCTGGCTGGGGAGACAGGTAACTGGGATAAACGGCCCCTCATCTTCCAGCAGAATAGGCTGGCTTTGTTTTCATGCTGACTGCTGTTTCTAAGGACAGCAAGAGGGCAGGCGAGCCCCAGTGTGCAGGCACAGTGCGTATTGGTGTCATATTTTCTCTTGTCTCATTGGCCATAGTAAATTATACATCCAAGTCCAGAGTCAGTGTGGGAGAGGCCTCCTTGAAGGCATGGATACCAGGAAGAATGAAACATTGTGGGCCATCTCTGCAGCAGTCTATGACAGCAGGGTTCCTTTACTTCTTGACACTTTGGTTTGGGTGTGCCCAAGCGTTTAAGATCAGCTGACTTGTATTTATTGACCTACTTGTAGTAAAGTACTTATAGAATTGTTTTAAATTATAATTATATTTTCCAGGAAAGATAATATATCAAGATAGTTGAAGTCCTTATACTCTTTCATCCGTTTTCATTACAGCCCTTCCAGATTAGTCTGAAGTAACAACCAGAATGAATGTGATGGGTTTTGACGGAGTCCAGGGAGTGAAGGCTGTGAATGATCTGAGCATTGCTGAGAGAATATTTATGTAGGTAGAGGATGGGAAAGGAACTTGAGAAAACTGGAAGGCATGGGAAGACCCTGCTTACCACACAGGGACAAATGTTTGAAAGAAGTAACAGTTTTAACAGAGGATGAAGGGAAGTAGAGAAGGGAGAGTGAGAGAACATGGAGCTCCAACCCCATGTGCTATTTACTAAATAAATGTGCTGTTCAGGGTGATTTTAGTCCATCAACAAATATTTTATGAGCCCTACTATAGGCCAGGCAAACAGTAATGAAAAAGCAGGAAGCATCCTTTCCCGCATGGATCTTACATTCTAGTAGTTAAAACAGACACTGAGCACACCATTATATGTAATTAATTAATCACAAGTGGATAAATGCTGTGAAGAATATATACATAGAAGTGTAGGAATATAGGCTGGGCACAGTGACTCATGCCTGTAATCCCAGCACTTTGGGAGGCCGAGGCGGGTGGATCACAAAGTCAGGAGATCGAGACCATCCTGGCTAACATGATGAAACCCCATCTCTACTAAAAATACAGAAAAATTAGCTTGGGCATGGTGGCGGGCAGCTGTAGTCCCAGCTACTCGGGAGGCTGAGGCAGGAGAATGGCATGAACCCGGGAGGCAGAGCTTGCAGTGAGCCGAGATTGCACCACTGCACTCCAGCCTGGGCGACAGAGCGAGACTGTCTCAAAAAAAAAAAAAAAAAAAAAAGAAGTGTAGGAATATATGACCCCACCTATTCCAGTCCAAGGGCTGAGATAAATCTTCCTCAACAAATCAACATGTAGGCCAAAACATCATGTTTCACAACGCCCATGCAGTGTTGTAAGGATTCCCAAAATGATGATTGTTCTATTCACAGATGAGTAGCTGTAGAGAGGAAAAAGCAATTATCTGGGATCACAGTGAATAGGTGACCTACCTGGGATGCAAACCCATGTTACCTTATGTGTTTTCAACATCATAAAGCATACTTTGCCTATTTTCCGTATTTTCTAGAGGTATTCTGGTCACTGGCTATGTTTCACCTAGGTAAACTATGTTGTTTCAAACAGGTAAAGTACCCTGTAAAAATTGTAAATATAATATACAGTGAAAAGTGAGTCTTCCTCCCTGCCTTCTTCCCCTGGTTCCCTTATCTGCAGGTAATATCAGTCAACTTTCTTGTATATTTGTCCAGAGGTGTATAATTAATCCTTGAAGTAATTACTTTGAGACAGATGTTTTTCCAAGTGCTTTGTAAATATTTACTTGTTTGATCCTTTATGTGGTGACTATCATTATCAACCCATTTTTCATGTATGCATATATTTTATCCCCCACAAATGTTTTGGATTTTAAGTACATACCAAACTTTGAAATGTTTCTTCCTGTGTACTGGTCAGCTTTAATAATGCTATATAACAAACAAGGCCAAAATCTCAGTGGCTTCATTACATGCATTTATTTTTCATTTGCGAGTCAGCCGTGGCTCAATAATATCTCAGTTGAGCTTGCCTGGTCTTGGCTTCAGACTGGAGGTTGGGCTTGTGTCTGCCCTCATGCATCTCTCCTTCCAAGACCTAGGCTGAGGAAGTGTCATCTACCTGAGAGAGAGATCTTTGTGACAAGTGACAGGAGCGCAAGGAAAAAGTGGAAACATACAATGCCTCCAAAAACTTCTGCCCTGAACTTGCTAACTGTCTCTTCCATCCATAGTCAAAGCAGGTCACATGGCCAAATCAAAGCCAATGGGGCAGGGAACTAAAATCCACATGGCAAGTTTAAGGAGGGAACCAAAAAAAATTGAATAAAATTATCTAATTTACACACCCTGAAAATTCAACTTTTATCTTTTGCAGCTGGGATCTAGAGGAATAACTGAAAAGATGTTGCCCTGAGTGAATTAACAATAGCTTTCTCCTGGTCTTCTGCTGGCACAATATAAACAGCTGCCTCTTTTCTATTTATATTTCCCAGGTTTTGGCATCATGTTTGGCAAGAAAAAGAAAAAGATTGAAATATCTGGCCCATCCAACTTTGAACACAGGGTTCATACTGGGTTTGATCCACAAGAGCAGAAGTTTACCGGCCTTCCCCAGCAGTGGCACAGCCTGTTAGCAGATACGGCCAACAGGCCAAAGCCTATGGTGGACCCTTCATGCATCACACCCATCCAGCTGGCTCCTATGAAGGTATGGTGAGGGTTCCATCTTTGCCTGGGCTTAAGAATCATGCTCTTATTTGATGCACTGCATCAGCTTTACAAGCAAGCTATAAAATGCCTAAACCACGTATTTCTTAACATTCACAGATTATTCACAATTATTCTTTCATGATTATAATTTCCACCATTTCTTATAAATTGCAGCACGTGAAAAGGAACTGTGGCTTTAGATGTGATTTTTAAATAATCAGACACATAAAATGCGATCACAAAATAGGACATTTTTATTTCGACTTTAAATGGTGTTTTTGTTAGACTTTATACTGAAGCATATTATCCATCCACTCTGGTTAATATTGGCAATAGCCTCTGACCAACATTAGACCACCTTTTGTTGTTTTCCATTTGCTCTCAAAATATTTAAACTTTTCTTTCATATAAAATTTACTGCCAATAGATTTTAATAATAATATTTATAAATATATATACATATGCATATTTAGGCATATACATATATATGTTTATATAATCAAATAAATATGTGTGTATATATATACACAAACATATACACCCATATTTATTTGTCTTTATAGCTTTCAAATTTGTCTTTATAGCCTAAGAGAGAGCTATTTCAAATAAAAGCAAGTAATTTGAGTCCTAGAATAAGATATAATTTATCTTAAATATGTAGCTAGGAAATTTTTGGCAATAAATGCTCATAAAAGTAATTACATGTAAGCAGAAAGCAGACCCCAAAAAATTTCAGTTATGCCAAGTTACTACAAAGAAAATCCAGGGATTGCAGTTTTCTTCTGCTCTTCAGAATGATAAGAATTCTATAGACTATCAGGCAATTGCCCAAAAGTTCTCTATGGGAGTTAAACATCATTGAAACTTATAATCATATTATCCAGTGGATCATTCCAGAGTTTCATAATCTATACAAAGCCTGAAGTTCAGATTCTTTCCTTGTTCGTTATATTAGTAGACATCTGTGCTATTTGAATATGTTATTCTGCATTAACATGAATACTGCATAAACTGTATTTAAATAATATGCAGAACAAAACTGAATACATTTTTAAAGGGATGCAAAGAAAGAGAACAGCTGATACATTATGGGAAATGCTTATGAAATATCACCTGACCTGACTAAATTAGAACTGTGATTCCATTGTTCATGCACAGTGCTGGTCATTCTATTCTGGTATTGAACATATGAGTCTGTTCTGCCCAAAGATCAATACAGAGTCTTATCATTCTGCATTTTGTAAGTTTGATTTTCTGGTAGAATTTCAAAACTTTTCAAACCAACTAAAATATTAAGTACATACACACAAAAAAATGGATATTTGAGAAGAGAAAGCTTTGGGAACAAAAGGAAGCTGTCATTTTAAACAGATATCAATTGATATTTATTAGAAACTGACTAACCAACTCTACTAGTTTGCGTGTGGCAATATCCTACTATTGAACATAATTTTCTCCCTAAGAGAAGGCTAGCACTTCACTAATGATCATATAATAAGGTGGATCATATCTTTAAAAAGTTGGGATTAGAAAAAATCTGCTTGTTTAGTTTCATTATTTTTCTTATATCCCAAGTTTTTACAAAACCCAGAAAATGGAATGAGCAGTGTGCCCTGAAAATCTTCTACTATTTATCACCATGGTGAAGGAAAAATTCTCACATGAAACTAAGACTTATTTTCTTACTCTGGAGTATCATTATCATTATCATTGGATAAGAAACATTCAAGATGGAAGCAGAGTCTTAAAGAAACATTCTCACACCAGTTAGAATGGCGATCATTAAAAAGCCAGGAAACAACAGGTGCTGGAGAGGATGTGGAGAAATAGGAACACTTTTACATTGTTAGTGGGACTGTAAACGAGTTCAACCATTGTGGAAGTCAGTGTGGCGATTCCTCAGGGATCTAGAACTAGAAATACCGTTTGACCCAGCCATCCCATTACTGGGTATATACCCAAAGGATTATAAAACATGCTGCTATAAAGACACATGCACACATACGTTTATTGCAGCACTATTCACAATAGCAAAGACTTGGAACCAACCCAAATGTCCAACAATGATAGACTGGATTAAGAAAATGTGGCACATATACACCATGGAACACTATGCAGCCATAAAAAAAGGATGAGTTCATGTCCTTTGCAGGGATGTGGATGAAGCTGGAAACCATCATTCTCAGCAAACTATCACAAGGACAAAAAACCAAACACCACATGTTCTCACTCACTCATAGGTGGGAATTGAACAATGAGAACACATGGACACAGGAAGGGGAACATCACACACCGGGGCCTGTTGTGGGGTGGTGGGAGTGGGGAGGGAGAGCATTACGAGATATTCCTAATGCTAAATGACGAGTTAATGGGTGCAGCACACCAACATGGCACATGTATACATATGTAACAAACCTGCATGTTGTGCACATGTACCCTAAAACTTAAAGTATAATAATAATAAAATTTAAAAAAAAGAAAATGTGGTACATATACACCATGGAATACTATGCAGCCATAAAAATGATGAGTTCATGTCCTCTGTAGGGACATGGATGAAGCTGGAAACCATCATTCTCAGCAAACTATGGCAAGGACTAAAAACCAAACACCACGTGTTCTCACTCATAGGTGGGAATTGAACAATGAGAACACCTGAACACAGGAAGGGGAACATCACACACCGGGGCCTGCTGTGGGGTGAGAGGAGGGGTGAGGGATAGCGTTAGGAGATATACCTAATGTTAAATGGAGAGTTAATGGGTGCAGCACAACAACATGGCACATGTGTACACATGTAACAACCTGCACATTGTGCACATGTACCCTAAAACTTAAAGTATAATAATAATAAAAAAAAGAAACATTCTAGCTGAAGACCCAGGACATGTGCCGTCTTGTTAGAGTGTATGCATTATTTGGTTAGGACAAAGTATCATTTACTTCACCACGGTTTTTCACTTGTCCACATCCTAGCAGGTCCTGTTTGAGAGCAAACAAAGAGGCTTTCATCTTAGTGGTAACACATCATATTCCGTGGATGTGGGACTTAGCAGAACCTTCTACCTCATTTCTTCCATCTCCCAGGTGGGCTGGCTTGTTATCCTTTCCTCTCTGACAATCAGTCCCACTGAGAGTTGGAGTAAGATTTCCTAACTTCTAAGCTGCTAAACCTTGTGCTTCTCTTACTCACTAGTATGGGCTTTCCAACCCTTGTGCCAAATGCATGAGCATTCAGTCCACATGAAATAAAAAGATTAAAATGTTAGTGACAGACAAATGTTAACTGGATGATGACTGCAAGATACATCTCAAGTATAGAGCAGGTTCTGGATTTCTGCAAATGAGACTTCAGGCACAATTGCACCCCTGAGGGAAAAAAATAAAATAAAAACAGACAAGGAGTGACAAAAGCAAGATCCAGCTAGGTTGGATCTCACCCATAAAGAGTAAAGTTAATCAAATCCATTTAACTGAAGGACACCCAAATATTCTAGTACCTCATACTAACACTAAACTCCCATAAAGCAACTCCTATCTTTCTCCAAATATGAGTGTAAATATGTCTCCACATATGAGTTCAGTTAACACCACTGGCACACAGTAGACAATACTGGTGGTCAAACAGAATCCTGTGACTACCAGACTCTTACAATAAGTAAAAATTAAAAGGTTTAAGGGGCCAAACTATGTCATATAGTTTGTATGATCCCATTTTTTGGAAATGGCTTCTCTGGAAAAATCTTACAAGTCACCTAAGAATGACATATGATAAAGTATAGAGAAGATATCTCAGAAGTCAAAAAAGTCCTTGAAATAAGAAGTAATGAATAAATGGACAGAAAAGACTGAATATAGTCATGCATGTTTAAAGCCATTTTGGCAAAATTATGTAAGTTAAATAGAACCAACCATTCTAGTTGGTTTGGTCAAAGTGTCCTTTAAATTGAGAAAGGAAAATGAGAAAAGAGATCATGACATAAAAACAGTCAACAGAGGAAGTGTGTCGCCCCTGATGTTGTGGAAAATGCCAGTTCTTCAGTACTTGTCAGCAAGCTTTGCCAAGCTAGTTCCGAGTGGAAATCCACCATTGCCACCAACACTCTTCCTTAGTTAGGATTTCAGCTGTTCCTGTTTAGAACCTCATGCTTACCCATTGTCACGCTTACCAGGACACACCTCTCCTCTGTGTAGACTTATTTAGGCCAGGGTTTCTCCAACCATACAGTCGATCAGAATCACCTGAAGAGTTTGATAAAACATAGATTGCTGGGCCCCATTCTCAGAATTTCTGATTCAGTAGAACTGGGATGGGGCCCAAGAATTTGCATTTCTAATAAGCCTCCAGGTGGTACTGATGCTGCTGGTCTGAGGACCACACTTGGAGAACTTTGATTTAAGTAGTATAAAGGAATGTATCCACATAAGGTATAATCAATGTCAGTTTACACCGGCCAGGATTTCCAAACTGTCAGAAATTTAACCAGAAGCCACAAGTTAGCTTGTACTTGTGTCAAAAGTTTGTGTGCCCAAACTTTTGGGCTAGCCATGTAGGCCATGTAGGCTAGCCAAGATAACCTGAACACCCCAAGGGGGACATTCCCTTTAAAACATTTGGCAAATATCATTGAGAAACTCCTTTTATATCCAATGTCATTTCGTCCGTGAGAACATCATAAGCAATATTACCAAAATCTGTGCTGAATTAGATGCATTATGTAAAGGGCAGGTTGAATGGTCGTATTTGTTTGTGATTGGCCAGTAGTTCTCAAACGTAGATGTTCATAAGAATTTCCCTGGGGGCTTATTATAGCTCAGATTCCCAAGCCCCACCCTAGGGATCTGATTCAGTAGGTCTAGAGTGAGCCTGATAACTTACATTTCTAACAAGCTCTCAGATGCTGATGGTGCTGCTGATGGATAGACGTACTTTAAGAACTGCTGTTCTAGGTGGACTAAAGCCACAACATAATGATCACCCTTTCCCTTTGTTACAGCCTAGAAATCATTTGAAAATGCTAAAAAAAAAAAAAAAAATACAGAGGATAATGTTTAAAAGCTTTTGTAGCTTCTACCTAAAATGAAAAAAAGCATATCTTAATATTTGCTTCATATTTCTTTTTAATTTTCAGGTAGAATTATATAAATAATATTAGATAGTTTTATTCGCCATATCTGAATTTTATGAAGTGATGTCATAATGTGTATAATCTCTAACTTGCTTTTTTACTTAATAGTGTTTTGAGATTAACTCACACTGATGTGTAGAAAATGAATTTATTTAAAAATGACTCTAGCTTTTTTTTCAGTTTATCCATTTCTCTACTAAGGGATATTGTCAAGTATTTGCTATTATAAATATTAATAATATTGTCATGGACATCTGTATTCATGTCTTCTTGGGCCTATGGTGAAAAGTTTTCTTGCAGTGGTTCTCAAGTGTCGTCTAAACCTATGAGGGTTCCTCAGACTCTTTTAGGGAGTCTACAAAATTAAAGCTTGCTTTTTTTACTCTCGTTTCCTGTGTATACAATGGAGAAGCTACATTACATGTGATAATGTCATTGATTGATGGATGCTTAATGGATCATGTGTTTTATAGTCTTATGTTTTAAATTTTCTTGGGTGGGCACATGCCTGTAATCCAGCACTCTGGGAGGCCAGAGCAAGAGTGCTTGAGTTCAGGAGTTTGAGACCAGCCTGGGCAACATAGCAAAACCTCGTCTCCACTAAAAATAATAATAAAAAAAAATTAGCCAGGCATGCTGGTGTGCACCTGTCATCCCAGCTACTCTGGAGGCTACTCTGGAGGATCGCTTGAGCCTAGGAGGTCAAAGCTACAGTGAGCCACGATTGAACCACTGCACTCCAGCCTGGGTAACAGAGCAAGAACCTGTCTCAAGTAAATAAATAAGTTTATCAGTTTTAATATCTAATGCAGTGAATATTAATAGATATAACATAAACTAAGGTCTCTTTTATGTCCTCAATAATTTTAAGAGGTTCCTGAGACAAAAAGTTTGAGAACCACTATCTTGGAACTTATATTAAATGTGATTATCTGTGGCTTCTGCAACTTGCCTTTCACACACTACTGACTTTTTTGTTGTTTTAAATGAAAATAGAGACTTTCGTGTTTTCCAGTTGGCCAGCAATCTTCTAATCTCTACAACCTTTTCAAAGGTTATTGAATAAAATATTCCATCCCTTTTCGTGTATACTATATAATTTCTCTAAACAGCTGTTTTAAAGTTTTTTAAATTGTTAGATCCTTATTTACCATCCCTTTTCTAGTTTAGCCTTCAAAGCCTTCCTAACAATCTTCTCTTTTTCTTTTAAAGATTGAAGAGTCACAGAGAAGACCAATGCAAAACTGGCTCTGACTTAGTTTTTTTTTTGTCTTTGTAGTCTTCGGTATTTTAAAATCTTTCAAAGCTGAGGTTCTGTCTCTTCCTTTTTTATCAGCTGCTGCTGACTACTGCTTTAAAAACCTCTCTCTTCACAGAAGCAGGTAAAATCAAGAGAGGTAAATCTTTAGGTCTGGCCATCCCATTTTGAAGACCACTGTTTTATTTTCTCTCCCATCGTAGTTTATGTTGAAAGCTCATCCAAAATTGAGTCTACTTTAATTACTCTGAAATTCTCTACCTTTCTCTATTTTTGTGATTCTCAATTTTGCATTGTATTTAGAGCTATATCATTTTTCTTAGTTTTCTTTCCATGGGATTCTCTCTTTCCTTGAATATTTTTTAAAAATCCGCTTTCCCAAAATACAGGGCAACTATCTGATATTTTCTAGCATTATTTCCCTTTGACCTAAGGTAACAGTTTTCCCCAAGGTTCCTTCTCAATTACACATAACTGATGTGCTCTTCCTTGTTGGTCAGAATTAAGCCGGAAGGAGTTATTTCTTTTAGTGCCTCCTTTACTTTCTGAGAGTTGTTGCCAAGCAGTTTAAACTGTTTCCAGATGTTTGCCATGCTCCTAGCTGAGTGAAGCTCCCAGCAATTCTGAGAGCTGGGGCTGCCGCCTCATGACTTTTCTGGCTCCCTTAACAAGTCTCTTCTTAAAGCTCATAGATTAGATTCCCCATTACTTTCCTATCCTCTTAAATCAGTGTTTTTTGTTTGTTTGTTTGTTTCTTTTTGCCTCTCCCTTCTTTTAGACATGTTTCTGCTAAAATATAATGTTGAGCTAGAAGCATCTTTTTTGCAACATGAAGTCCAATGCCTTCATGTTCACTGAGTTGGGTCACCCCTTTTCATTTCTAAGTTCTCATCTGGGTGAACATCAGGGCACTTCTAAGAGGTAACAATGGAGCCAGGAGAAGACCTTGGAAAGAGATATATTCAAAGGAAGGAGGAAGAACTAGTCCCAAGACCCTGTGGCAGGAACAAGCTTGAGGAGTTTAAAGGAAAAACAAATCATCTGTTGAGTAGAGCAGAGCATGATGGGGAGAAGGGTGGGGGATATGGCCAGATGGACAAGTAGAGATTGGATGGCATGGGGGCACTTTTGGAAGCCACAGTAAGGAGTCTGCTATTTTGTGAAGCCTCTGTGCATGAAGGACACAGGTCTCAGATCAAGAAATTGTCCTAATACAAAATGAATTAATTTATTTAAAGGTCAGACCCAATGTATAGTGTACCAAATATATTGATCTAATATGTAATCCTGCAGGTGTTAGAGGTGTATTAGTCAAATGGTTGTGAACAGTTGGGATGCAGGAAGTTCTTCCAACTTAATGATTATCAGAAGACATTTAATAAAAATTCACACCTTCTTAAAGAAGAAAGGGTGTATATGTTATAAAGACAGTTAATTTCATTGCACAGTAAAAGCAATTATGAAATGAACCCATTAGATAGATTACCTATGTTTTAAAACCTCTTGTCAAAAATGCCACTTCAGAAGAACTGCATTGAGTTCTTCAGAACCAAGGCCCTCAGCAGGAGGAGAGATGGCTGATCCTTTGTTAAAGGTGTTTATATTATTTTTATACTTGCAAAACCAGTGAGGACAATGGACTTCGACACTCACATTTCTCTTGGTGCCTGTTACTTCCTGGAATCCCTCCTTCCAGTGTCAGTATGCCTTTTCAGCCCTCCCACCGCCACAAAGACTGTGGAATAGAAACATCACACTGGCCCCCATTTTCTCATTTGCCTAAATTCAGGAGATGTGGGCAAGGTAATCTTGTTTCCAAATAAGAGAAGAAATGCAAAACCAAAGCCAGGTTTATTATATTTCTTCATTTTTAGCATCCCTTCCAATCTGGAAACTTCAGCTAAGCAGTTTTTCATTGTATTAATGTGGTTATTTTTTGATGTGCACCATATCAACACACCATCTTTCCCCGTAAATGTCTCTTTCTCACACCCTTTAAAAGTAACAAACTACATCAACCACTAATAAGAACCATCTTTGTTTACATCAGTGTTTTGCAGTGTTTTACATAAGCCACTCTAAGATTTTCTTAAACTTTGAACAAACTTAAGCTCACATGGCCTAGTTATTACTCTAAAAACAAAAGCTGATGTTTTCAGAGAAGACAGTATCACCCCAGGGAATTTACCCCTGTGGGTACCCACCACTTCTTCTATTTGGAGGAGGGCCAATGTTAACCACACACCTCCAGGCCTCTTGGCAAGGCCATTCTGGTACCCAGTGTGACAGCTAATCACAAATGGGTGATGTCACACCTGTCACACCTACAGCTCCCTGGAACCAGCAGAGAATAACTGGAGATTCATGGTCCATGATCCTGGCATTTGGAAGACAGCTCCTAGGGTCCCAACTAAAATTGGGTCACTGAGACCTCATGAATGAATGCTCTCAGTTACTCCCCATCAAGGAGTAACTGCAATCTCCTGCCAAGGATTATTAGAAAATAATCCTTCTAAATCAAAAGAAAAAAGGCATGTGGCCCTCTGTGACTCCCATTCATGCTTGGAACTTGAAAGATTTAATCTCCTGCCACCCTCAAGACCAAGGTAAACACAAATTGAATGTACCATTTTAAAGCAATTGTCAGTTATAGGTTATATTGAAAAGTTATTTACCACCAATTGGTGGTTAAATCTATTCCTGAAGGCCTCTTCTCATGGTTCAAAATACTGTTCCCAGCATTCCTGCAGTGGCTGTGTTCCCCTACTGTAACTCCTGGGAGGAAGCAATAGAGAAGAACCCACACAGGGACCGCATATACTGAGGGTTCCTGTGAGTACCTCCACTTGAGTGTTTTACCCCAACTCTACTCCCAGAGCAGAAGCTGGTGTGAAGGCAATGCAGGTGTCAAATCTATAGTAATCTCTAGTTTTTGTTGAAATCTCTTAGGCAACAGGCCTGACCAAAATCAAGAGTATGGTGACCAAATATCGGATGGTGTTTTACAGAGTAAAAAATGTTTAAGATTTATTCTTTTGTGGCACTTATAATAGCAAATAGTTTTAACCCAGTTGTACAGATAAGTCTTGACTCACTATGATTGATTAGTGCAAATTCACCCAATTTCTAAGTTGGACCCAGTTATTTATTTATTTATTTATTAGAGAGTAATGGAGTGACACCCTATCTCGAAAACTAAATAAATAAACTCAATTTTTCATTTTTGTCACCACAGTCTCATAAAAGACTGAGTACTTCCCCATCCCTTGAATTTGCATGTGACTCGCATGGCCAGTGGGGTGATGTGAGCAGACTTCTAATGGAAAGCTAAGATTTCCCTCTGTGCTTATGCCAACATCATAAGAATATGCCTTAGATGACAGACTGCCTGCAGAAGTTAATGGTTTCAAAGAACACATATTCATTATCATCTCTGAAATTTGAAGCAGAGCCATCCAGCCCCAGCCTCATTGTATGAACCTGAATGTGGGTGGTTTGTTGTGCAGCCTTATAGGACAACTGACTGATACACTATCTTACTTAGCCCCATCCCAGCCTTTTCAATTAGAGAGTAGTAACTCCATCTTTTGGGTAAGGAAAGCAAGTCTTAGAAAGTTTAAAGGATTTGTTGAAGATCCCGCTTCTGTAACTGGAAAGGCCCAGGACTCAAACCTTATACCTATCTGACTCCAAGACCCAGGCTTGTAATCACCACATCACTGTGCCTCCTGGTAATAAGTATGTTTGGGCATGAAAAACTGTTATATGCGTAAATGATGCTAAGTCAGAAAACAAAATTGCTTCCTTCTTACCTTTTCACCTTGCAGATTGTGTAACTGAGACTCAGGTAGGCACAGTGGTTTTTCCTAAGACCACAGAGCACATTAATATCAGATACTATTTCTGTGGGTAAGGAATGCTTTTGATTCTATCATGTAGAAATCCCAGATTTAGCCCATGAGCTCTCCCTTGAGAATCTGACAAGGACATCATTATAAATACCTACCTGACTGTGATTCCCTATCATTACTGCCATATGACTTTATTTTTTAGTTATAGAGTACTCAGAGCCCTTTGTGGAGTCTTTCATTATGCATGTAATCCACGCAGTCTTCTCAAGTGAGTTAGGCAGAATATTTAAATAGGAAATGTCAATGAAATCATACAACGAGAAGCAAATGAGTGAACTTTCAAAGGTGTGCCGCTCACTCTTTCTCCACTATGGCCTCGATGCTCCCTGAGCTCATCATATTTTAGGTCAAACAGCACACCCCCCAGATCACAAGCCTGTCTCCAGAACTGTGTTGGTTTCCCATAGAGTGGCCCTCTCTGAACTCCTGACAGCTGAACTCATCAAATAAGGACAGCTGTGCTTTGATAGCTGGGAAATTCTATATAATGTGAAATGATATTCTAGGGGACATCTTCTTTTCCCCAGCTCTTCTCTCCCAGCAGTGGTGACCTAACTGAAAATAATCCTTCTAAATCAAAAGAAGAAAGGCATGTGGCTCTCTGTGACTCCCACTCATGCTTGGAACTTGAAAGATTTAATTTTCTCTCTCATTTAGCATCTTATAGAAATTGGGACACTAAGATGGCCGCTAGAGGCTGCTTTAGTGGAACTGTCAAATCCTATCCTTTTTAGTGTTTTATTGTGTAATTTTAATTGGAAGCATTATGCTGTCAACTTCATACTGATGATAAATCTATCACTTTAAAATCATTTCCGAGCAGCACATCACTATCTAATTGATTGGATGCTACTACTGTTACCTGTAAGGTTAAAGGCTGCCCGAGATGGCACCTGTCTAAGTGTTTGCTAGAATCACTGAATCCATCACCTGTTGAGAATCTTCATATCAGCTTTCTATTACTGCATGACAATTACCACTAAGTTAATGGCTTCAAAGAACACATATTCATTATCACAGTTTCTCTGAGTTCAGAGTCTAGGCATGGCTTAACAGGATCTTCTTGCTCAAGGTTTCACAAGGCTGCAATTAGGGGGCCAGCTGGGCTTCATTCCCATCTGGAGGCTCAAATGGGGAAGAATCCACTTCCAAGCTTATTTAGTCAGAATTCTGTGGGCAGAATTCTTTTCTTTGCAGCTGCAGAATGCGTGACAGCTTGCTTCTTCAAGGCTAGCAGGAAAGCAAGAGCTAGTCTGCTTGGACTGTATGTATAATAATGTACTCACAGAAGTGATATCCCATCAGTGTTGCCATATAATCTAAGTTAACCATGAGAGTGACATCCCATCAACTTTGCCATGTAACATAACACAGAAGGGACAACCTCTTACCTTTGCCATATTCTATTGGTTAGAAGCAAGCCACAGATACTGCCTACACTCATGGAGAGGGGATAATCAAAGGCATGATCACCAAGAGGTGGGAATCATTGAGGGGTCACTCTAGGGTCTGTCTACCTGGTTCCCAACGTCACTCCCACATGCAAAATACATTCATTCCAGCCCAAGGTCCCAAAGTCTCATCTCATTGCAGCATCATCTCAAAGTCCAAACTCTCATCATCTAAATGGTGATTAGGTATTGATGGAGTGCTTGGGAGTAATCTATTAAACACAGATGTTGGGGCACAATTCCTCTCCATCCACGGACCTGTGAAGCTAAAGAGACAAATTATATGCCCCCAGCCTGTCCAACACGTAATGGTGGGACAGCACAGGATAACCTGTGTAAAAATTCTGATTCAAAATTGGGGCAGGGTGAGGGCAAGTGAGTGGAAGAAAAAAGGAATTACTGGTCCGTGGCTCTTCTGAAATCCAGCTAGGCAAATGGTAGGAGTTCCCTGATTACATTTCAAGACTTGGGAATGGCCCTCTGTGGCTTAGGCTCCTCCCTCAGGGTTCTTGGTTCTGCCCTTCTTTTTCATGAAAGGCAGCACATGTTTGTATCCTGAGTAGTTTTCTCAGCATGCTTTCCTGCTGCTAGTACAATTGGAAGGGTCTGAAAGCCTCCTTTATTTCATACTCTCTTTGTCCCTTTCAGGCCAAGTGGTCAGTATTCCTGATGAAACAATTTCTTAAGAACTTTGTAGAGTTTGTGTGGATTCACTGCAGTTCACTCCATTAGGTGATGCCATATCCACAGATATTTTAAAGATAAGCCTTCCTGTTCCTTGGCCTCCTTCTGAGATGACTGAGGGACAATGCCCATATGCTTCCTTGAGGTTTTCTGGTTTGACTGAGAAGATCTGTAGGGCAGACCCTTAATTTCTTAAAAGACCCCTTCGTGTAACTGCATACTTTTGTCTTTTGATCTTTCTAAGTTTCTAACAAAGAGCTGTACAGTCACACTCAGACTTTTCCCTAGTGCATGCTTTCCTGAGAGTGAATCTCTTCATTTTAGCATCTGTGCCATCTAGAGATCATCGGAATTTTTTGCATCATCAGATTCTGATTCTGTTTTGTAAGAAAAATTGTCCTCCCAATTTTCCTCTTTCCTCACACTTTTTACCACAAGCAGAAAGAGGAAACCAGAGGGTTCCTTCAACATTTTTCTTGGAAATATTTATACAGTCAAGTATATCACTTTCAATTCTGCTTTCCACATAACCTCAGGAGACTATTTCACCGAACTTCACATACGAAAGATTCTCCTTTCTCCTTCCTTCAGTTTCCAATGAGTGTTCCTCACTTCTGAGTCTTCACCATCAGCATCCTCAAATGTCCAGTTTTCTACTCTGAGTCTGTTCATGTCATTTAGGCTTTTTCTACCATGTTCCTCAAAATTCCCCCAGCCTTCACCCACGTGGTTACAAAACCCCTTCCACATTGTTATGGATTGAATTGTGTCCCTCCCAAACTTTATACGTTGAGATGTTAATCCCCAATGTGACATTCTTTAAAGATACGGAATTTAGAGAAGTAATTAAGGCCATGTGAGGTCACAAGGGTAGGACCCTAATCTAATAGGGCTGGTGCCTTTATAAAAAAAAGGAAGAGCACGGTCATGGTGGCTCACACCTATAATCCCAGCACTTTGAGAGGCCAAGGCAGGAGGATCACTTGAGTCCAGGAGTTCAAGACCAGCCTGAACAACATAGCAAGACCCTGTGTGTATTTTTTTTAAATTTCAAAAAGAGGAGGAGGAAGAGACACCAGAGGTGCCCACCCAGAGAAAAGGCTATGTGAGGATACAGGTAAGAAGGTGGCCACCCCAGTCTGTGTTATTTTGTTATAGCAGCCCAAGCAAACAAATACTCATGTTTTTAGGTATTTGCTATAGCAGTTCCCCACTTCCAGGTATCAAAAGCTATACTAGTTTTCTATTGCTATGTAACAAATTACCATAAATGTAACAGCTGAAAACAACACACATTTGTTAATATCCTTGCAGTTTCTATGGGTCAGGAGTCTGGCACAGCTTCACTGACTCCTCAGGTCTCAGGAGGCTGAAATTCAGGTGTCAGCTGGGCTACATTCCCCACTGCCTTCCCATCCAGAGGCTTGACAAGGCAAGAATCCACTTCACAAAATTCATTTCCTTACAGCTCTGAGGGAATGGGGTACTGAGGCCAGAAAGGAGAATAAGCCTGGTTTGTTGATGAACAGGCAACCCCATAGGCAAGCTGGCTCAGTTGTGCCAGGGATGCTCTGAGACCATGTGGAGCACACCTCACAAGTAGCCCAGCAAGGAGCAAGGAAGCTGGGACGTCTACCCACCAACTCCAAGCTTTCTTGGTTGTGTGTTGCTCCCAGGAGTTAATTTCCTGGCAACTCCACACTTGGCCATGCATTCCCCAACAGCCAGAGGACACCTTGTGGTAGAGAGACTCAGGGAAACTTCAGCATGGATAGGAAATTTCTGCAGGTGACCTCTGGAGTGGACTGAGGGGATAAAGGCACAGCACCAGTGGCAACTGCTATCAGTATAATATCAGCTTTCATTTCCTTAACAGATGTTTATTGTGCACCTACTATGTTCTGAGAGAAAAAACAACAGTATTTGGTCTTCACCTCCACAGAGTGCACAGTCTAGTGAGGGAGAAAGAATTGTAAAGACAAATGAAAACATAATGTTATAACAGAAGTATAAATATTTTGTTATGAAAGCTTTGAGAACAAAATGACTATACTTCCTAGAAAATTTGGAGAAGATGTAACTTTGGATTTTATGGAAGAGTATAATCTTATATTCATACCTAATGAATGAATACCCCTATGTAAACAAATAGTAACTTTACAAAGAGGCAGTGACAATGTATTGCTTAAGAGCCCTCTGGAGCCAAACCATCCAAAATAAATAAAAAAAATATTGATTCTTCATATTCCAGCTATATGACCTAGTGCAAGTTACTTAACCTCTGTGAGCTTCTGTTTCCTTGTCTGTTAAAAGTGGATATAACAGTACTACCTCATAGGGCTGGAGTAAGGACTGAATAGCTTAATACATTAAAACATCAACAGTCAAGAAATAAAAAATGAATCAAACCAAATGATCACATGTACAAAGTATAATGAAAATTCCCTTTTTTAAGAAGAGAACAATATTTTGAGTTTTTCTCTCTCAATTAATAAAACAAAAATTATACACGTATGTCTTCATCATTTTAGGAATACCATTTGGAATAATTTATGTGTAACTCTCTAAACCGTACAAGTGTGAGTTCTCAGAGTTCTTGTAAATTTGAATGGAAAGGCCAGGCACAATGGCTCATACCTATAATCCCAGCACTTTGGGAGGCAGAGGCAGGAGGATCACTTGAGGTCAGGAGTTCGAGACCAGCCTGGCCAACATGGTGAAACCCTGTCTCTACTAAATCTACAAAAATTAGCCAGGTGTGGTGGCGGGCATCTGCAATCCCAGCTACTCGGGAGGCTGAGGCAGGAGAATCACTTGAACCTGGGAGGCGGAGGTTGCAGTAAGCAGAGATCGTGCCACTGCACTGCAGCCTGAGTGACACAGCAAGACTCTATCTAAAAAAAAAAAAAAAAAGAAAAGAAAAAGAAAAAACACTGAATGGAAAAATACCACAGGTCTCTTTCACTCGTGGGTACATTCAAGTGTGAAGTTTCTAAGGACAGGCTTCCAGTGGTATCTTTCACCTGAAACCTGCAGGCTGCTGCAGTGCTGCAGGCCATTGCTCCCACCGTGGAGCAGGAGGCAGAGCAATGACTACTTGCAGCAGCGTCTGACATCAGCAGCCCTCACCTCCCGCCTTATGGGTCAGCAGCATCTTTGTAGGACATGTGAGCTGTGAGGCTGGAAGCCTCATTGGCTGGAAACCCCAAGCCAAGTTCACTTTCTGAAGTCTGTAGGGGTGGGGAAAGGAGCACTTTTTAAACAACACTAAGAAGAGGTGCATGAGGAAATAGCTTTCTTCAAATCTCCATGTCCTAAAGCCAGATCCCACTTAGGTTAGAGCAGAAAGCTGGAGAAACAGCTGAATGTGATAAACCTTCTCTAGAAATGAAACCCTGTGGTATGTTTAGCAGATATTTTTATCTATAGAAGAAAATGTGCTTCCTTTGAGAGTTATTTCTAAAAACCTTTCATTTTTATGTTTTTACCACTTGAGAGCACTAAGTATTCATCATAGGCAGCTTAGCAAAATTAGAAAACTATGGAGAAAAAATAAAGACCTGTCTTTTTTTTGAATTTTTAATTTTGGTGTATTTTTTACACCATTTTAACACAGACACATGTGCGTACACATACACGGAAGAGTGAAATTGTTGACTGTATTTACACAGTTTTGATTTCATTTTTTCACCAAAATTCAGGGGTTACCAAAGTTTCTTGGTTCTCAGTAACTTGTCACAGCACCTCCTAGAAAAATAAATAAATAAAAATAAAAGCCATTCCATTTATTAGGTAATTCAGTCCAAACTGTTAAGTATGGCATAACAACAAATACATGTAAATTGAAATTTGCAAAATACTTATATTTCATTCTGAAACACTGGTGAAATGTGCAGACCTGCTGGACACTGCCTCACTTCTCCAACCTTGGAACCAGGTTGGATACCACACCCTCACCCTCATTTCCTGTTCCACATTGATTTTCACACAGGACTTTTTGTTTGTTTGTTTGTTTGGTCATGGCAACTGCCAGATACACTGCTTTACATTTGATGTCATCAAAATGCATGTAGTGTAATCTAATGTTGAAAGATGCACTAGTAATTTAGAAGGTATCTGACAAGTTAAATATTGTTGTTTCCTTCAAAATTTTAAAATAGCCTGCCACAGCATTGTAAGTTTGCTGCAGTTCCCTGGGGTACCTTGGCATATGGTTTGGGAACTATGAACTTAGTCTCATTACACTGACAGCAAGATTATTTTTATTATTTTTCTTTTGTTTTCTTTTTCTGTTTTTGTTGGTTTTGGGTTTGTAATATTATTTTTAGTGGCCACATTAGAATTCTACAGATGTGTCATAATTTTAAAACCCTCTTATTGTTGGAAATTTATGTTGATTGTTAGTTTATTTTTTATTGATCATTTCATTGTCTTCAAACGGGTAAGAAACTCCATTGTTTTATGTAAAGGTCAAGTCTTTGAATCCACAATTATTACCCATAGTTATTTGGCCTATTTATATTCTTACCTTGTAGTTTCAGAGCCCAGTGAACCCAATTAGCTGGTGGCACCTGCAGTCCTGAATGCTATGATTTTTCACCTTCCAAATCCCATGATCTTCATGGTTTTGTCACTGAATTGATTTTGGGAACAATGAGCCTAAAACAGGAAACTATTTTTTAACCCATCAGCTGTGCTTCGGATTTTCAAGTTAATGAATAAAAATAAAGCCAAGGAATTGACAAGCCTATAAATTGTCAGCAACCAGCAAACCTAGGAGAACACAGGGAAGAAATGAAGACAGAGCCAGGCACAGTGGCATGCACCTGTAGTTCCAGCTAATGGGGAGTCTGAGACAGGAGGATCATTTGAGCTCAGGAGTTCAAGGCTGCAGTGAGCTAGGATGGTGCCTGTGAATAGCCACTGTACTCCTGCCTGAGAAACATAGCAAGACCCTCTCCGTAAGAAAAAGAAAAGGAAAAGATATGAAGATAAATAAAAATCATTGTGAAATTCAAAAAAGTCTTACTTTTTTGATAACTTCACACCAAAAGCCCGTGCACAGCACTATGTCCTACACCATCCGTGGGTATGATACAGCAAGGGAAGATGTGAGGGGACTGCCCAGCATGGTGCATAGCTTCTTGGCACAGCGTTGTAGAAAGGGGCTTATATTTGAAGTTAGCTCTTCAATTAAGGGTAGATCCTCAATGGATTATTCTTCCATTAGCTTTAAACTAGCACGAACCAAGTCAAATGAGAGGGTGTCCGGGCAGAGAGTGAGAACATCAGGATGAAGGAGTTACCAAATATAAGGAGATGGTGTTGAAGCTAGAGCTTTTGAAGGTGGTGGAGGTCATTGATGGTGGAGGAGGAAGTGGTTTGGAGGTGATGGAGGTGGTTGAAGGTGGTGGAAGTGGTGGTGGTGGAAGCTGTGGAGACAGTGATGTCAGTGGAGATGGCTGGTGGATGTGGTGGTGGTGGAAGCTGTGGAGACAGTGATGTCGGTGGAGATGGCTGGTGGATGTGGTGGTGGTGGAAGCTGTGGAGACAGTGATGTCGGTGGAGATGGCTGGTGGATGTGGTGGTGGTGGAAGCTGTGGAGACAGTGATGTCGGTGGAGATGGCTGGTGGATGTGGTGGTGGTGGAAGCTGTGGAGACAGTGATGTCGGTGGAGATGGCTGGTGGATGTGGTGGTGGTGGAAGCTGTGGAGACAGTGATGTCGGTGGAGATGGCTGGTGGATGTGCTGGTGGCATTGGTGGTAGTGGTAGTAATAATACTTTTTTAACCTTCATGAAAGGCTACTTATAGATGTAAATGGCCTGCATCTATTTTATGCCCAGTTATAAAGTTCTGCTGCCCACGAACCAATGTGAAGAATCCTTACTTAATTGCGTGTAACAGATTCATAATTTATTTGTTTGTTTCTGTGAGATACAAACTCACTTTGGGATGTAGGACTGGGGCTCATAGTTAGTAACATATTTGAATACACATTACCCCATCTAAGCTCCTGTGAGGCAGGTATTATCCTTCTTTCAGACTGGGTGATCTGAGGCTCAGAGAACCCAAAGGACTCACCAACAGTCACACAACTCTCAAATGGCAGAGCTGAGGCATGCTCCACCCAGCTCAGGAGACTCCAGAGCCAGGGCCTTTCCACAAAGCACAAAGTTGTGTTTGAGATGGCTGTGAGTTGTCAAGGGTATAATGGGAACACTAGCACATTATAAGACAGAGAGTTAAGGAGAAAACATGAACCTTAATTTCAAGAAAACAGATAAGTTGGAAGAAATTCTGTTACCTTTATCTCTATAATATTTCTACCCCATCCTGGACATGGCATAAAAATCTTTCTAGAAGCACCTTCCAAGTGTTCAAATTCTACTCTTTACTAAGGTATTCACCATATCAAATACCTTTGTTAGGTATTCAACATTCAATTTGTTCAGCATTATTGAACACCCAGCATGGGCTAGGCATGATGTCAGTGCTTGCTGAGATGTGAAATTGAGTATGTCAGTGACTGAGACATTGATAACCAGGACAGGCTAAAATTTCTATAGGACTGGACAAAAGTTGCATTTTCTGATACAGTTCTCTTATGCCTTACTTATTTTTATAGCAAAAACTCTTTCTGCCAAATTTTGAGAGAAGTATGTTTACGTCTCTCTCTAGAATTGTGATTTTCCTATGTTTTTCTTACAATATTTTATTGTCTAATATTGGACCTCATATTCAGCATTGGGTTAAAATTGTCTTGACTACAAGACATACCATGACCCTAAAGTGGGATTGTTGGATCATAAAGCATATGTACCATTGAATTTAGTAAGTACTGACAGATGGCTCTCCAGAATGATGGTACCAGTGTACTCCCCACCAGTAAAGCACAAGGTTGCACACCTTACATCCTCACCATGCCCTGGTATTATAAACTGAATATTTGCAGGTCTAAGGAGGATTTCACTGTGGTTTTTATTTCCTCTCTTTTCACTATTGTGTTTGAGCATCTCTTCATATCTTTTTAACTGTTGGACCATTCATTTGGTGAATTGCCTATTCAAATCCTTTGTCAACTTTCCTGTTGTTTTGCGAGAATTCTTGCATTAGTGTGGGGTGGGGGGAGGGGGGAGGGATAGCTTTAGGAGATATACCTAATGCTAAATGATGAGTTAATCGGTGCAGCACACCAGCATGGCACATGTATACGTACGTAACTAACCTGCACATTGTGCACATGTACCCTAAAACTTAAAGTCTAATAATAATAAAAGAAAAAAGAAAAAAAAAGAGTTTCTTTAATGCATTTACCTTTAAATGCCCCTTTGTCTTATACTTTCAAACCTGATTTCTTTTTGTTTGTACTATCTTAGTCTAATACTGTACTTTTATTTGGGTATCTGTAAGCATTGTCTTATAAACAGCATATAGTTGTTTAGTTTTATGTTGTTTTGTCTTTATTCAATCTGATATTTATTGGAATAATTTGGTACATTTATATTTAGTATCATAACTCATCTACTTGATTTCATTTCTTCCATATTACTTAATGCTTTATTTAATGTACATTTTTATTTTCTCCTCTTCCTTATTTCTTGCTGATTTGATCATGTTGCTTTTCATTCTGTTCCTCTCCTTTATTAACTTGGAGTTTCCACTTTTCCATTCCACTAATGGATTCTCCACTTTCTGTGCTCTTGTGATCAGATATCTTCCTTTTTTACTATATTTTTAAACAAACTCCCAACTCACTCCCCCAATAATATTAACTGTATCTCTCCCCACAAAATGCAATATGTCCTCCCTATTTCTGATTCCAGTAAGATGAGACAATTAGAAAAATGTCTTCCATTCCTCTTCTTCCCTTTCTCCACTCCTTGTGACACAGAGACTTTGAAACACTTTTATTTCCCTAACTTCTAGATGTTGATGAACTCATTTTATATGTACAGCACTAAACTATTATTAGAATTTTCTGTATATTGTGTTTTAAGAGCCCTTATTTAGCAATTTTATAACACATCATTCCTAGACAGTCTTACTTATCCATTCAGAATTAGTTCAATAAAGAGAGAGAGAAACATAGAGAGAGATACAGACTGAGTGCACACCAGGTGTGTTGCTTAACACAGCAGTCCTCAACCTTTTTGGCACCAGAGACCGGTTTTGTGGAAGACAGTTTTTCCACAGACAGGGGTGCGGATGGTTTCAGGATGGAAGTGTTCCACCTCAGATGATCAGGCATTAGATTCTCATAAGGAGCACACAACCTAGATCCCTCGCATGCTTGGTTCACCACAGGGTTTGCAACCCTATGAGAATCTAATGTTGCTGCTGATCTGAAAAGAGGCGGAGCTCAGCTGCTAATGCTCACCGGCCCACCACTCACCTCCTGCTGTGTGCCCTGCTTCCCAACAGTCAACAGACACTCCGGGTATGGGTCCATGACCCAGGGGTTGGACACCCCTGAATTAACTGAACTAACAGGTTTCCCCCTCCTCCTCATATTTACTTCATCTTGAGGTCAATGTCTGGATTAGCACTATTCCGCAGAACTTTTTGTGATAATGTAAATGTCCACTAGGGGAGCCACCAGACACATGGAGATATGGAGCTCTGGAAATATGTTGAGGATGACTCAGAATTGAATTTTTGATTTGATTTGATTTTAATTAATTTTAATTTAAATAGTCACATGTGTCTAGTGGGTACCATATTAAAAGGGAAGATCTAGATCATCTGTTATTTGGATAAAGTCTTGACTGGCAGTACCTCTAATATGGTTAGAGATAATTGTAATATATGATCATGTTTTGCTTTCTTAGTCTAACTTATAATCATGTATATATTTGGTTTTGGTTTTGCTGATGAGTGAATTATATCGTGGTTGAGTATACGTTTCCCAGTCCTTTCCTCTCAGGTTGGGCTTGCTGGAAGCAGAACCTCAGACGGGGATTCTTCTACAAGTGACTTACTGAGGGAGATGTCTCAGGAGGCACCCGTGACAGAATAAGGTAGGCAGGAGAGGGCTGAAGAATATTATGGACAGAGCTGTGGTTTCAGTTCCAGTCTAGCCTGAGCCTGAGACCATGGAGTATCAATGGCACCATGGGGTTTTTTCTCCTGGAGATAGCAATTCTGACTTTTATTACCATTTTTCAATAAGTCATTAGCTGAGACCACCCCCAAAGAAGGGCATAACACCCCAGGCCCTGCTGCACGAGGCTGTGAGCATTTTCTGGATAACTGTGGGCTGTTCTCAGGAGGAGTGGCCTGCCATTGCCCCTCAGCCACCACACTCAGACCTAAGTCAACTGCAGGACTGTACTTATTTAAACTTCAGGTTTTTAGATAATAAGCCCATTGGTATTCTTATTCTTTCTTGGAAGTATATAAGAGTTTTTTTCATTCTTAGAATTAAGGAATTTTCTAGGATATGCCTACATAAGTATTTTTTAATTTTTTTCAAATCAGCCCATTAATATTCTCTCTTTCTTGGAAATATGTAAGAGACTTTTTTATTCTAAGAGTGAAAAATTTTTCACGATATGCCTAGGTGTGTCTTTTTTTTTTTTTTTTTTAAATCAGTCCTGCCCTGAACTTAATGACATTTTTTTAAGCTGTCTATTCAGGTCCTTAGCTCGGGGAAATTATCATCTATTATTTGTTAAATTCTGCCCACCATCTGTTCCTTTTTATTCTTCTGACACTCCCTTATTTTGCATGTTAAGTCTCTTTTTCCCCTATGACTTTCCTCTCTTTGTATTTTTGCATAGGTTTTGAGATATCTCTTCTACTTGTCAGTCTTAACCTCATGTCTCAGCAGTGACCATCTTGTCCTTCAATCCATGCTTTGAATTGCCTATTTCCAGACACTCTCTTTTGTGTCATGCTTGAATCAACAGAGATGCTCTTGTTGCTTTTTACATTCAAGTTGTCATCTATCTCTTCTGGTAGCTCTGTTTTGTTGGGTAAGGGTTTAATCTGTTCTGAGCCATTGTTCTCTCTCTCTCTTTCTCTCTCTCTCTTTCTCTGGCTGCTAGATATCTTTGGATATAATATATTAATATATATATATATTTATTTCTGGCTGTTTTCTTTCTCTGTGTAGTAGTAGTCCCATGATTAGAGGAAGACAAAGTGGAAACTACACCTGGGGACTGATGGCGTGACGCAGGCGGACTGTCAATTCCCCATTGAGATGCACGGAGGAAGCCCTCTCTTCCTCCACCATCTCTCAGACTCTCCCAGCCTCCAGGGCAGAGACTCTGTATAGCTTTTAAACACCACCTCTCCAGAGCTGGGAAATCCATGGTGCCATAGTTCACGGTCTTGGGTCCCCATATCACTGTGAGCCATGTTCTTCCCGGGACCTGAGCCTGCTGTCCACCCATGCGCAGCTAGAGTGCAGCCTCTTCCCCATCCAGGTGGAAGCAAGCCCACAAGCTCTCTCTGTTGAGATGTCCTCAGCACCCAAGCCTTGCTGGTCCAGCTGCCCATCAGCCCCAGAAGCCATTTGGTCAAAAGAAGTGGACACCCTGGAGTTGAACATGGAGGAGAGGAAGAATTGTTTAGGTCATGATGGTCCCAGAATCCTCCTCCTGCTTTCCGCAATCTTTCTGAAGAGACCTGAATTCAAATTTTCATTGTTTCCTTTCAGGATCTTTGTTTCAACAAATGCCAGCCAAATACCAACCCCAGTGCTGAGGACACAACATTGAATAAATCAGGGATGAGTCCTTCCTTCTAGGAATGTTTACTCCAAAGGGGAAATAATTGTCCTGTGATCTAGTTCTAATTACAGAGTGTTGTGAATGGGCAAATAAAGGCTGTGGTGGAAGGGCGGTGTTGCTGATTCATATTTCTGCCCTCACTTTCTGTACCCACCTTGTTACAACAGAACTTCCTGCCATGTTATCTGTACACTAAAGGTGTCCGTTTCATTCCATCTCATCCTTGGACAATGTTTAACAAGTTGTATGTGAAGAAAGGTGCCTGAGATGATGGAAAATCTAGAATTCAGGTGATCTGATGATTGGCTGAGAGCACTGATGATTGCTTGAGAGCCCTGGTGATTGGTTGAGAGCCCTGGTGATCTTCTGTCAAAGAATCAAGGGAGGGAAGTAAACAATTTCTTTCTTCAAACACTGAATGACTGTCCCATAGGAGGGGAATTTAGTAACCTCTAGGAATCCCCTGGAAGGAAAAATAGGAAGAGGTAAGTGGAAGCAGCACAGAGAGACTCCAGTACTTTACCTCAATAGGGCAAGACTTGGAAATGTGTTATCCAGCAATGTAAGGGGCTGCCTTGGAAAGGTGAGCTCCTCATCTTCAGGAATGTTCAAATATTCGTCCAATGGCACCTGTAAAAGGGACCTGAACACAGCAGACAGGGCAGGAGAAAAAGCCAGGAAGAACTGGGAGTTGAGAAGTTTGTTAGGGATTTGGTATCTGAGAAATGAGAGTATTGGGCAGTGAAAAGAGGTAAGAGAAGTGTGGCCGGTTGCCAAGTGTGTCTCCTTCAAAGAGAAGTGTGGAAGGAATAGAATTGTTTTCCACTTTTATCTTGCCATGTCCTAGATAATAACTAAGTTTCCTGAGATCAAAAACAGCCATGGTTTTTTTCTTCCAAACTTTCTTTGTTTCTATTTTCTCTGGTCTACCTAAAGTAAAACAATAGTAAACAATAGAATCTGGCCAGGCACAGTGGCTCACACCTGTAATCCCAGCACTTTGGGAGGCTGAGACAGGCAGATCATTTGAACTCAGGAGTTCCAGACCAGGCTGGGCAACAAGGCGAAACCCTGTTTCTACTAAAAATACAAAAATTATCTAGTTGTGGTGGTACACACCTATAGTCCCAGCTACTCAGGAGGCTGAGGTGGGAGGATCACTTGAGCCAGGGAGGTCAAGGCTTCAGTAAGCCATGATCCCATCACTGCACTCCAGCCTGGGCAACAGTGAGATCAAAAAAAAAAAAAAAAAAAAAAAAAAAAAGAAAAAGAAAAAAAAAGAAAGAAAGAAAAAGAAAAGAATCTGAGAGAAGCCACTTTCTACCTTCCTTTCTTCCTCTTAAAACCTCCAGTCCTGAAAGGTATGGTATGTTATGAAAATATCGATTCATCTAAGCTTTTCCTTAAGTTGCTTGTACTTATAGAACTGTACCTGTCACTGTGCTCAATAAATATTTGATGATTGAATTAAAAATAAGTTCCAGCCGGGTGCAGTGGCTCACATCTGTAATCCCAGCACTTTGGGAGGCCAAGGTGGGTGGATCATGAGGTCAGGACTTCAAGACCAGCCTGGACAACATGGTGAAACCCCATCTCTACTAAAAATACAAAAAAAATTAGCTGAGCCTGGTGACACATGCCTGTAATCCCAGCTACTCGGGAGGCTGCGGCAGGAGAATTGCTTGAACTCGGGAAGCAGAGGTTGCAGTGAGCCAAGATTGTGCCATTACACTCCAGCCTGGGTAACAGAGCGAGACTCTGTCACAAAAAAAAAAAAAAAAAAAAAAAGTTCCAGCCCATAATAGCCTGTCCTGTGTATCAACATATGTCTCAGCAATAACACTGGGCAGGGGATCTTAACAGAAAACTCTGTAGCCACATGGAGTGGAGCTGTGTTTTATCAATTTGATTATAATTTAGTGGACTGATAAAACTTAGGGGGTACCTGATTTTTTGGAGTTATGTAGTATTTACTGTATCTTCTTCTGGCACTTCCTAGAGCTCTTCCTTCTCCCGTGATAGTGTCGCCCAGCGCTGTATGTTCCTTGGAGTATGCTGTCATCTAGTTGCGTGAGAGCCACATTACAAGCCTATTTGTCACATACACAATGTTTATTTTTCCTTATACTAATATTAGCTCCACTGAATGTTAATTCGTTGTAGCATTTCTTTTGACAGGTTCGACCTTTTCTTCTGAGATGTATCTTCAATTTCAGGACACAGTTTAGAGGCTTAAAGGTATCTTTGATGCTTTGACAACAAACCTCATGTAAACTTTCACTTTTTTTATTTTTCATGCTTTGGTAGAAGAGCTGTTCAGATAAGAATTGGGATTCTTGCCGGGCGCGGTGGCTCACGCCTGTAATCCCAGCACTTTGGGAGGCCGAGGCGGGTAGATCACGAGGTCAGGAGATCGAGACCATCCTGGCTAACACGGTGAAACCCCGTCTCTACTAAAAATACAAAAAAAAATTAGCCAGGCGTGGTGGTGGGCACCTGTAGTCCCAGCTACTCGGGAGGCTGAGGCGGAAGAATGGCGCGAACCCAGGAGGTGGAGCTTGCAGTGAGCCGACATCGCGCCACTGCACTCCAGCCTGGGCGACAGACAGAGCGACACTTAGTCTCAAAAAAAAAAAAAAAAAAAAAAAAAAAGGATTGAGATTCTTGGGTCTCATCCCTGCAAATTGAGTAAATCTCTCAGCCTCAGTTTTCTCATATTACAATTAAGCAATTAAGCGCTTAACAGTGCTAGCTGTTTCCAATGTCATCACATTAACTAACTGGTATAAAAATAAAATCGTCTGGGAAGAATTACTTAAGTACAGATCTGGGGCCCAATCCCCCGAGTTTTGACTCAATGTCTTTGAGAACCACTGGACTAACTCGTTTCTTTCCACTGATTGAAGTTTTAAATGGTTAAAGCAGCCTGGCTTTGTCAAGAAAAGTACACGGGCGCCACCTAGTGTCCCTGAAAAGTTCGTACAGCTCACACATCAGATGTATTGAAGCTTTAACTTGTCAGGGTTACCAGTTATAAATGCAATCGAATTTGCATTTTAATTAGTGAAGCCGATTACGTATTGAGATAAACAAATGTTGTGCCATCGACTCACTTGGAATAATTAGTTTGATCTCACTTTTGATTTATGACTTGGCATTTTTCTGGACTCAGTTATGCCTCTCAGGCTTATTCTGTCTGAATCACACACAATTGCAATAGTCCAGCTTTTTGCAATTATCTGTATTTTTATACAACTCCAGAAAAAACAAAGTGAAAGAATAAACAAAAAGACTTCCCCAGAAGAAAATGGCAATTTCTAACTTCTTCCTATGCCTACTGGCATCGTGGGACAGACTGCCAAGGAATTCAACCACATTCCACCCACTACCCACCTCGGACTTCTATCCTTAGACTCTCACTGCCCCCAGAATAGGGAAGGTTATCAGGCCCCTAGGGAAGGACGCATGCTTTGCTTGGGTCTCTGGGCCTTGTCTGGGCACTGCATCCCAGTGTATTATCACCCTGCTGTGCCATAGAGCCCCACATCCCACAGTGCAAGCCACAGGCTAGCAGCAGCAGCATCCCCTGGGAGCTTGTTAGATGTGGAATCTCAGTCCCCAGCCCAGCCCTGAAGGATGAGAATCTATTTTAGCAAGATGCCCAGGGGATGTATGTATTTGTTAAAGTTTGAGAAACCATACCATAGAGAACACAAAGGCTTTAGCCAAAGAGAATGCTGATTCCCTTCCCAACATGCTACTTGTCTTTGCCGTGTTTCCAGCAGCATAAAATAGTCTGGAAGGATGAACATTGGGCACATCTGGCGTTGACATTAGAATCTGCTACTCGCTACTGGCATAATTTGAGGAGCACCTGAAACTCTCTGTGCTTCCAGTTCTTCATCTGTATTATGGGAACTGCCCTTTTTAATTCAGGAAGTTGTTGTGGGCTAACATGTGTACTGTATTTGACATCATGCATGGTTCATAGTGATAAATATTAATTTCATTTCTACCCACCCCCTGCTTCCAGGTAGAAGTACAATGGAGTGTAGTTTCAACATTGCTTTATTTTAAAAATTAGCCACAGTGTCTTTGACATGCTTCCCATCAGAGGTGGTGTCTACCTTCCCTCCCCTTGACGTGGGACTGGCTTGTGATTCTCTTGTAACCAAAAGAATGGGGAAGAAGTTACTCTGAGGCTTCTCAGCACTAGAAAAGGAAAGGTCATGTAGCTTTCACCCGGTTTTCTTGGGTTGCTTGCTGTGGGGACAGCATGCAGCATTGAGAAAACTCCATGCTGGAGAGGCCTCATGTGGTGCTCCAGCAGACTGCCTAGCTGTGCCCCTAGGCAACCATCTGCTGCCGGCCCATGGGAGTGAGCATCATGGATGTCCAGCCCTTGTGCCCTCAGGTGGCTGCAGCCCCAGCCAATATCTGACTACAGTGATCGACAACTGCCCAGCAGATGCCCTTCCAAAATTCCTGACCCACACGATTATGCAAAATCAAAGAGTTGTTTGGGGGTGATTTATTATGCAGCAGCAGTAACTGGAACACACTTTGGTTGGTTGTTTTTGTTATTGTTTTTACTCCTTCAACGAAGGACTTATTCTAAGTCAAGATTCGACAAACTGTAGCCCTCTGGCCAAATCTAGCCTACATCTGTTTTAGATTATTGTGAATCTTTTTAATAGACTTTGCTTTTTAGAGCAGTTTTAGGTTCACTGCAAAATTAAGGAGAAGGTACAGAGATTTCCATATGCCTGCTGCCCCTACACATGCACAGCCTCCCCCATGATCAACATTCTCTACCAAAGTGGCATGTTTGTTGCAGTCAAAGAACCTCCATGGACACGTCATTATCACTCAAAGTCCATAGTTCACATCAGGGTTCACTTTTCGTTTGCACATTCTATGGGTTTTGACAAATGTCTGACCTGTATCTACCATTGTCATATCATAAAGAATCACTGCCCTAAAAAAAATCCTCTGTGCTCTACCTATTCATCCCTCCCACACCCTAACCCCAGACAACCACTAATCCTTTCATTGTCTCCTTAGTTTTACCTTTTCCAGTGAGTCCTATGGTTGGAATTATACATTATGTAGCTTTTCTCAGATTGGCTTCTTTTACCTAGTAATATGCATTTGTTTCCTTCATAGCTTTTCATGGCTTGATAGCACATTTGTATATATGTTAATACATTGTTGCTACAATTATTTTGAACGAATTGATCTGTTAGATTAAGAATAACAAGTTAAAAATTTCATTTCACCTTCACTTATTTCTTCTCTGATGTTCTTTCTTTTGTTATGTAGATATGACTTTCTGACCTATAACAATTTTTATTGCCTTGAATAACTTCTTTTAACATTTAGCAAGGCAGATCTGCTAGCAACAAATTCCCTGAATTTTTGTTTGTCTGAGAAAGTCTTTAAGTCTCCTTTACTTTTGGAGGATAATGTCACAGAGTACAGAATGCTAGATTGGTGGAGTTTTTTTCTCAACACATTCAATATTTCACTCCACTGTCTTCTTGCTTGCATGGTTTCCACGAAGTCAGATGAAATTCTTACCTTTGTTCCTCTAAGGAAGTAAGGTGTTTTTCACCTTTGGCATCTTTTGGGATTTTTTCCTTATCTGATTTTTCTGTAGTTTGGAAACGATATGGCTAGGCTTAATTTTGACATTTATCATGGTTGGTGTTCTCTGAGCTTCCTGGATCTGTGGTTTGGTGTCTGATTTTCAGTCATTATTGTTTCCAACATTCCATCTGTTCCTTTCTCTTTGTCTTCTCCTTTTGGTATTCCTATTAAACATATACCTTTTCTAATTATCCCACAGTCCTTGGATATTCTGTGCCTTTTTCATTCAGCATTTTTTCCCTTTGCTTTTCAGTTTTGGATGTTTCTATTGAGATATCCTCAGCCTCAGAGAGTCTTTCTCAGCTGTGCCCACCCTACTAATGAGCCCGTCAGAAGCATCCTTCATTTGTTAGTGTTTTTGATCTCTCGCATTTCTCTTTTATTTTTTCTTAGAACTTTGATCTCTCTGTTTATATTGCCCATCTGTTCTTGCTTACTGTCCACTTTATCCATTAGAGCCCTTAGCACATGAATCATAGTTATTTTAAATTCCCAGTCTCATATTTCCAACATCCCTGCCATAGCTGAGTCTGGTTCTGACATCTGCTCTGTCTTTTCAGACTGTGGTCTTTACCTTTTTGTATGCCTTGTGATTGTCTGTTGATAGCCAGATGTGATGCACTGGGTCAGAAATGGTGGCAAATAGGCCTTTGGTGAGGTGTGGGGAAGGGAAGGGTTCCATAGCCCTGTGATTACGACTCAATCTGTAGACCTGTGATTAGGACCCAGTCTGTCTTGAGCCTGTACTGGACTGTGAGCTTCAACTTCTCAGTTTTTCCCTGAGGTAGGACAAAGTGGCTAGCAGGGAAACGGAGTTGGGTTTTTCTTTTCCTCCAGGTCCATTAGGCTCTGCAAAAAAATTAAAAACCAACAGTTTAGGCTCTGATAAAGTGATTTCTCTTGAGGGAAGGCCTTGTTAAGAACTAAATGCTATGGCATATTTTTAAGTGGTTTCTTTTTCCCTCCTCTTGACAGAAACATGAACAGATTTTTCTCTGATAGTCACTGTGAGTCACTGTGAGAACCTGGTTGAGCTCCTGGAGATAAAACTCCCAAAGGGTGGGTGCCCCCTCAGATTGGGCCCTCCTGGAGATATTTAACTCCCAGATCTGTGCACACTAAGCTCCCAGCAACTCCTCAATCCCAGTTCAGATTTCCTACCCAGTACTGGTCCCCATGGACAGTTCTGCCTGTGGGTTTCTGCTCTGGTAAGCTGTGATCTTCTGTATCCTCCTGTCTGCCTCTCCAAATCTGGAGGAGCAGTTTGCCCTGTGGCCTTACTTCTCTGACAAAACTAAGAAGATTCTTGAAATTTTCTGTTGGTTTAGTTTTTAAATTATTGTTAGGATGGAATGGCAACCTCCAAGCTTCGTATGTGTCACTGGAAAATGGACATCCCATCTGTTTTTGTCAATAAAGTTTTATTGGAACACAACCACACTCATTCATTTCTACATTTTCTATGGCCACTTCTGTGCTGTGGCAGAGTAGTTAAGTAGTTGCCACAGAGACTTGATGGCCCACAAAGCCTAAAATATTAGCTCTTTGGACTTTTGTAGACAATTTTTCTTCACGTCTGTTCTAGGTAATAGGGATTGAATAATATGTAAAATAAAGTCTGTTTTTAATAGATTGTGTAGTCTAATGGGGGGGGAGATACAGTAAAAACTAATAAACATCATGTGGTGATAAATGTCATGAAAAAACAAGAGAAAAGGGGAAAAAGTGACAGGGTAATAGGGTGGTCCAAGAAGGTAAAGTAACATTTCAGCAGAGATGAGAATGGGTTGAGGAAGCACCTCTGCAGGTAGCTGGGTGATATGGTTTGGATCTTTGTAACCTGCTCAAGCCTCATGTTGCATTGTAATCACTCATGTTGGAGCCTAGGCCTGGCGGGAGGTGATTGGATCATGGGGGTGGAGTTCTCACGAACAGTTTAGCACCATCCCTCTTGTACTGTCCTCATGGTAATGAGTGAGTTCTTGCAAGATCTGGTTGTTTACAAATGTGTGGCCCCTCTCCACCCTCTCTCTTGCTCCTGCTCTGGCCATGTGACATGCCTGTTTCCCCTTTGCCTTCTGCTGTGATTGTAAGTTTCCTGAGGTCTCCCCAGAAGCTACGCAGATGCCAGACTTATGCTTCCTGTACAGCCTGCAGAACCTTGAGCCAATTAAGCCTCTTTTCTTTATAAATTACCCAGTCTCAGGTGTTTCTTTATAGCAGTGTGGGGACGACCAAATACACTGAGAAATGTGCTCTCCAGATGGAGACGACGTTAAGAGGAGATGCGCTAAGTGTGCCAGGAGGAAAAAGAGACAGGGCCCAGTGAGAACTGAAGCCACGTGTAGGAGCTGAGGGCACGGCGGCCCCAGAGGACGGGCCTCATTGAGAGCATTAGATTTGGGGGTCTGCTGTCTGCTCTGTTTCAGTGTCTAATCAGTACATATCCCTGCAGCATTTTCCATGGGGGACCAGACACCCTGTGCCTCAGCGGCATGGGGGTGGCAGAATAACATTGTTGTGCCTGGAAAGAGGAGAACAGAGTTTCTCAGGATGGCTCCCTAGAAGAGACATCACAGCGGGAGTTCCTGCACAAAGGATTTATGGAGGAAGTGTTCCCAAGAAAAACTGGTAATTAAATGAAGGAAATAGGCAGGAAAGGGACAAAAGTGAGTAATGGACAATCTCAAGTGAGTTCCCACCTCTGTCTGATTCCCAGGGAGCTCTGGAGCACAAATAACTCCTTAGACTTTCTTCTCTCTTGAGGCAGAGTTGGGCTCTCACACTCCCATATAGGGAAGGAAAAACTTTTTCTTCTCTCTTCTGGGTTGTTTGGCTGAGGCCCTGCAAATTAGAGTGATGAAAGATAAGTTAAGAACAGCAATAAAAACAAACAGACAGGATGAAGTTTATTAGCACGTGCAGCTCGCATACACGCGGGAGAACTCAGTGGTGAGTAACTCAAAGGGGTGATTAGAACTTGGGGCTTATATGGCATCTTAACAAAGATGGATAATTTTGTAGAGAAGTGACAAGAAAAGAGTTTTTGATGATTGAGGTGGCAAATTGTGGGAAGGTAAATACATGGGGAAACAAATAAAAGATAGATTTAGTGAGTAAGGTGTGTTTGTGTAGACTCTCAGTACCATCTCTTCTCTGATAATAAGGCCATTATCCCCTTCCTGGAATGGGAGTTTGGGTGGGGGCAGGGACACCTTCACAACAGGACTTTATGTTCTGTTTTTGGGCAGATAGGAGGAGAGTAGAGAGTTCATTCTGAATCCACTTTTTCTCAATTGCCTCCACTCAAGTCGTATTCCAGAGTGGCATATTACTCCCTGGCATTACCACTCCTCTGCCTATGCAGGCAAATGGATCCCAATAGGCCAGGAACAGTCCATTGAAGATGAATATCTTGGTCCTTTCCTGCTGCTGTAACGAAATACAGGGAATGGAAAATTTACCAACAATAAAAATTTATTTCTCACAGTTCTGGAGGCTGGAAGTCTAGGATCAAGGTGCTAGCAGGTTTTGCGTCTGGTGAGGGCACAGTCTGCTTCCGAGATGTCCATTTGAATGAGCACTGAAGGACAAAAAGGCCAAAAGGGGCAAAGGCCATGTCCTCTCATGGCAGAAGAGATGGAGGAGAAATGGGCCCACCTAGCTCCCTTAACCTTTTATAAGGGCACTAATCTCATTCATGAAAGTGGCACCCTCATGACATAGCCACCTCCTGAGAGCCCCATCTCGCACTGGGATTTCACTCCCAACCTGTGAAATGTGGAGGGACATATACATTCGAATGGCAGCAATAAATTACGGGCACAGACCATTAGAAACAAAGCACACAGATGCCAAGGGAGGGACACGCCAGACCAGTTAAAGAAATCCAAGCCCATCTATGCAGCCTATCAAGAGTCTGCTACAAAGACCAAAAAGGAAATGCCTTAGGATCTTTTGCACATGTCTACATCTTATATTTGCGTATTTGTAATTCAAACATCAGGTACATCCCTTCTTTGCTATTTGGCTAAATATATTAATATATATGATCTTAAGTAATAATGCTGCAGGCACACTGCACCATGCAGAATCGGTCTACAGTCATGGAATAGAACCACATCAAAACCCCATGCCCAGCAGTTTTGTTTTAGAATTCCAGAGAAACACAACAGAGATAGCTCCCAGTACAGGCTTACTGTGCGAGGCTACATTCAAGCTCTACCTAGGGGCAGCATACAAGGGAAGTGTTTAGTAATGATTATCTGGAGGATGCAAGCTAATTCTTCCATTTCTTTGATGCCTTCCATAGTGGCTATACCAATTCTGAATACATTCAATATAAAAATAACTGTGAAGTTGATTAGCCAATTATATACATTCGGCTTTGTGTATAGCGTTGTGATTTCAGCTCTCACCAAGATACTTTCAGGAAGATGCCTTTAAGCCCTTGCGGTTGCTTTTATCTATCTTCACGCCAGGGGGCAGGCTTGAGTCGTTTTTAATTCCGTTGTGTGTTGTTCTTAGAAAACAAAGGCTGTGTCTTATTTAAAACAAGACAAAACAAAAGCTACTACACTTGGTTACCTCAAAGGAAAAGTACCATTTGGCATTTACTTCTACCGTCACAGGCTGATTACTGACCTTCTATAGAATGGATTTAGAGTGTTACATATCCATCTGTCCTGTCTGGATTTCTTTCCACTCCATTTGGAACCATTTTTGAGGCTCCATTTGAATTTTAAACAGGAAGACATACTGTCTATGCTAAAGTTCCACCGACTAATATACAGGCCAAAGTTTCCAAATTCCTAAAATTGAAAATTTGTCAAAATTTATAGTCATTTTTAATGTTTTGTGTTGCTGGTGTAAAATCTTCCAGGATAGCGTGGCCAGTGGCCAAATGCAAAAACACCCTCATGTCCCTGCCTCTGATGGCTTTGACCACTGGTGGCTGAGGGTTGGCAGCAGAACTCCAGGACTGTGCCTTTGGTGGACTTATTTGCCCCATGTGACCCCCACCATAAACGCAGGCCTTGCAGAAGGAAAGGAAGAGTTTGCATCTCGGCCTGCTCTGTCCCCTTCAGTGTCTTTGCCTGGAAAATGTCAGTGTTTTCACACTTACGTTTTGCCCTCAACCCGGATATGTGGGCACCTGTGCAAGGTTAAACTGTTATATCTTTGATTTTCATCAATCCAGAAAGTGGTGGCACTAGCTCAGTTGCTTAGGGCAGGACAAACGGGGCTGCAACTGCAGGTGACGTCTTCATTTGACTCATTGTCTTGGCTCTGACTCTACCTGAAAGCCAACTCATCAGCTTACAAATTACAGCCGCTGAACTGGGCCTGGGGAGGCAAAGGCAAGTCTGTCTTCATTACTAGATAGGCTGTGTAAAGTGCTTTCCCCTTCCCACCCCAGCATCATGTGGTTGCCAATGCCCTGTTACACAAAGCCCAGGTGTCTGACTGCAAAGAGAAGTGGTTCTCTCATCCTGGGCCCTTCCACCAGGGGGTTGAATTCATATGTTCCCGATAATAAGTACAACTTGGTGAAGAGGCATCAATAATTCATGAAATCTGCAGATACGTTGCTTTATTCTTCATCATGTTGAAGATCCTTCATTTCTAGGGTTTTCCTTTTCTCCTCTTTTATTCTTGTTTCCATCACCAGCTGCATCAGATAGATGAAGGAGCAGCAGCTGGACGGTTTAATTTATTAGGGCTGTCAGGGCCAATCTACTGCTGATAATAGAACACAGTAGAAGTGGATCTGTCCAGTAAAGCACATTTAATCTAAATGATTCAAATAGTGTTTCAGCAGCTTCCTATAAATTAATTCATTTTTGAATCCCCCTATTAATCTTGCTTTTAATTTCAGAATATGTGCACATTGCACACACATTTTTCTCTTAAAAATACCCTGTCTGATCATGCAGAGAAGATATTTGATATTTAAAATATTTTTCCTCTGATTTTGAAAACAAGATTGAAAGTCAAATTAAAAGACATCACTTGAGCTCATGGATGTCTGAACACCATGTCTTACGCAGAGACAATGGAGGATTACTTGTCAGTTCAAATCCACACCAGGAAGGAATGCTTCCACCTCATGTTTTGGACTGACTGGCTGTCCTCCAAGCTCTGGAGTCCTCTTGGCTAAGGCATTCATAGAAACTTCCTTACTTTTCATTATTTCAAATAGTCTCAAATTTACAGAAAAGTTACAAATACCATATAAAGAACTTTGTGTCCTGAATCTATTAAGTTGCCAACCTGACATTCTGTCATTTCAAATACCATAGTGTGTTACCTACTTGCTGTAGAATGAATACTTGTATCCCTCCAAAATTCGTATGTTGAAATCCTTACCCTCAATGTGGTGATATTTGGAGGTGGGGCCTTTGGCAGGTGATTGATTAGGTCGATAAGGGCAGAGCCCTTATGAATGGTATTAGTGTCCCTGTCAAAGAGACCCCGTACAGCTCCCTCGTGTGAGGTTATAGTGAGAAGATGGTTGTTTGTGAACCAGGAAGTGTGCCCTCACCAGACACTGTTCCTGCTAGCGCCTTGATCTTGGAATTCCCAGCCTCCAGAACTGTGAGAAATAGATTTCTATTGTTTAAAAGCCACTCAGTCTGTGACACTCTGTTAAAGAGGTCTAAATCGAATAATAGTATCAAAAAGAAGCATCATTTTCTTTTTCTCCTTTTCTTTTTTCTTTTCTTTTTTTTTAGACAGAGTCTTGTTGCATTGCCCAGGCTGGAGTGCAGTGGCATGAAGATCATAGCTCACTGTAGCCTCAACCTCCCAAGCTCAAGTAATCCTCCCACCTTAGCCTCCCAAGTAGCTGGGACTGCAGGCACGTGCTACCTACCATGCCTGGCTAATTTTTTAAAATATTTTTTGTAGTTACAGGGTCTCCCTAGTCTGGTCTTTAATTCCTGGGCCCAGATGATCCTCCCACCTTGGCCTCCCAAAGTGCTGGGATTACAGGCATGAGCCACCATGCCTGCATTTTCTACACAGCCACATGCCACCATCAACATTAAGACATTAACACTGAGACCTTACTGCCACTTATTTCTCAGTCCCCAAGAAGGTTCTCCAGTTGCCCTATAATGAAGATCCAATTGAAAGTCACATGTTGCATATTTTGTCATATCTCTTTTTAGTCTTATTGATTCCAGAACAGTTCCTCAGCCTTTCCTTATATTGGCCTTGGCACTTCTGAAGATCACAGGCCAGTTGTTTTACAGAATGTCCCTCCATTTTCATTTGTCTGACACTTTCTCATAGTCAGGTTCAGGTGATGCACCTTTGGCAGGACTATCAGAGAAGCCATGGTGGGCCATACCATTGTTCCAGATTCAGTGTGTTTCATGGCTGGCGGCGCTCACTCTGATCACTCAGTCGAAGGTGGTGTCTGCCAGGCTTTTCAATTCCAAGGTTACTCTTTTCCCCTCTGTAATTAGAAGGTATGGGAGGAGGAAGTTAGTAGAGAATAGGAAATATAGACTTTCATTTTTAAAACATAAATCAGCAAAAGATCTTTTATATCAAATTTTAGTTAATTTTCTAAAATTGATTGGCTTTCTTAAGTCTCTTTGTTTTAGATGCACACAGAAGGAAATTATCTCTTGGTGTCTCTGTTTCTCATTTCATGGGGAGGCAGGTCCTACAATGCTTGAAAACCAAGGCCTATAATCTCTCACCCCTATTTTTTTAAGTTTTAATTGACATTTAATGTATTTTTTAAGTGCACAAGTTATGAAGTGTACAGCCCAACACATTTTCACAAAGGAAACACACCAGATCAAGAATCACAATGTTATAGACCCACCCCAGCGGATTCTTACCTTGCGTCCTCTTCCATTCTCAATCACCTCCATGGGTCACCGCTGCCAACTATACATTTTGCTGGTTTTTGAGCTTAATTTTCATGGAATTCTTTAGTACCTGTGTGATTGTGCCTGATTTCTTTCACTCAACATTATGATTATGAGATTCAGCCTTATTCATGCCACTGTATATAATTGTAGTTATTGCCCCTCCTGAGCTACCGTATACATGTGGGGTCTTTTTCTCCTTCCTTCACTTGACAGGCACCTGTGTATTAGTCCATTCTCACACTGCTACAAAGAAATAACTAAGACTGGGTAATTTATAAAGAAAAGAGGTTTAATTGGCTCACCTCCTCTGCAGGCTGCACAGGAAGAATGATGCTGGCATCTGCTTGGCCTCTGGGGAGGTCTCAGAAAACTTACAATCATGGAGGAAGGCAGAGGTGGAGCAGATACATCACATGGCTAGAGCAGGAGGAAGAGAGGGAGGCAGGAGGTGCTACACACTTTTGAACAATGAGATCTTGCAAGAACTCACTCATTATCATGAGAATAGTATGAAGGGGATGGTGCTAAATCATTCATGAGAAGTTCACCCCCATGATCCAATCACCTCCCACCAGACCCTACCTCCAACACTGGGGATTACTATTTGACATGAGATTTGGGCAGGGACACAGATCCAAATCATATCAACCTACTAAGCATCCAGAAATTTAAGCAAAGTGAGTAACACTGGTGCTTACACTTTTGACCACCTAGTCTGTCTAAATTGTCTTCACTTTTTTTTTGAGATGGAGTCTCGCTCTGTCACCCAGTCTGGAGTGCAGTAGCGCTATCTGGGCTCACTGCAACCTCCTCCTCCGAGGTTCAAGCCATTCTCCCACCTCAGCCTCCCCAGTAGCTGGTATTACAGCTGCATGCCACCACACCCGGCTAATTTTTTGTACTTTTAGTAGAGACAGGGTCTCACCATGTTGATCAGGCTGGTCTCTAACTCCTGGTCTCGAGTGATCCACCTGCCTTGGCCTCCCAAAGTGTTGGGATTAAAGGCATGAGTCACCATGCCTGGCAATTCTCTTTACTTTTAACCCAGTGGGGAAGCAATAATAGTTGTCCACTGTATACCTGACACTGTACCAGGTGTTAACACATACCATGTCTCACTTAATCCTCCCTCCAATCTAGCAATATATCATTATGTCTGTTTTTTAGGGAAGGAATCTGATATTTACAGAGAGGTTTCCATAGTTCGCATAAGACCTTATAGTTAGGTGACAGAGCAGATATTCAAACTTACATCTATCCATGTGCAAAGCTGGCTACAGCAGTCATGAAGATGCCCTGCTTCATATCCCCTGAACACACCTGAGTTTACCTGCAGCTTTGGTGGACTCATCTCATGCACACTAACAGTTTCTCTCTGCTCTCTGTCCAAGAGCTTTCTCTGACATGACAATTCCGCCCAGAAATGCCAGGCAATGAATGCCCCAAGAGGTAATCCTTAACCAATGTGGAAAGGAAGCTCTTGGATAAATACCCCCACTTCTCTGACCTGCATTTGATATGGCTCTGCAGGGCATCTGCTGCAGCACAGAGGCCCAGTTGCCCACAGCATTAACCAGCTCACTGGGGCACCCAATGTGGATTTCTCTCATTTTCATTGCACTTTCTTCAGTCTCTCATGTGACTTTCTGGAATCTCCTCACAAATAAAGAACCTACACTGAAGTCCTTCTTCCTTGAGTTGCTTTCAAGGGAACCCAAATTAGAACACTTATTCTCTCTACAGTTCCTTGTACTGGGGTACCTAGTGCTTCTGAATAAAGCTGCATCCCAGATAACGCCCCAGTGAGGAGTTGTACAAGCCTGGGCTTTTCCTCTCTGCCACAGAATCCCTAGCCTACAGCATTCCATGGCCCCTTGGAGGTGGAAAACTGTCAAAACAACCAGGTATCTTTTCTCTAAATGTCTAAAGAGGGAGGAGAAAGAGGTGTCATTTTGATGTGTGGGTGGCAAAGGGACAAAGCAGATCAAGCTGGAGGGACTCACAAAGCAGGAGGAGTCATCAGAGGTCACAAGTTTGGATGCAGGGGTGTGAATAGGATTTCTAGCTAAGAGAACAAGCTTTGGCTCTAGAGACCTGGCTTCAAAACCTGATTCCTCCACTTAAACTATAGCTTTGTGACCTTCACTGAGTGGCTTAGCCTCCATACTTCAGTGTCCTCGTGCCATATGCTGTTGTGTCAAACCCCTGTTAACCTCAATAGCAAAGGGACCCCGTTCAAGAGGCCAGAGAAGAGACCCAGAGCTAGAAAATGAGACATGGGGTTTTATTAGGGGGCTCATGTACAGGGGAGAGGGTCCAGTGGCAGGAAAACCACAACTGCTCGCAAATAGCATGCAGTTTATATAGCATTTTCACTTAGCACCTTCCCCCTAATGACAGCCAGCTGGCAACCTTCATTTAACCCAAAACTCAGGGCCTCAGTGCCCTAGACAGCTTGTTTTCCACAGAAGAGCCCAGGGCCTCTGATCTTTATCATTGACAACGAACTAATCAGGTTGGCCACTCCCAGATGCCCTAGCTTGGAACACACATTCAGGTGCATCTGCCATACAGGGTTATTCTAAGGGTGTGCTTAAGTTATTGCTATCAGGTGTGTTTACCCTGATACCAATAATTCGTGGTGTGGTGATCATAATTCTGCCAATCTTACAGGATTTTTGAGTGGATTAAATTTGAAAATATATGTAAAGCTCTTAACACAACTGTCAGGAAGTAAAGCATTTTTTTTTTTGACGTTAGCAATGTGAATGTAGCAGTTAAGATGTGGGTTCTGTAGCTAGATGGGCTGGGTTCAGAGGCACAGCTTTTCTACCTCCTGGCTCAAGACTCAATTTCCACACCTGTAAAATGGGGCTAATAGTGCAAATCTCATACGGTTGTTATGGAGATTATATACAGAGAGAGAGGGAGAGCATGCACTTCAAAGGGTGTGTATAGCAGCACAGCCTAAGCACTCTAATGTTATCTGTAAATCTAGAAAAATAACTTGAATCCATAAGCTATCTGGAGTCAGGGAAGCCCTATCATAGGGTGAGGATGTACACAGTTTTGCTTAACTAACGTACCGGTTGGGGTATTAGCTCATCAAGAAGAACAATATGGAAAGACAGTCTTAAATGTTTTTCTCAGGCAGAAGCTGTATGTGAGCTAGGGATCAGCCAGGGAGAGGCAGAAACCTTCAGGTGCCAGGAGGAGCTGATTCTCTGATGTAAGTAGGGCAGAACTTGGAGTCTTCAGGGAATGAGGTGGAATGAATGGAAGGGATTCACAGAAGCGGGAAGAAGAAAATAGAGAAGGTGGAGTTGACACAGATAAAGAAAATGGATGGCTACCTCCTCTCTTCCAGGTAAAGCTTGCTGCTGCCAATGTGTTCTCCCTCCCCAACTAGAAGCACTTCCCAGGAAAGGCCAAAAGTGCTTGCATTAGTCCCTGAGAGCTCCATCTACCCAGAAAGTCACTGTGTCATTGGCAGGTAGCTTGTAGGCCATTTGGCCATTTTCTACGCTGCAGGCGTCTATAATCTTTCCCCTCCAGGGCACCATTCCTTCCAGCTTGCTGCACTTTGTGATGCTTCCATGTTGAAAGTAGTCCCTCCCACCTTCCTGGGTTCCTTGCTAAGACAAAATGAGGCAAAATAAATCAACTTGGCTTTCACATCAAAGCCACCTCTGTCTCAACCATCTGTGACTTAGAGGAATTAGAACTAAAATTCACGAATGATGACATCTTTGTTTTGTTTGCTTGCTGTTTGGTTTTTGTTTTGTTATTTTCTAGTTAGAGTAGATTGAATAAATGGATAGTTTTGCCTGCTAAAGCTCTGTTACATGTACAGTTCAGGCAAGATGGGGAATATCCTTGGATTCAGTTCTAATTATTCCCTCAGAGGAAACCGAACTTTGATTGATGAAGAGGGTCCTTTCTGTGTTCAGCTCAGATGCTGTGGTCACGTTTGACTGATTTGGAGCAGCTCTGAATCTCAGCTCTGTCAAATATTGCATGTAAACCGAGCTTTTTACTAGCTACTAATCTAGCACGGAAAAGTCCTGCAGTGCAAAATGATGAGAATAGAATGATCTGCAAAAAGAACTTTTAGATTCTCAGAAACTGACTGACGAATCAGCCTGAAGTTCTAGCCATAAAAATAATTAATGCATGACAGGTGAGCATCTGTAGTAGGCACATGCCAGACACCAAGGGGCTGTGCTCCACCTGAATACAATGCAGCTAGCCACGGACACTATTATTCCCTAGGTTGTATGGTGGCAACATTAGGAGCAAGGGGTCTGCATTCAGACATTACTGGAGTTTATTTTATTTATTTATTTTTTATTTATTTGTTTATTTTTGAGACAGAGTCTTGCTTTGTTGCCAGGCTGGAGTACAGTGGTGTGATCTCGGCTCACTGCAACCCCCACCTCCCAGATTCAAGCGATTCTTCTGCCTCAGCCTCCCAAGTAGCTGGGACTACAGGAGTGTGCCACCACACCCAGCTAATTTTTGTATTTTTAGTAGAGATGGTGTTTCACCATGTTGACCGGGATGGTCTCGATCTCTTGACCTAGTGATCCTCCCACCTCGGCCTCCCAAAGTGCATTCCTGGAGTTTAATCCTGAGTTCACCAGTATATTATTAGTCAACTATGTTTGCAAAAATGCTACATAGCAAACAACCCTAAAAATGCTAATGAATTGTAACAACAAACATTTCTTTTTCTTGCTCATGGGTCTTAGGCTGGTAGGGTTACTCTGCTTTCAGTTTCAGGTCACTTAGAGTTGGCTGTGGGTTTTAGGTTGGGTTCAGGTCTGTTCTGGACGCCTCTTGGCATTTTTTTTGGACCAGCAACTACCCAGGTCAGGTTTTTTTCAGGGCAGATGGCAAAGACTCAAGGAACCAGTCAATATATATAAAATAGCCTCTGCTTTTGTCAGTTCACCAACATTCCAGTGGCCAAAACAAGACACATGGCCAAGTTCAAAGTCAGTGGGTCCCACTCTACTGGGAGACTCTTAAAAAGTCACATGCAGAGGGTGAGATATATTATCATCACAGGGAAGGAGGGAAGAATTGAGAGAATATTTCACCTACTACAACCACTAAAAAGCTATGGAACCTCAGGCAATGCTTGTAACTTCTTTCTGATTTGTAAAATGAGGTGTAATAATAATATATATCTCCTAGGGCTATTGGGACAATCAAATGCAAGAGATAGATGATAGCACATAAAGATTAATAAAGGGGAATTTTTTGTTATAGAACCAACCCTTTCTGTTTTAAACCTTTTTGTCTCCTGACCTCTTTCCTCCATTCTGGTAGCAACTCCCTTCCTCAATTTCTAAATTCTTGGAAATTCTGCTTGCTTTCCTCTCATTTCCAGGACTAATTCAAATTGTTATGCTTACACATGAGGTTAAGGCAATGTGAATATCTTTGCAGACTCTCCCTTGTAATAGGCTGTGGGAAAGATAGATGGGAATCCAGATATCGCTTTATTATTATAAAGCCCCATTTACTAAGGAGGCCTTGTATAATATACACCTCCACCTCACCCTCCAGCTTAGATATAAGAGAGAGCTCTGCAAGGCTGATACTGGTCAACCTGCTACAGAGGAGTCACTTTACACACACTTATCACCTGCCTGTTTGGGGTCAGAGTGGGACTCTTAACCTCCAGAAGAGAAGTTCTGGGTCCTTACTCCATGGAAGTAGAAAACACAGGCTGTGCAGACAAGAAAACTCTCCAGAAAAAATGAAGAGAAGGTCCTTTGAGCCATGCATGGGCCCTGACCGTTCTCCTTTCTCCCCTGCCAGATAAGCCACACTCCCTGCCACATGCAGATGAGTAGGGGAGGTGGGATAGAACAGAAGTATTATCCAGTGGAAGACTCTGCAGGGAAATGTGAGGACAGCAGAGAAGCAGTTCCCCTGACAACCTGTTTTGCAGATAAGAAAGGTTAATCCCTTGCTGGGAGCTTTCTATCCAGTGGAGAAATCAGCAGCCTTAGAGTCAGTGGCCTGGACTAAGATCAATAATGGTTATCTATTATGACACATAAGTGTGTGTAACAAAGCACTCTGAAGCTAAAGAGCTTAAAACCCACTCAAACTGCAAAACATTACTAAAAGAAAGAAGACATAAATAAATGAAAAGACATCCTCTGTTCATACATTGGAAGACATAATATTGTTAAGGTGAAAATGCTATGAAAGTCATCTATAGGTTCAATCCAATCCCTATCAAAATGTCAACAGTGTTTTTTACAGAAATAGGAAAACCATCCTAAAATTCATATGGAATCCCAAAGGGGCAAATAGCCAAAACTCTCTTGAAAAAGAACAATGTTAGAGGATTCACACCTCCTGATCTCAAAACTTACTACAAAACTACAATTAAAACCAAAATAATATTATAATGGCATAAGAACAGACATCTAGACCAATGAAATAGAATATAGCATTCAGAAACAAACCCTCACATATGAGGTCAGATGCTTTTCCACAAGGCAACCAAAACTATTTAATGGGGAAAGGATAATCTTTTCAACAAATAACGCTGTGAGAACTGGATACCCAACAGCCTAAAAAATGAAGGTGGCCCCTTATCTTATACCATATACAGAAATTAACTCAAAATGGATCAAAATGTAACCATAGAAGTTAAAACTGTAAAACTTTTAGAAAGAAACATGGGGGAAGCTTCATGACCTTGGATTTAGTAACGATCCCTTGAAAATTACACCAAAAGTACAAGCACCAAAAGAAAAAAATGATACATTAGACTTATCAAAATGCAAAACTTTTTGCACTGAATTACACTGTTAAGAGATTGAAAAGCCATAGAATATGAGAAAATAGTTACAAATAATATATCTGATAAGGGATTAACACCCAGAATATATAAAAATCTGTAACAACTCAGCAACAATAAAAAGAAACAGCCCAACTCAAATACAGACAAAAGACATAGCTAGATACTGCTCCAAAGAAGATATATAGATGGCCAATAAGTGCAGGAAAAGAAAATCAACATAGTCTGAGAAAATGCAAATCAAAATCACAATGAGATACTAAGTCACACCCATTAGGATGGCTATGATGAAAATAATATTTTTAATGGAAAATAACAAGTGTTTCAAGGATGCGGAGACATTGGCATCCTCATGCAGTGCTGATGGGAATACCAAATGGTGCAGCTGCTGTGGAAAACACTTTGTTGATTCTTCAGAAGGTTAAACATGGACTTAACTCTTAAGACCCAGCAACTCCACTACTTAGTACACCCAAAATAGTTCAAAACAAGGACTCAAACAGATTATCCTATGTCAATGTTCACAGGAGCATTATTCATGACAGCCAAAAGGTGCAACAATCCAAATGTCTGTTGACAGATGAATGAATGGATAAACAAAATGTGGTAGATATTATTCAACTTTTAAAAGGAATGAAATTCTTATACATGTTACAACATGGATGGACCTTGAAAACATTAGGCTAAGTGAAGTAAACCCAGGACAGAAGAACAAGTCTTGTGTGATTTCACTTATATGGGGAAGCTAGATAGGCAAAGTCATAGAAACAGAAAGTAGATTCGAGGTTACCAGGGTCTGGAGGGAAGGGGAGTTATTGTTTAATGGGCACAAAGTTTCTATGTGAGATGATTTAAAAAAAAGTTCCAGAAAGGAATAGTGGTGATGGTTGTACAACATTGTGAATTGACTTAATACCACCAAATTTTATACTTAGAAATAGTTAAAATGGTAAATTTTATGTATATTTTACCACAATATAAAAATAGTTTAAAACAATAAGCATTTATTCAAATTTAAAAGAAAAAAATATACAGCCCCATCAAAAGTGGGCAAAGAACATGAACAGACACTTCTCAAAAGAAGACATTTATGCGGCCAACAAGCATATGAAATAAAGCTCAACATCACTATCATTAGAGAAATGCAAATCAAAACCACAATGAGATACCATCTCACATCAGTCAGAATGCTGATTATTAAGAGGTCAAGAAACAACAGATCCTGGCAAGGCTGTGGAGAAATAGGAATGCTTTTACACTGTTGGTAGAAATGTAGATTAGTTCAACCATTGTGGAAGACAGTGTGGTGATTCCTCAAGGATCTAGAACCAGAAATACCATTTGACCCAGCAATCCCATTACTAGATATATACCCAAAGGAATATAAATCATTCTATTATAAAGATACATGTGTGTATATGTTTCTTACAGCACTATCTACAATAGCAAAGACATGGGATCAACCCAAATACCCATCAATGATAGACTGGATAAAGAAAGTGTGATATGTATACACCATGGAATACTACACAGCCATAAAAAGGAATGAGATCATGTCCTTTGCAGGGACATGGATGAAGCTGGAAGCCATCATCCTCAGCAAACTAACACAGAAACACAAAACCAAACACCACATGTTCTCACTCATAAGCGGGAGCTGAACAATGAGCAAACATGGACACAGGGAGATAGGCCAGGAACAACACACACGGGGCCTGTGGTCGGGGGAGGGAGAGCATCAGGATAAATAGCTAATGCATGCAGGGCTTAATACCTAGGTGAGAGGTTGATAGGTGCAGCAAGCCACCATGGCACATGTTTACCTATATAACAAAACTGCACGTCCTGCACATGTATCCTGGAACTTAAAATACATTTTTTAAAAAACTGTTTATTGTTCCTCACAATTCTGCAAGTTGGCAGTTTGGCCTGTGCTTGACCCATGGTTCTAGCCCCATCAGGGATCACTCGCATCAGCTTCTGAGTTGGCTAGAGGCTGGCTGGCCTAGCATGGCCTCAGCTGGAAAGACTGGTCTCTGTTCCTCGTGTCTCTCATCATTCACCAGGCTAGTACAGATTTGCACACATGGTAACCAGGCAGGATTCAAAGCTGCACAGCCTCTAGACTTGATTAGGCACAACATGATCTCTGCTGTATTCCATTGGCCAGAGCTAAACCCAAAGTCAAGGGAAAGGGAGACAGACTCCATCTCCTGATGGGAGGAGGCGCAGAGTCACACCCCAAAGGACATGCATACAGTCAGGAGAGGAGAATTGGAACCACTTTTGCATCAACCTACTCGAGTTTGGGTTTGACATTGTTAAGAATGTGTCAGGACACCAAATGGCATGTGGCAGGATGTGCTCATGTAAGTAACCTAGGATTTGTTCACATAAAGGGTCAGTGCTTGTTTTAGGAATTTAGAAGTGAAGGAAAGTGTTCACAAACCTCAGTTTGTGCATATAATTTTCTCTCCCAGTAGGTAAGCACCTATCAGATTGTTTTTCAATCAAGCCAGCTGCTTTGCACTTTGTAGGAGCTCTAACTATCTGGATTAGCTGAGACATGGAGAGAGCCTTCAAAGCAACAGAATTTTGAAGCTAGAAGAGTGCCAGGGAAACCCTCTCAGTACAGATAAGGACCATAGCCCCAGCAAGGGAAAATGATTTGGTGAAGGCTTCATAGTTGCCACAGGCAGAACTTGGACTAGAATCCAGATTGCCAGATTTATAATCCAGCACTCTCTCTAGGACATGGTGCTGATTTCATTTTCCCTGGAATATGTAAACTCCAGTTCAGCCACCAAGGGAACACAATCTGTTCTTTGAGACCTTGCAACTAAGAGCATGCTCTGCAGCCAGCAATATTAGCCTCACCTAAGAGCTTGTTAGAAATTCAGAATATTGAGCCCTATGCCAGACCTGCTCCCTTGGAGTCTGCTGTTTAAGGAGATGCCTGGGGCATTTATGTGCCAAGTAGGGTTTAATATGCACTGCATTAGGACACTGGTTTTCAGCCTCAAATACTCAGTGGAATTGCCTGGGAGAGGTTTAAAACTACCACTGCCTGGTCTTTACCCCAGAGATTCTTATTTATTAAATATTTGCTCTTGGGTGCAGTCTGGGCTAAAGGATTTTTAAAAGCTCCTCAAGCCATGACTTCTCTGTAGTCTATTTCTAAGATGCTGAAGACATTGGCAGCTTTTTGTATGGTTTTCTGTCTGTGCAGTGGGGTAGTATTTTCCTAAAGAGTAAACAGCCTTCAGAAGACCCTAGTTGATGAACCTGCTCCAGCATCCTGGGTCAGATGTAGGATCAAGGGATTTTAAAATTGCTGAGGACTATTTAAATACATTTTCATAAGGGAGGAAGTTAAAGACCAGAAGTGGTCACTGAGAGGAATTTTTTAAAAATCAACTTTGTTTCCCAAGTGGAATAGCATTAATGTACAATGAAATTCCATAAATACAGGTGTGGCAAATTACATAGTTCAACAGTGAAGGCCAAGAAACATGTAAATCATGGAAGGAAGAAGAGACAAAAGGGAATGCAAGTAGACTACAGGCCTTACACATGAACAAAATCAATAGTTAAGCTATAAATTTGATTTTTTTTTCAAGCCTCTGGGGAGACCAATTGAAACAGTTACAAGATTTCTATCAACAGAAAAGGGGAGTGGGAAAAGCAGAATTTCCTGTAGGAAAGCCAAGCTTTCTAACTCTAATTTGTAAATAAATGTGTCATGAGGCCTTTCTAGGGGGACACTTAATGAAGTAGCAAATGATGTCTTCAAGAACATTTCTGGGCCAAAACACCCCTGGATTTTATGTTTCTTGTAGTGTCTTTTGTTAAATCTGTGGTCTTTATGTGAAAACAACTGATAGAATACAATTTTGGAAACAGGAAAGATAATGTTGTTTGAGTCTCTTCTGATGTGTGTGTATTGCTTTATCTAAGATATAACTAAGCTTTATCTGAGATATAACTTAGAGAAGAGGAGCTTCAATTTGGCAAGGCAGCTTACAGAGGAAAGAAGTGGATTATCTCTCTTTGTTGGTACAAGGGTTCCTGCTGTTCTGTTAGTATCATTGAGGGAGTCAATGAGATTATTCAGTAAACTCTTTTCAGAGTCCTGCATTCTGGACTTAAACTTGCCCTCTTGGATAAACACATGGGATAAATACGCTCCATCATTCAGTCACAGAATGCATTCTAGGAGCATAATGTCCAGAGGTGCCCTTGGTGTTGTGAATCAATCATTTTCCCTTTTCTGTTTTGAATTATTGTTTCTTTTTCTATTAAATGAAAGAATGACCCTATTAATCTGAAGTTTAGGGGCTAGATTTTTTTTTCTTTGATGCTATCTCTCTCTCTCTCCATATATATATATATATATATATATATATATATATATATATATATATACACACACACATACATACACACACATATATGTATATGTATATATATACACATATATACACACACATCTAAATACACCTGAATATACATATATCTAAATGCATGTGTATGTGTGTTTATATATATCAGTAAATTCTCTCTATAATAAATACATGATTTTATATATACACAGAGGGAATGGACTGATTTTAAAATCCCTATTGAGTTGAAATGCTTTGGATCATGAAAAGAGGACTTTAGGAGCATGGAGTAAATCAAAAGCAAATGGTTGTTGACCAGAATTAGGGCTGTCGAGGCAGAAGTTGATTAAAAAGGTTTATTGGAAGTCAAATGTGAGAATTGACCTGGGAAAACACACCAACAAAGTTGGGAATGATCCAAAGTCTGTTACAAGTTGGAATGCTTTTATAAGAAAGTTTGGGAGAAAGGAGAGGGACTCCCATATCACAATTGTCCTTTTTCATTAGAGGGTACAATACAGGGGTTATTGTCATTGTCTACAGACTGCAACATACAGGCTAACACATCTATGTGCAAGACAATCAGTGAAACTTCCTGATTCAGATATAAACCAGCAAAACTTCATAATTCAGAAACAAATCAGCACCCTTTTCAATGTCAGTAGGTTACTCATTAATCAGTGTGTCAATAAGTTAAGGAACTCAGATACAATTCTTTACTCAGGGACAGGATGTTGCCATGAATCACAAGACCTCCCCAAGGCAGACTAATTTAGAAGCCTGCAAATGTGACCTGCAGGTTGTCTTGGTCAACCAGTGCTGTTCAGACTTCAATGTATATATTAATTACCTGGAGATTTTGTTAAAATGCAGATTGTGATTCAGTAGGTCTGGATGGGGCTGCAATTCTGCATTCCTAACAAACTTCCAGGTGATGGTGATGCTGCTGGCCTAGGGACCAAGCTTTGAGTGGCAGGAGGAGAAGTTCTAGCAATATGGTTCCCAAACTTGGCTGCCCATTGGAATCCCCTGAAGAGCTTCAGAAATTACCGAACCCTAGAACCGTGATCAGAGATGTAACTGGTCTTGGAAGAGACCTTGGCCTCCATCCTGATGGTTCCAATGTGCATGGCTGGGAGCCACTGCAATTGAAGCTGCCAGATGAAGCAGAATCTCTCACTGCCTTAGCCTTTCCTACAGGTTATTAGAAATCCTCAAGGTGCATTCTTAAACCTTCCATTGGGTTTCAAAGAAACAAAATATTTTAAATGTGAACACATCTCTTACCCCTAGATAAGGAGAGAGAGAGAGAGAGAGAGAGAGAGATCCTTGGGATAAATGTCTCATTTTGCAAAAAGAAAAGACATGATTTGATTCTGTATATAGCTTATCTAAATAAAAGAAATGTTGTAGAGTTTCTGCTGTGCAAAAGGAAAGCACCTTAAGGAATTGCCACACTGTCTTCCACAATGATTGAACAGAGTTGAACAATGAGAACAAATGGACACAGGGAGGGGAACATCACACACCAGGGCCTGTCCGGGGGTGAGGGGCAAGAGGAGGGAGAGCACTGGGACAAATACCTAATGCATGTGGGGCTTAAAACCTAGATGTAACAAACCTGCATGTTCTGCAAATGTATCCCAGAACTTAAAGTAAAATTTAAAATAAATAAATAAAAAAGGAAAGCACCATAGACTTGCAGGTTTCTCTGGGTAAGCCAAGTTAGTACATAGAGAGGCATCAGCCTCCACTGGTGGGACTGGTAGAGATTGAGGATAAGGGAGCCTAACCTACCAACTCTTTTTTTTTTTATTTTTCTTTTGATACAGGGTCTCACTTTGTTGCTCAGGCTGGAGTTAAGTGGTATGATTATAACTGACTACAAACTCCAACTCCTGGGCTCAAGGAATCCTCCGACCTCAGCCTCTTGAATAGCTGTGACTACAGGCACTTGCCACCAAGCCCAGCTATTTTTTTTTCTTTGTAGAAATGGGATCTAGCTATGTTGCCCAGGCTGGTCTGGAAGTCCTGGCCTCAAGCAGTCCTCCTGCCTCAGCCACACAAAGTGCTTGGATAGCAGGTGTGAGCCACCGTGCCCAGCTCTGCCAACTCCTAATAGTATGAATAGCATCATTTCTTTGGCATTTGCTAAGAGTTACTGGAATATTTCAGCTACAGGCTTGTATCTCTGATTGGGTTTAAGAGATGGGATTTTCTTCCCCTCTGACCCAGCCACCCACCCACAGCCACATCCCACAACACCTGTTCTCTCTCCCTTAGACCTTCAGTCTTTGACCTTGCTGCATTCTCCTTACTTATCAGCACCCTCCTTTAATAATCTCCTTTCAACTTAAACTGCATGGTTCATCCACATTCTACTGCCCATTGCTACCTACCTACTTGCATGACAACTGCCTGGCAAACACCCATTCTGAATATATCCAATGTCCCACCTTTGCAGAAGCTGCCCCTAGAGTGCTGCATATTTGCTGGACAAGTCAAGCAACCTTTTGGTTTGGTGCAATTCCAATATATTTTGACAAAGGAATAATTTATGTGTAATAAGATATATAAATCATAAACATACACTATGCCAAATTTTTACAAATGTATGTATTCGTGTGACCACAACCAAGATCAAGATACACAACATTTTCATCACCCAGAAAGTTCCCTTGGGCCCATCCCAATGAGCACCTTTCCCCTAGGGGTAACTAGTATTCTGACTTTGATCACCAAAGAGAAATTAGTAATGAATATCAAGGAATGTTTGGTAAAGCTAAGGTACATGTGCTTGTTTGTTACATGGATATTACACGCATAGTGGTGGGGGTTCTGCTTCTAGTGTACCTATCCCCGAAATATTGAACATTGTACCCAACGGGTAATTTTTCAACCCTCATTCCTTATCCACCACCCCCCATCCCCGCTTTTAAAGTTCTCAGAGTCTATTCTCTCCGTCTTTGTGTCCATGATGACCTTAATATTTAATGGGGTTAGAAGTTTCCAACTTTTGAGACGTATGGAAGACTTGGACTGCAACTTTTCTCTTCTATTTTTTGCACAGGGCATACTTTTTTCTTGGCATCTAAGAACAGTCAATTTCTGAAATATGAATTACAGTGCATAGTTACAATACCAACTTTATAGTTTAAAATGTTATTTGACTGCCTACTGGTTTTATTTCCAGATTAACAAGTTTCTTAACATTTATTATGCCTCCAAGAGATAATTTCCACATTTGTAAAGATTGTTTGAAATGTCAGGTAAAACAACAACAATGACAGAAATTTAAATTTAGGACATGCAAAGGTAAATTTTTCTTGGCTAAATTTAAAATAAATATGCCTTGTGCTATAAGAGAATGCAATAAATTGTGGCCCTTAGCATTGCATATTAGCAATATTTAGAGCATAATTTAATCAGTTGGTTGATTTGGGGAGGTAGTTCCAATTGATATGTAGACTACATGTTTTATTAGTTATTAAATTTTTAAATGTCAGAATCTTGAGTAAATGCAATGTAACATTTCCTTTGTTATAGAGAAAGAATTTCCAAGTTGCCTTAAAGGCTAATTATTTCAAAGACCAGTCAACTTATTTTTCCCCAATTCCCATAAATTCTGAGTTTTGAACATCCTTTCTTTAAAAAGCTTTGTTTCTGGAAATATTTTATATTCTGCACCCCATAGAATATACTTACATTTCTTTCATTGTATCTCAAAGAGTTTGGAGCTTGTCTTTCTGAGCTTTGACTATTCTTTCTACTCCTGAGAGTTGAAGTTGAGGGTGCTGACAGGGTATTGTGGTTTTCATATTCTATAGAGAGGCAGCATTTGTAACAGGGAGGTGTGAGCCTTGCTTTCAAACCTCTCACCTGCTAGCTGAGTGACACTGGGAAAATTCCTTGGCCTCTCTGAGCCTCACTTTCCTCCTTCTTGTAAAGGGGTAATAATGCCATACCTTGGAGTCATATTATGATTATTATATATTGGAAAAATACTTCTAATCATCTTGGCACACAGCAAGTGTTTAATCCATGGTAGTGTCTAGAAACTCTATTAAACCAATTTATGGACTGGTGGCAGTCATTTTATTCATCAGTTCACAAATTCTTTAAAGTTCAGATCATATGGAGGACAGGGCATGAGGGAGGAAATGATGGATTCTTGTTTATTCCCACAACACCTTCTGTTGCCTAAGGTGACCTTACCACCCAGCAAGAACTTGGCCAGTCTGCTTCTCGAATTGCTGTTCCAGAAAAGCTCATTTGCGAACAGTGTTGGGTTGTTTATTTGGATTGTTTATTCTAGTCAATTGACTTGGCCAACAAACTGCATTTCTTCAGGAGTGGGGAGAACTGTGTTTCATGTCCTCCTCTGTCACAGAACTGCAGACAGTAAACGAAGTGATGCCCGTGGTGCCATATGACTCCCTCCCTCTAAGAAACTACATTCAGCTTTTGGGGAGGCTTATTTCTTTTTTTTGGCACAGCCCATGAATCAAATACTAGCAGAGTTTTCCCTCCAAAGATGAGACCTGTATATCTAGATCAGGGTTCAGCAAACTTTTTCTGTAAAGGGCCTGATAGTAAGTATTTTACACCTTGCAGACCATATGGTCTCTCTTGCAACTCAACCCTACCACTGTGGTGCACAAATCCAGCCATACACTCACCATATGTAAATATTTACAAAAACAGGCAGAGGGCCAGATTTGGCCCATGAGTCACATAGCTTGCCGACTTCTGCTCTAGATCGGTTTTGCTCAATACAAGTAAAATGCAAGCCACATATTTAATTTTACATTTCCTAGTAGCACATTAAAAACAATTCTTGGCCAGTCCTGGTGGCTCATACCTGTAATCCCAGCACTTCAGGAGGCTGTTGCATGAGATCACTTGAGGCCAGTAGTTTGAGACCACCCTGGGCAACATAATGAGACCTCCTCTCTACAATTTTTTTTAAAAATTAACCAGGCATTTTGGAACATGCCTGTATTCCTAGCTACCCAGAATAACTTGAGCCCAGGAGTTTGAAGCTATAGTGGGCTATGATTGCACAACTATACTCCAGCCTGGATGACAGAGCAAGACCTTGTCTTCAAAAAAAAATTTGTAATATATTAAAACATCTTGATTTTTAAAGATAAAATGTTTTTAAGTCTTAGAATAGAAAGAGACACATGCCTTACCTTTATGAGTAACCTAAGTTTGCTGAGACCAGCCTAGCCAACATGGTGAAACCCCATCTCTACTAAAAATACAAAACTAACTGGTCATGATGGTGCATATCTGTAATCCCAGCTACTTGGGAGGCTGAGGCAGGAGAATCGCTTGAACCCAGGAGGCAGAGGTTGCAGTGAGCAGAGATCACACTATTGCACTCCAGCCTGGGCAACAAAAGCAAAACTCCATCTCAAAACAAACAAACAAAAGAACAGAAATTGGCTTTTTGGATTCCATGTGATTAAGATTATTACATAATTTGTTAAAAAGGGATTTTCTGGTTAGAATCCCTTACCACTACCTCCACTCTGAAATGTGTTGCCTGAATTATCTTGTTTTCCAGGGATATGCAATGCTCAAATGTTCACCCAATTAGCTCCACCCACTGTTGTTACCAAATAAAAGGTATATGTGGAGAACTGAAAGAAAATAGATAAAATATCTATTGATAATAGCGAATGAAAGTATTTATTGAAAATATCTAATGATATTACAAAATCCAAACAAGAGTTACCATTTCTTCCTATAAGGATCTAAGTAGATCAAATCTGTTTGTTGTGACTATGTTCCCTGATGTTTCCAGCTACCTGCCTTAATAAAAACAAGGAAGCCAGTTCTTTACCAACAGGGTAGGAATTTAGATAGACAGTTTAAAAGTACATAAGTTCTGAGAGAATCTTGGTTTATACTTCAGTTGTAGAAATATTTAGCTTATTAACCTCCTGAGCTATATTTACCTGAAAGACAAAATGAAACACATGTTTGAGGCACACAGAAGATACTGCTTTTGAAAAAGAGATGTGGGAGGTCCTATTAGGGCAAAGCTGTTAATTACACACTTCATTATTGTCAAGGTTAATACAGTCTGTGAGGGCAGAGGCACTTTTTCCATCTCTTTTCAGGGAACAAGGGGAGACAGCTGTTTTCACAGACAGATCCATTATAGCTTATCACCAGCCAACAGCCCACGGAAGGAGCACTGTGAAATATGACCACTGTCACTGGGAGCCTGAACAGATGCTGAGCTGGTCCAGGGTACAATGGAAAGACAATGAGCACCATGGCTTCAAACTCAAATAGATTGGGTTGCATTGATTTTTAATGCCTGGAGGTTCCATGGCATAAAATCCACCAATCCTCTTGCAGTTATTGTGTTATTGATCTCTATAAAAGTGCACAGTTTTGCTTTAATGAACACCAGAGACAGACAATAATAATTAGTGGTTCTTCTGTTTGGAAGCCTGTTAAACTGTGTTGGAAAATTCTGCATGTTTGGATTTTCATTATTACTGCTTTGCCACTTATGATTCTATAAAGTGAAACCTGTATCAGCAAAACAAATACTGCCTTGGTTCTGATTTAACTGGTCTTCTTTTCTTTTACTTTTTTGGGTGGGGCAACAATTTGTTTTTAACAAACATTTACATTTTGCAACCCCCTGCTTATTAACACTGAGCTAATAGTTTTCATTGAAACAGAAGAGTGTGTGCTTTATTTAAAGTGTGATACATTTATACCATCAACAAACATTTTCAAATGCTAACCATGAAAATGAAATCCAAGAAAAGACTGTCTTAGGACATGCCTTAGTTTCTTTGCCCTTTTGTTTGGTTGGTTGGTTTGTTGGCTTTTAGATTTTGCTTTCATTTTTTTACTACTGGTTGATTAAAATTTCTTCTTTCTAAATGTTTGTAACCACATCATATCTTTTGTAGTGTTCAGATTTTGTTCATCAATAACTCTAAGGCTTCTAGCCTTATAGTAAGGGCATGATGCTAAAGAAGCAGGTGTACCAAAATGGTGAAATAAATGAAAGTCATCGTTTTGGTTAAGCTGGAGAAATGTTTCATCTTCAAAGGGAATGAGAAAATGAACATGTAATTCCCAATGTGTATATATAATGTAAATGTACTTAGCGCTATGTATGTATATATAGAACACAATACATATAGTACACTTAACACTATATTATAGATAGTTAATAAAATGCATATTTAATACAATTTATATATATGTATGTATATACATATAATGCTGACTCTTCTTATACAGAAAAACATACCTCAGTCTAACTTTTTTATTATAAAGGTAACCCTGATTGTAGAAGATCTAGAAAATGCATTAACTCCATTGTATACACAGTGTAACCCTCAGACCATCATCAACCTCATCACCTGAGAGCTTTTTGGAACCCTAGCATCCCAGGCCCCACCCAGACCTACTGAATCAGAGTCTCCCTTTAACAAGATGCTTGGGTGATTTGTGTGCACTTTAAAGTTTGAGAAGCACTGGACTGAAATATAAATCACCCCTAGTCTTCCCACCCTGAGATGACAGCCACTATCAAAATTTTACTATATTTCTATCAACTTTTCTTTTCTATACCTATCTTTCCATTTAAATCTTCAAAGTCTAACTTGGATAATTTTTCTGACTCATACATTACATTTTTAAGAAAAATAACTATAGAATGCTGATTGTTAATTTGAAAGTATTCCGCTTTTTAGATCTCAGAAGGAATATTTATGTAACAATCGTAATTAATTTGAGATACATCTGTTTAAAATCAAGAAATATGTATTTTGTATCCAAAGTTACTAATAGTACTTTAAAGTCTCCCACATCAATTATCCCTTTTTTTCCCACCATATGAAGCTAGATTTATTTCTTCTAGGTGTTGTTTGTAGCTTCCTTTCTTCTTCATTTATTATCAACCTAATTTAAAAGTAAAATTTACCACCTCAGCCCCCCACACCGCCCCGACCAATAGTTAAGTAACTAGCACTTATAAGTACTTTGTATATGTCAGGAATCATGCCAAGTTTTTTACACATATTACTGTATTAAATAATCACATTAACCCTGTGAGATAAGGATCTAGTCTCAATGTTTTATGGATTAAGAGACAGTGACTTAAAAAGGTTAGATAACACTTAATATTACCTATCTCATAAGTGCTCTAAGCCTAAGATACAAAATAATGATAATAAATACTACATTTTTAAACAATGTTTCTTATCAATTGGTAGTCTTTGTCATTTCTTCTAAATAGCATTTAGCTTATAGCAGTATTAATATTTTTCTCAGGATATGTGGTGACAAGTGCACAGAAACAGCAGGCCCCCAGTTCTGAGGCCACACATTAACTCACATGATGAAATAATGACCCTCTAGTCTCCTATAGAAATGTTAATGAACACACTTGGGAGACAAAAAAATCCCTATGAAATTGTTATTGATTCCTTTTGTTTATTAATTTCCTAAATATAAGATATTTATAGCACGATTAATGACAGAAAAAGCTCTATTTAATAGGCCTTCATTATGTTGTTCTTAGTAATCTAAAAATATTGATAGGTAGTATAGGCCTAGACACATAGATACTATAGTTCTGTTTTTTATCCATCTATAGATATTTTAGGATAAATAGATGCCTCTTTTTGACATGTAAATTTTATTTCAGTATTTCTCAAAAATGAAGTGTTAGTTTAAAGTCTACCCAATCAACTCATTAATCAAATTGGAAGGGTTTTAGTGTAAAAATAGGGAGATTTAAGGGACCCAGAACTTCCAAAGGAGGTGTTCAATAATGCTCTTATCTCAAAGGAATCACACAGGGAATGATTTTTTTTTCCTTCTAAATTACCTGTGTCCTTGTAATGAATTTCTAACACTAACAGTCTACCCCCCATCACAGCTATTTGTTAATTTGTGAAGATGAACTAATAGGTTTTTTGGACATAAATTCCAAACAAATAATTGGGATACCAATTTAATATGAGCAGAGAGCCTTTCTTCTGTATTCACAATTGCCATCCTGACCCTAAAGATGGTAGCATCTGAAGGCATACAGATCACCTCTGAGCCTCAGTTGTCCAGTAAATGTTGAGCTGATGATTAACTCTTTTTTCTCTCCCTCTAGTTACATCTATTGCTTCCTCCTAGACGCGCTTCATAGTTCTCTTCTTCCAGAAACTTTCCCTAGACTTTTAGCTTGTTTTTCTCTGGTCATTTTTAAAATAATCTTCATGCTTTTTTTAGCCTTCATTGATGAATGTGTCGAAATGTTCTTAATTCATATCATATTTACAAATTTCTGTCCACTGAAGGCAGTGTTTTCGTTGAGGGCATTAGGATGTTTTAAAACTGTTCTGTAGCCCCTCCTTCTATCTGCAGCTACAATTCTAGGGGAGAGGGGATCACTAAACACTGTCAAGTGATAATATCCCTATTACAAATAAGAGAACAGGTAATGAAATAAAGAATGAAATTAAATCACATAGCAAGTGTGTACTGAAATTGAAATTGGAATCTAGAATTATCCATATTCCGTACATTCAGCAACTAATTTCTGAGAGTGGAGTGCATGATAGAAATATGCACCGCAATGACAAATGGCCAATTTGCTGGGTTGAGATGTCACATACCAACGTTGCATTGCTTACTGGTACTATTTTGTTTAGCCTAAAAGAGTCTAAAGCATACCATAGAAAGAGACCTAGACTGGGAGAAAGGAGACTTGGGTTCAAATCCCCTGTTTGTTAAATATTGTTGGCAAAGTCAACTCCAGGTTTCAGGTTTTACTCAGTAAAAAGAAGAGGTGACCTAGACTCTTTCCAAAATTAAGATGCTGGAAGTGATTGCATGGTACCAGATTGAATATTTTGTGTAATCAGAGATGGGAAGGCTTGGGGGGCAGACAAGAAAGAATAATTGGAATATTGTTTAAGAAGGATAGAATTTAAAGAAATAATATTTTTCTAGGATATAGAGCTAAAGGAACATTGAATATGAAAAAATCTAATATAGTTAAGTATTGTTTATCAAGTTCAGAGAAAGTCTGGATAAGATTTGATTTTTGCTAAAGGATTATCCAAGTAGGTCCAGTGATTCAGAAGGCCCTTTAAGACCTTGGTGTGCCCCACACACATTACCCATGTGGCACATCTGTCAACACAAATGCCTGGGATTAAACACACCAGGAAGCTACTTTTGGAGAAACCATGAATTCCTGATAACATTTTGTTTGAGTAACCTACCTATTGTTCATAAAGAGAGAGAATAGAAAATGTGCAAGAGTATAATTTCTGTCCAAAAGGAAAAACTTTAATTGTTACACTGTGATATAAACAAACTGTTTCTGTTTTCTTTAAAAACAGTGCAAGACATTATTGAATAGGAAAGGAGGCCAGGAGTTTAAATCCACAGAAGGTAGCAGAACAGATGTCTAAGAGGGCTTGAAGGCCACCCTGAGGAAATAGAGAAGTGGTAAACAAGGCCAGGCGCAGTGGCTCACGCCTGTAATCCCAGCACTTTGGGAGGCCAAGGCGGGTGGATCACGAGGTCAGGAGTTTGAGACCAGCCTGACCAACATGGTGAAATCCTGTCTCTACTAAAAATACAAAAACCAGCCAGGCGTGGTGGTGGGTGCCTGTAATCCCAGCTACTGGGGAGGCTGAGGCAGGAGAATTACTTGAACCTGGGAGGCGGAGGTTGTAGTGAGCCAAGATCATGCCACTACACTCCAGCTTGGGTGACAGAGCAAGACTCTTTCTCAAAAAAAATAAAATAAAATAAGTGGCAAACAGGGAAGATACAACTGAAATGAAATAGGAAGCTGCTGAAATAGACTTGATATTTTTAAGGCTGAATTATAGCTGTTTCATCTTTCCTCGCCAAGGCTGCTCATCTTTTCCTCTTCACAGTTATTGTTTCTCCCAAGTTAATCTGTGGGGTGAGCATGGGTATTGTTCCTCTGAGGAAAGGTCTCAGATTATATACATGATTCTTTCTTTCTCTAAGGGAGGCTCCAACAGAGCATCCCCTACTTTGGCAATCAGTCCATCAATTTATGCACCACCCTCAACATTGACTACATTCCATATAATGAATTCCACACTATGGAATAAAAAAGGAATAGGCAAAAAAAAGAGACTAAGATATTAGTTTATGAACATTGACTATGTTATGCTCAGTGAAAGAAGTCAAGCTGAAAGGCTCCAAACTGTATGATTCCATCCATATGATATTCTGGAATAGACAAAACAATAAGGATAGAAAACGGATCAGTGATATCAAGGGTTTGGGGAGAGAGTAATGTTTGACTAGAGGAAACTCAGGAGATATTTTTGCAGCTGGTGGCACTAATTTGTATGGCACTCTAACAGTGAATACATGATGCTTTGCACTTGTCGATACCCACAGAGCTTTGCAGCACAAAGAGTTAACTAATGTATGCAGTTTCAAAAAACAACAAAAAATAAACCAGAAGATCAGAGGATCCTGGGATAGAATGCAGAATGTGACCAAAGAATCCAACAGCTACACATATATGACATAACCTCATTGAAGGGGGTGCAGGAAAGAAGACACTAACTTAAGGAACTTTGGAAACAGTGCTTTGAATGGAAACTATAAGTGTAAAGGAATTTTAAAGAACTAGACATAAACACGGTACGTGAGTTGACAAAGTTGTTTCTCATGGTAGAGTGGGTTAATCTGAAACTGCTGAACAGTTATACTAGCACTGAATAGGCAAATAACTGGCAGATGGTGGGACCCATGTTTTTTACTGTTACAGAGGAAGTTACAGGTAAGGAAATGACAAGAATGAACTATGTGGTATTTGATTAGATTCAGAGACATTAATGTGGATTTATGTTTAGGTTAATATAGATACAGATGGATGGATATAATTATAGGTGTGTGCGTGTATTCATGAGGTAGTCTACAAACATATTATTTCGGAACTCTGTTTGCTGTGGCCTGGCGATGACACCCAGTAGCAATGAGTATTCCCGGAACCAAATCTTAATTTCTAATACTATTAGCATTCCTTGGAGAAATGCCTGATTTGGGGGGAAGGGCAGGGAAAATAAAAGATAAACCTGGAGCTTCTTGTAGGGACAGAAAGTAAGAAAGTGCTCAAAAAATAAAAGGAAGAGGGATCATCAAAGGAACACAGCAGCCAGCCTGAGAGAACTCCCAGTGACGAAAGCTGGAACCATTTGAGCAGCAAGGCAAATAACAGAGTGTTGGCTTATAACCCAAAGTATAAAATAAATAACCATGAGTCCATCCATCCTTATATATAAATAAATAATTGAATAAGTAGGTAAATGGGAGCAAATAAGCAAGTCTCCTGTGCAGAAGAATTCCAACTACTTTATATAGATAACCTCCCCCCACCACACACACACACCCAAGAAGATAGAGCTTAAATCGCTGCCCCTTGAGTAGACGCTACACTTACTGACTTGTTCCCAAAGAATACAATATATGGAAAGCTAGGGGAGGGGAGTGTGACTGTGTGTATAGGAAACCTGGCAAATACGACCTCACCCAGGTAGTCAGGGCTAACATCATCATCATTACTAAGTCATGTCGATGATATGTACCCTGAACATCATGTGATGAAATGTGACTTTACTCTCTGCTCTTCCTCCTCAAACCAAATAACCTCTGTTTAAACATGGGAAAAACACCAGAAAACCCCAATTGAGGAACGTTCTCCAAAATACCTGACCAGTACTCCTTAAAACTGTCAAGGTCATCAAAAAATAAGGAAAATCTGAGAAACTGTCACAGATCAGAGGAAACTCAGAAGACATAACAAATAAATGTAATGAGCTATCCTGGATGGAACTCTGGAACCCTAGGAGAAAAATAATGAAATCTATAGGAACATGGAATTTCCTTAATAGCAATGCAAGATATTAACACAAGGGGAAACTGGATGAGAAGTCTATGAGAACTCTGTATTCTCTTTGCAACTTCTCTGTTAATCTAAAACTATTCTAGAATAAAAATTTTATTTGAAAGAAAAGGGTATAGTACAAAAGTATTAGTCCAGGACTCTTTGAAATAAAAAAAAATAAACCCTCTGTTTCACCATGGATAGATCTATAAAACATCAGCTCCAGGACAACTTTGACTTCTTCCTCCAGTTTGAAATCTTCTATTGTACCATCCAAGATGGTTTTGAACTCCTTGCTACTTGCTCAAAAGTGTTTTTCTCCTAAAATCTTGGAAGTCTGAAGTCACAACACTTTGTTCTTTGTTCTTTTATCCACCCCCATCATATTTGCCTGCAAATCCTGTCATTGTCAAGGCATGGCTGACGGGCTTTGTAAGTGGTTTGCGATGTCTTTCAGTTCCTGGTATTCTTGTGTTATTTAGATTCATTAAAGGGAACAATTTGTCACTAAGATCCAGGTGCAACCATCATTACTAAGCCATCCAAAATTCAGCAGTGATGTTACACAGAAGTGTGGCCATAGCAAACAAGTAGTATAGTATAAGCATATATACTTAATAAGAATATCACATTCGATCATAAATCACACAAATAATCTTCAGTCTGTTTCCTAATTACAGTTTCAGGAAGTGCCTTCCTCATCTATAAAATTTCATAACCTCAGTTATTATGTGTCTTCCATATAAGGGCAAAAAATGTACACCCATTTCTAGTTATGTTAATAGTTGGGTGACAATGCCTTCTGGTTTTGAAAATCATCTGAATAATGGATGTAAAACAGTAATAAATATTATTTTTTATTACCAAACAGTTATAGAGTGTTAAATTATAATTATCAGCTCGTCATTAGGTGGTTAGGGCTCATTATTTAGGTAGAAGAAGTAGGGGGAAGGGATTTGCCTGTAAACTGGTAAATAAAACAGTGATATTCTATGTAGTCTCCTGCATGGCTTTTTGATGGTTAATTGATGTCTCTATTGAGATAGGTAAGAAGAAAAATGCAATTTGAGATTGTTTACTATTTGATTTATTTCACCACTGAAGTTAATCAACACTTTTTTCTTTATCATTTTGTATTAAGTGTTCCTGGGGTCTTTTTTCTTCTGTAGTTTAATTTGGATGGAGTGGGGGTGGGATGCCGCCATCAATTTAAAGGCATGAAATATTTTCCTTAAACAATATTCCCTTTATTATTCCCAGACAATCGTTAGAGGAAACAAACCCTGCAAGGAAACCTCCATCAACGGCCTGCTAGAGGATTTTGACAACATCTCGGTGACTCGCTCCAACTCCCTAAGGAAAGAAAGCCCACCCACCCCAGATCAGGGAGCCTCCAGCCACGGTCCAGGCCACGCGGAAGAAAATGGCTTCATCACCTTCTCCCAGTATTCTAGCGAATCCGATACTACTGCTGACTACACGACCGAAAAGTACAGGGAGAAGAGTCTCTATGGAGACGATCTGGATCCGTATTATAGAGGCAGCCACGCAGCCAAGCAAAATGGTCACATAATGAAAATGAAGCACGGGGAGGCCTACTATTCTGAGATGAAGCCTTTGAAATCCGATTTTGCCAGATTTTCTGCCGATTATCACTCACATTTGGACTCACTGAGCAAACCAAGTGAATATAGTGACCTCAAGTGGGAGTATCAGAGAGCCTCGAGTAGCTCCCCTCTGGATTATTCATTCCAATTCACACCTTCTAGAACTGCAGGGACCAGCGGGTGCTCCAAGGAGAGCCTGGCGTACAGTGAAAGTGAATGGGGACCCAGCCTGGATGACTATGACAGGAGGCCAAAGTCTTCGTACCTGAATCAGAGGAGCCCTCAGCCCACCATGCGGCAGAGGTCCAGGTCAGGCTCGGGACTCCAGGAACCGATGATGCCATTTGGAGCAAGTGCATTTAAAACCCATCCCCAAGGACACTCCTACAACTCCTACACCTACCCTCGCTTGTCCGAGCCCACAATGTGCATTCCAAAGGTAACGTTTGCTACCTCCTTTCCCTCAAGTGTGCAAAAACCTCCACAAGGGTGGTGCTGGCACGACCTTTTTATACGATCAGATTGCAAAGTACTTGTTTGCCTTTTAAGGGAAAATCAATATCAAAACCCACCCTATCTCCACTTGTGAGGCCCCAGGGCAGAAGGTTTAGGATAAGGCATATATATTCATTAAAATAAAAATCTATCTTTTGGGCCCTCCTACATGGTTTCTCATTAAAAGGCAAATAAACTTATTTATTTGAAAGATAGAATTCTGATATATGAGTGATAAATATGATGTGACTGTATTTCACTAAGTTCCCTGTTAAGGAGTGGATCAGTCACATACAATAATAGAGCATTAGATCGAGCCATACAGTGGTTCCTACATCCTGGCAAAGTTTGCATGGACCTGCTAAAAAGGAAAGAAGCTTAGGATAACATGATAATTTTTAAATAAAGCTAATTTTATTCAACTCAGGGGATGGTCCTTCATATTAAGAGTATGTACTTTCTACTATATTTGATTTGAAATATTGGTTTTTGTATGAAATTTGGGGGTGACAGATGGTTGCTGGACCGCTGGACAATTTTTGTCCCCTTTTTACTTTGTTTTATTGTAATTTCTCTTTTAAATTTTGTTTAAATGTTAGCAGCTCCAAGTTTGCTTTGAAATTTGACTGGTCCATGATATCCTAAAGTTTGGGAATCACTGGTGGAGAAGTTACTGAAACTAAAAGCACAGACAAAGATTTATGGGTCCAAAGGTCTAAAGTCTTGGAAAATACCTTTGAGAATGTGCAAGTAATTTATTTTTCCCTGTCATTTAGAAATGTTTTTGCTACTTTGCCTGTCCAGCAAATGTGAACATGGACTGTTGGGTGTGGAATGTGGATTACATAGAGATCTTGAAGCAGGTGAGAGGGACATGACTTCTCACAGGGCAGTCATGTACCTTATTTATACCAAACTCTTGACAGTTTGGTGAGCAGCACAGAAAACTCTGGAAGCCAAGCCTGCCTGCATTCACCTGATTTATTGACTATAGAAAGTCTATATTTTTCCTTTGCTTCTTATTTCTCATTAACCTCATCGAAGATGTTGAACAGAAGCCATTTAAGTGTATTGTTGGAGTTACTTCAGCCATTCTTTAGAAGAAACAAAAAAGCTGTCACCTTAGTTCCCAGGATATAAAATTAAAAACAAATCTTGATAAATAAAGGCCTGAGATATGTTCCTCCAGTTAAAATTCACATAGTGACAGTGTTTTTTTAATCTCGTGGTATTAATGTACTTGAACACCCACACTCAGGATATCATGACTGCTTTCTCTTCCTGCGTTCTTGCCAGGGTGACTGTTGGAAAGAGGTCTAATTAACCACAAGCAAACTCTACTTGAACTCATAAGCATGTCTCACGATACATGAGATAGTTTATTCCATTTCTTGTGCATATCACTTGTGCATTTCTGTGAGTGATATGAAATAAATAAGTTAACATGTTCTATAGCTGAATTGAGTTACATCCTCAGGCTTTGAATATCAGTGGTTATTTTTTTATCTAAGATTTTGTGTGTGTGTGGCTTATTTGCATATTTGTGTTAGGGAGTTGTTTGGGGTCATAGTCACAGAGAAAACATTGCCTAGATGATGCTGCGCTTTGGCCCTGGAGCCTTATTTGGCTCTTCCTGGGTGTTGGAAATGAATATTGGGTGGGCTACACATGTCTATAGTCCAAATAGTTTTAGAGGTCAAGAGTTTTAGAACTCTTAATTCTGGAGTTTCAGTCTTCTTTCTTTTTTATTTTTATATTTTCAGAAAGGATGAACTGGTAGCCCTGAGTCCGCATTTTCACATAGCATGGGCTTTTGGGATTTAATGTCACCACCAGCAATCCCTGCACACTCGTTTCCTAGAAGGGGAAACTGAGGTCCAGAGAGCCACATGACACGCTTACAGTTTCATAATTAGTTGGTTGCAAAACAAGGACAAGAACTCAATCTGGTGTTTCTCCCTGCTCAATATTTTCCTATTATTTGGGCATATATTATTTCGGGGATTCGACTGCATCTGCCAAGAAAATCCATGAGAAGTCCCAGTGACCACCAGAACTTTAGTCTAAGTGATAGAAGAAGGAGAGTGGGAGGGGTGATTTGCTTTAATTCCCTACCAGCTCCCTCTATTCTGCAGACTTCAAAATATAAGACAAAGCCGACCTGCCCTGAAATCTGGCTCTGCCGGTCCAGAAACAATGCACAAACTATTGTGGCTCACCAAAAACAACAACAACATATTCACTCATGGGAACTTCTACCAAGGGTGTTCAGCCCTTATGATCAGAAATACAAAGAAGCAAGCTGCTGCTCCATGTTTCACAGGAAACTCATGAGAGATTCATGAGCAGGTTTTGTGTTTTGTGGGAGGATAAGAGGTGGGAGGCAGGTTAGTAATTAAAACGTTTACTTGATTAAAAATACAACGTTTCTCTGAAAAGACAGAGGTGCCTGTGTCTTTAGAACTGTACTCTTAGAGTGTACCAATCACTTTTGGATTTCCAGCTGAGGGAAGAAATAGTGGTCACGACTCAGATGAGTTGGCCTTGCATTGCAGAGACTCCTAAACAAGGCTGGGCCATGTTTTCATCTCCAATAATAAAAGGAAGCACAAAACTTGTGTAGGTCTCCAGATGAAGCAGAAATGAGGAGGGTCGTGTGTATGTGTGTGTGCGTACACGTGTGTATGTGTTTGACACAGTTTTACATTTTGTCCTAAAGAAAAAGAAAGATTAATGTTAACCCACAGGAAAAAGAAATCCTTCAATGTTATCTACCTACTTAATTTCCCTGCTAGCGTGACAGGAATCAAGAATGTTATGAGTCTGTTGATGTTGGCCTCCTCTCCCTACATTTAAGTGTATTTTGCTGGAACTAAGCAGATGAAACCCTGGGGTTGGGAGGGTGGGAAACAAAGCCAAACAAAAACCATATAGCACCATACCCACGACAAAATTATGAAAACTGCCAGATGTGGAGAGAGAATGCTTTCCACTCTCGCCTACAGACAAATCTGCCTTCCAGCGAAGGAAGCTAGCTGGAGAAATTGCCACCATGTATTTGACTTTGCTCATTCCTGTGCTCTCCAGGGACCAGGCAGCCACCTACTTGTGTCTTTGTATTGGCCCAGCACATCTGTTCTCTACTGAAAAGCCCCCAGCATAACAATCCCACCAGTTCATTAAGCATTTGCTGTGTACCAGATACATGCCATGTTTTGTTAAGCCTCACGGATCTGTAAGGCAAGAATTCTTGACCCCTTTGTACAGATGAGGAAATGGGTTTTAAGAGGCTCAATATGCTCACAGCAGAGCTGGGATCCAACTCTTTGGGCTTAAGCCTTTCACCAGACATTGCATGCATTTCCAGTAGCACAGGGGCAGCTTCTGTGGGTGCAAAGCCTGCAACCTGCCTGATTATAAGCTCCTTTTAATACCTGAAGCAATGAAGTTGCATTAGCAGTTAATTAGCAATTAATTTCACAATTAGGTTGCATCGTCCCCTTTCACTCTGTAGCAGGGTCCACCACCTTGACACCATGAACATTTTGGACCTAGTAATTCTTCACTGTGGGAGGCTGTCCTGTGCATCATAGGATGTTTAGCAGCATCCATGGCCGTTCCCCTCTAGATGTCCATAGCATCCCTCCCTCACTCCTAACAACCAAAATATACCCAGACACTGCCAAATGTCCTACAGGCAGAGGAGGGCAAACTTGGCCCAGTTAAGGACAACTGTTCCATAGCTATCATTTATCAAGCACGTTTTGGTAGTTAAGGGTATAGGTTTTGGTGATAAACTGCCTGGGTTTGAGTCTTGACATTGCCACTTATTAACTGGGTGAACAAGTTGCTTAACTGTGCCTCCACTTCTTTATCTACAAAATAAGGGTAAAGACAGCCCATGTCTCATTATACAGTATGAGGGTTAAGTAAGTTAATAAATTACAGCAGCTTAATTACTAATATGAGTAGTCTATACATCAGTCTACATGTGGAGCATGTAGATGAATGGTGGCAGTGAGGTGAGGGTTACTGTGTTCCAAGCACTGTGCTAAGCATTTTGCAAACGTGACTCGACTTAATCTTCGCAATCCAGAAGAATTCAGGATCACCTCTCCTCTACAGTTGAGGAAGCTGAGACTCCAAATCGTTATGGACTTCCCCAAGTTTATAAAGGCAAATAACTGAGTCAGGATTCCAAACTAGGTCCCACTGACTGCAAAGTCTATGTGTTCCAGAATATTCTCATTTCCATAGAAGAAAATCCAGGGACAGAAAGGTGGACATGAAGTCTCCAGGCCCAGACACAAATCCTACAGGTAGCCTCACCTTGCTGGTGAAGAATGGGTGGTGACTGACAGGTGGATTTGCAGTGCCCATGGAATGCTGTTTATTCTTCCTGTTCTTGGTAGGATGGAATCCTTGAAAAGTTCCTTAATGCCACCCAGAGTGTAAACCATGGGTAAAAGCTGGAACTAAGGGCTGTAAAGCAAGTGTTAGGTGCTCACATGCATTTATTCAACCTTAAGCGGTAGTCTTGTTTGATTTTTTAAAAGATAATCCAGATTTTCTTACCCGTTACAGAAAAATGCAAGTTCTATAATCAGATTCCCTGAATTCAAGCCCTTAATAGCTGTGTGATCTTCTCTGTGCGTCAGTTCCATCATCTCTCTAAAGTGTTTCAGTACCTACTTTGAACTGGGCATGGTGGCACGCACCTGTAGCCCTAGCTACTGGGGAGGCCAAGGCAATCCTTTGAGCCCAGGAGTTCGAGGTTGCAGTGAGTTATAATTACACAACTACACTCCAGCCTAGGCAACAGAGTGAGACCCTGTCTAAAAAAACAAAACAAAACAAAACAAAAAAGGATGGGAAGAAAAGGATGGTGTGATTTCCTGGCACTTCCTTCTGGGGTCAACAGTGCAATGTGTTTTCACTGCTTAGCTATCACTTTGCTTTCCCTGGAATGAAAAAGCACTTGAACCAGTGGGCCCAGTCTTCCCGCATCAATAATTTAATGATTCACTATTCTTTGTGGTACTTGCCATGCCCAGATTCAACCATGGCTCCAACAACAAAACAGCAACTTCTTTTCTACTGAGGATCCCTGCAGAACTCGGTTCAGAGATCCATTCAGGGTTTGATGGGTTATGGAATGACAGTGCTAGTGAAAACTGATGGGCTGCACTAAAAATCTGAGGGGGAAAGAGAGAAGCACTTGATCACTTAATATAACAATGGATATATTTAGATTTGTTTTCTTTACCTATAGGGTGTTCATTAAGGCTCATAAAACATCCAAGGACTGACTAAGTGCACTATCTCTAACATCTGTCCCTTCTGATGGAGACTTTAGGTGTCCTTTGCATGTGAATGGACATTTCTTCCCATGAATGCTATTGTGATTCAAAATAAATTGTATTTCAGTCATTACGAATGGGTTTTCCCATTACCAAATTAAAAACAAAATGAATTCAACCTGGCATTGTCCATTCCTAGCTCTGTCGGAGGCCCTGACATATTTGAACAATATTCTGAGGCTGCAAACCAATCCCCAAAGACGAAGAGTCCCTCCACATCACTGTAGGCGATGACAGATCACAGGTCAGACCAATCTGCTCTGTCTCACTGCTCTTGAATAGAAGACGCATTCTTTGGGTTTGAAGCAGCAACTGTGGGGGGTTAATTGGATATGTCAATTCAGAGGTGGAGGAAGAGCCTGGAATACCCGTATGCCTGAGCCTGCACATCTCAGATTTATTCATTGCCTCATATAGCTAGGCTTTGCTAGTTTGTAGGGTCATGAGCCGCTTGTCCAACTCTCAGTGTGCATTTGCAGGGCACAACCAGAGAGACAGATGAGTCATAGGGTTTAATGAATCCCATTCCCCTAATTGCCAGTCTCTATCATGTCCCTACAGAAAATGCAAGTTAATGATTCTCTCCAGAATTCTTACAAGCAGTCGTTTTCCCTTCCCAAAGCCAAGCCTGGTCCTGTTAAATTTTCCTTTGAGTCAAGTCAGGACAATTTAAGATGTCCTTTCCATGCTCAGATAATAGAGGACTGTGATTCACTTTTATCTTGCATTTGATTTATGGCGAGCAAGCAGCACCCAGCCTGGCGTTTTCATTTTTGAGATGAGCAGTCTTTGTTTTATTGTGCTCTGAAAAGGTGTATTGGAGCATCACATTCAGGCGCTGCAACCAGCTGCCGCCCACTCCCTGTAACTCGTCATCCTTCACGGAACATTCCGAGTCCTCATTCTGTGGGCACAGACCCCCACACTGTGGCCGTGTCCACACACCCCAGTCGAGCACGCTCCAGCCACGGCCCCTCAGAACAGGAGGCCACAGTACCAAATAGATGCTCCTGCAGGATTTTTTTTTCCTTCTCTTCTTTCTCCCACCCTCCCCTCACCAAGCTTTTTTCCCCCCCAGCCTTGGCATAAAATGGTCAAATTATGTTCTACTGCAGAATTCAATTTCACAGTTCAGTTAGGTCCTTGATTACACTGCCAAATTCAGATTAATGTGCATTTAACTAACATGGATCAGGGGAATTCTGGCTGACAGCCAGCTGTAATCAGAGCAATTGATAGCTGTGTGGAGTTTTATGCCCCGTCCACCCCAGCGTACCTCTGGTGAAATTGATTGATTAAATGAATTCATCGCCATAATTATTTATAATTTTGATACATCACAAGCCTGTGTCTGACCCTATCTTTAGAGATGTTGAGCTTATTGTAGAAAGGTAGTCCGGCTGAGTTGTTAACTGGGGATTATTTATTCCCTTATATAATATATTCTTTTTTGCTCTTTTTCTTTTTTGAACATGTTTGAATAGAGACATGACAAAGCACATTTTTTAAAGAATTAATTTATATGGTATACAAAAAAGTGTCAGGAAGCTAAAAAACAAGTGTATGTTATTAGCCATTTCAAAAAATAAAAATAAAGGAAATCACAATCACGACTGCTTGTTCATTTTGTCAATATTTCTAAAGATTCCTGTAGAGAGAATTCCTTCTTAAAATGTATCCAATTTTCAATGACAGTTAATGACCTGGTAACCCTGCAGCTAAGCAGTTTAGCAGCCTGGGTGATAATTTGCAAGACGATTGACCTGGTCTTCTCTCATTACCTCATGCCATATGGAAATCCCCCTGAAAACTTTGCAGACCATGGTCTCCTTTGTAAGGAGTTACTCTTTCACAAAATCATAGCACTGTTCTCTTTGGAGAGATGGGAAGAATGCCTTTGTTGTTTTTTTCTCCTACGTTGCAGTTTCCCACCCTTGCTCTGCACTCCGTGCCCTTGCTGTAAGGTCTGCAAGGGTAAACTATGTACATAAATCTTTTGGAAATTGTTTGGATCATGGGTGATAAGAGATACACTGGATTTGCTTATTAAATATCGTTCCTTTCACTGGTCCAATTCCACTGCATTGTGGTTTCACTAAATAATCAGATCCCAAATCCCTTTCACAATACCAAAGATAGGTCTGCTTTTATGAACTTCAAGCCTACTCATTTTTTTTCTAGAATGTATTTGTAAATCAGTTCATAGAAAAGATTGCACAGTTTAACCTGGACTGCTTTGCACATCTTTCTCACATGCGTGAACATGTGTGTGTAAAACAGTAGGAATGGACAAATTCATCATTTATGTTTTCTGCCTTCCAAATGTAGGCTATCATGAGAAAGACAACTTAGAATGGAACACTTAACATGATTATGAAAGTCCAAGAGCAATGTGAAAGGGCAAGGAGGTCTCATCACAGAAGAAAGTTTGCACTTTCTTCCTTGAAAGAACTTACAGAAGAAAGTCTGAGTGGTGTTGTAACAATGCAGAGTTCTGCTTTGACCAAAACAAAAAGGAAAATGATGAATGATGTACATAGATAATCAACTCGTTTTGCTGTGATGACTACTCCTTTTTTTTTTTTTTAGCTCATTTCTCTAAGCCAAAACTGTTCAAAATAAACAAGCCAAAAAAAAAAAAAAAAAAAAAGCCCTTAATTTGTCTTTCACTCCCTCTCCTAGGCATTATCATCCATCATGTTCTGGTCCAATTCTTGCATTTTGCTCCGGGCTGCCCAAACATCTGGGCCCCCAGTGAAACACCCTGACCAGGCTTTATCTCTGTGGTTATCATCATTGCCCGCTCTGCCCACCCCTGTTAAGACCACATCCCCCCCCCCCCCGCATCGATGCCTAGCTCTGTTAATTTTTCAAGGACCCAAGTACTGAAGCTACTCTGTCTGGATTTTAATCCCAGTTCTCCCTTCTTTGTAGCTTTGGGACCTTTGCATGACCTACTTAAATCCACTGTGCCTCAGTCTTCTTATCTATAAAATGGAGGAATTACAGAGCTTATTTAATTGTCCAGCTTGAGGTTTACATGCAAGAATATACATAGTGTGCTTAGAACAGTCCCTGCCATGTAGAAAGCATTCAACAAATATCAAACATCATTATTCTTATAAATATTTGTTACTACTGCAAGGATATACTTCTAACAGAGCAGTTGCTTGACAGAAGAGGCCCCACAATGGCTCCTAGGAGAACCCCCGTGTATTTTAGTGAGGAGAGAATGCCCAGCCTTGATTATACAGACCAGGGAGGTGACAATGAATGTTGGAAATGCCAAGGCAGGCAAGGGAGCCGGCCTGTGGGCCAATGTGCTGGTCGCCCTCCTGCTGGGAGTGAAGGACTGACCCGGGCAGAAGAGCTAGATTATGTTGTCCCCTTAGAAGTGTGGAGTTGTTTGCCCTGGATTGCTTGGGGGCAGTTTCGTCTCCTTGTGCCTCCGTTTTATCAACCACAAAATGGGATTCCGTTGCCCCCAGCTTGATTCCCAGAATAAAAAGAACAAGACCTGTTGAAAGTGTGTGGGCCGGTGATACGCACCATCATGGAACCCCACGTGGGTTAAGATCCAACAGAAGGCAATGGTTCAGCGCCTTGGTGGCCCCAAATGGGGTCACCCATGCATTTCCCCTTCACAGAGTCAGCTATTTGTCCTCTGAGGGAAGACCACATGTTCCCTAACTTGAAGTGAACAGTTCATTCTCTGATGAGTGTGCCTCGAGTTTCATTCAAAACATTGTCTCTTGTGATACTGGCTGTTCCTCAACCATTGCTTTTTTAAGAGTCTGCACCTCTTACCAGCAGCCATGAAAGACAACAGCACCTTTTTGTCTCATGGCATAATTTTGAAGATGGTTAGCTTTCAGCAAAGAGCTCTGCATTCCATCTTTGCCTAGAAATTGTCCCCTTGGTGCAGTCAGGCTTCTTCTTTATGTCATATGCTGGCTGTTAAGGGTGGACTCTGATAATGCTGCTGACAGGTGATAAGGAAGAAAAGTGGCCTGAATTAGTGCAAAGCGGTGTTTGTGATTCCTGCAGGATGCAGCTTTCCCATTTTTAATATATCTTCAGAGATCAGTTATACATGCTTGTGGGGAATGAATTCAATTTCGTTGAAAGTACAGGAGCCAGTCCTCCAAGGAAGACACAGGGTGATAATGGCAAGTGATGGCTCCCAGGACACACTTTCAGAAATAAAAGCCAAAACTCTATTTCCCTTCACACCCTGGCCTTGCTGACTAGCCTAGACTTGACTAATCTGGAGCTTACTGAAGGAAGAATCCAGTTGTTTAACTTACACTGACACTTCTCTCTCCCTATTCCATCGTACACACACACGCCCACACATGCATGTTTTCCTTGTGTAGCACAAATACAGAGGCTTTGAAAAGAATCAGCTTGTTTTTGAATATTTTACCTATACATTGTTCAATATATTAATGTTAAAGACATCTTGTCTTATTGCTTTGAGTATTAATGTATAGGAATATATATACCACAGGGGCATTGTATGTCTTCAAAAAATGCTAGCTAGTTTGATAATATTCCAGTTACTATTTATTTTATTTTGCATTCTCATTACTGTGCTAAGCATTTTATATAATAATAACACCAAGTAGAACTTAGTGGCCAGTCATTGTTTGAATACTTTGGTGTGTATTTGATCCTTTAGAGTTCAGTGACCAAAGGAAGTAAGTATTATTATTGTTCCATTTTACAGATAAGGAAACTAAGACTCACAGAGGCTGATTTGACTAAAATTATCAGAGTCAGAAAGAAACTAAGACTCAGAGAGGTTGACTTGACTAAAATTATCAGTCAGAATTCATTCCTATGCCCCTCAAAAGCGTGTGTTCTCTCTGCAACCAGGGCAGGAGGGCAGCTTAGCAGCTACTCCGGTTCCTGCTGGTTGATGCCAAGGCTGTCTGAGTGGTGAATTCGCCTAGTAAAGTATAGTGTTTTTTAAGCTGGAAGGGCTGCATTGCTGAATGTTCAGCAGGCCAGGCACTGTCATTGTAGAACCAATGGACAGTGTTGGGGGACTGACAATGGTGCTGTAGTAGCAATTTTCCACTGTGTGCAGTTATTGCTCCATGATGTGATAAAATGACCACCTTCTTATGCATTGTGGTGGGGCAGGAGCTTGAAACACCTGCTTGCCTCTACCATGTCACCAGATCCAATGAGCAACATGCCCCATCCCACTTCTCAGTGGCATTTGACAGGATTCATTAGCCCTTCCTTCTTGAAATACGTTCCTCCCTTGGCTCCAGGACACCTTGCTTCCTTAGTTTCCTTTCTACAGCACTGGTCACTCCTTCTCTGCTCTCTTTTGCAAGATCCCTCTGCTCTTTCTGGTATCTAGATGTTGGGGTCCTCAGAACATCTCTTACACATTCAGTACCATGGCTTTTAATATGAACTAAGTGCTGATGACTCTCAGATTCATGTCTTTAGCCTTAACTCTTCCCTGGACTTGGGGCATGTCTAAGTCTCCTAAGTGACACCTCCACATGGATGTCTAATCACTCTCTCAAACTTTACATGGCTAAAAGAACTCTTAATTTTCCGCCATGTATTAGCTATCAATATTGCTGCATAACAAATTATCCCAAAACTTCATGGCTTAAAACAAACTGCCTCATGAAGCAAAAAATAGTGCTGTTCAACTAATTTCCCCTAAACTTTAAACAACAAACATTTACTATTTCACAGTGTCTGTAGGTCACAAATTGAGAGGGCTTAGCTGATTGATTGGTTCTGACTTGGAATCTCTCATGAGGTTGCAGTCAAGGTGTCAAACAGGGATACAGTCATCTGAAGGATCAACTGGACCAGGAGGATCCACCTCCAGAATGGCTCACATGGCTGTTTGCCAGAAGGCCTCAATTTCTAGCTAGCTCTTAGCAGGAGTCCTCAGTTTCTTGCTGCATGGACCTCTCTATTTTATTATTATTATTATTGTTATTATTTTTGAGACAAGGTTTCACTCTGTCATCCAGGCTGGAGTGCAGTGGTGCAATCATAGCTCACTGCAGCCTTGAGCTCCTGGGCTCAAGTGATCCTTCAGCTTTAGCCTCCCAAAGCTCTGGCATTACAGGCATGAACCACTGCACCCAACCCTTCCAAAGGATTCTTGAGTGTCCTCATGACATGGCAGCTGGTGAAAGCCAAAATAAATGATGTGAGTATGAAAGCAAAGGAACTTGCCATCATCTCTGCCTTTTCCTTTGATCACTCAGATTGATCCCAATACAGTGTAGAAGGGGACTACATAGGAATATGAATGTCAGGAGGCACAGGTCATTGAGAGCAATTTGGAAGCTGATTATCACACCCCACAAGCCCTGTTCCTGCCCCTGGATTCCTCATCTCAATAAATGGCCTGTTGCTTAGGCCAAAATCCTGATAGCCATCTTTGATTCCTGTCTTTCAAGATCTCATCCAATCCATCAGCAAATCCTGTCAGCTCCATCTGCAAATCCTGCCCTAGATTTCACCATTTCTCACCCCATCTACAATAACCACCCTAATCTCAGCTCACATTAACTGTGATAAACTGCTGGCATCCCTGTTTCCACTCTTGCCACCAAAGTCTCTCCTCCAGCAGCCAGAGAGTCAGACTGTGTCATTCCTGTCTGCTTAGCAACCCCCAGTGTTTTCCACCTCACTCAGAGCAAAAGCCAACGTCTTTGCCAAGGTCTTCATGATCTGTCCCCTGGCAGCTTCTCGGTCCATCTTCCTTAGTGGACACTCTCCACTATAGCTGAGCATCTGCTGTTTCTCAAAAACTAAGCCTGGATCTGCCTTAGAATCCTGCATGTGTCACTCCCACTGCCCAAACCACCCTTTCTAGGAAAGGGATCTTGCTTTTTCCCTCACTCAGCCAGGCTTCTGCTCAAACGGAACCCCCTCAGAGAGTCCTTCTGTGACTACCCTATCCAAGATGGCATCTCGTTACTTTCAACCCCTTCACTCTGCTTTATTTTTCTTTATATTATTCATTACTACTGAAACACACACTGTATATTTATTGGTTTTCTTTATTATTATCTGTTTCCTTCTCTGGAGCATAAACCCCAGGAGGGCAGAGATATCATTCATTTTGACTGTTGGTGGACCCTGCCCCTCACACCTAAAACAGTGCATAGCACATCATAGTTGCTCAAATATTAATTTTTGAAATAAAAGAATGAATGTGCTGCATGGGAACAATCAATTCATCTAGAATAGTGCCATCCAATAGCCCTTTCTGCAATGAGGAAAATGTTTTATATGTATACTGTGTGGTGTGGTAACTACTGAGTTCTTAAAATGTGACTAATGTGATTGAGAAACTGAATTTTTAATTTTTAATCTATTTTTGTTTACTTTAAATAGGCACGTGTAGCTTGTAGCTACTATACTAGAATAGATCTACGTCCTTGGGGTGGATGGTAGGGGAGTGGGATAAGTTAATGCCATTCCATTTATGCCCAGTAGAGTGATAGAGACTTTCTGGGGCACTGCATTAAGAAAGAGCCTGAAGTCCAATCAACAAAACTTTTCTGAGTACCTTCTGTGTATCCAGCACTGTGTTGTCATCGGGATCTTCCAAAACAGAGTGCATTGATGGATTAGCACTTTCTGCCCTGGGCAAGGAGCATACCACATGACAAGATGTGGTATCTTTACCATCCTGGCCTCAGCCATTCCAGGAGTGGCCAGAGCTCCTTCCTGATTCTTTCCAGGAAGTGACTGCTGGACCTACATATTGTATCATATACCAGTAATCCCCTCACTGGTTTCCCCATTCTCCTCCAATAAATCCCTTCATCCCACTCTTCCAAGTCAGAGTGGATGTTCTTTGCTGGGGTCTCTTTGGGGTCTAGCCTCATTTTCATTTCACAGATACCCCTGCAAAGTCTGATCACTCTCAATTATATTTGTACTTATTTGGTGAGAACATTGCACATGTTCACCCTGTGGTTCACACCACTTAGCACAGGGAGCCATGTTTTCCCCTGTACCTACATCTGCTGTGTTATACCTGTGTTATACATATATGTCCTTACCACCGTCTAGTATGTGAATTCAGAAGCATGGGAAAAGGCCTCCTACCCCTGAAATGTCTCCCAAAAATGCTAGCTGAAAACTAATGTCCTTTAATGAGGGATGAGATTTTTCATTCCTGAACAAGAAAATAGGGCTTAACAAGCAAGTACACCTTGGATATGACACACGTGAAGTAACCTACTGCTGTGGTGCACGTGCACCACAGAAGGCCCTTCCCTAGGTGTGGCCGGTCCTGTTGGTGCCCCAGCCAAATCCTCTCATCTCCCACTGGTGATCCTCATTCTGCCAGCTGTCAGTCAGCTCACTCACCACTGGGCTGTGGCATTCAGATCTAGCATGTGAATATTCTCTATCCATGTCTGTCTTCCCAGGTGGATTATGATCGAGCACAGATGGTCCTCAGCCCTCCACTGTCAGGGTCTGACACCTACCCCAGGGGCCCTGCCAAACTACCTCAAAGTCAAAGCAAATCGGGCTATTCCTCAAGCAGTCACCAGTACCCGTCTGGGTACCACAAAGCCACCTTGTACCATCACCCCTCCCTGCAGAGCAGTTCGCAGTACATCTCCACGGCTTCCTACCTGAGCTCCCTCAGCCTCTCATCCAGCACCTACCCGCCGCCCAGCTGGGGCTCCTCCTCCGACCAGCAGCCCTCCAGGGTGTCCCATGAACAGTTTCGGGCAGCCCTGCAGCTGGTGGTCAGCCCAGGAGACCCCAGGGAATACTTGGACAACTTTATCAAAATCGGGGAAGGCTCAACCGGCATCGTATGCATCGCCACCGAGAAACACACAGGGAAACAAGTTGCAGTGAAGAAAATGGACCTCCGGAAGCAACAGAGACGAGAACTGCTTTTCAATGAGGTAAAGGGTGTGTTTGGGTCATCCTTTCTCTCCTCTGTAACATTTATTTCCCATTTCAAAAGTTATACACATGTACATTTTAAGACATTAGGAAAGCACTGAAAATACAAAGACAAAAATAGCGTCCCCTGTAATATTTCCTTCTAGTCTTTTTTCTATGCACATATATGGCTGTTACCTCTATAAAGTACTTCACGTGTATCAGCCGCTGTACTAAGCATTAATCTAGTTTGATCCTCGCAACAACTCTGTGAGATAGAAAGATGTTATCACCATTTTTACAAGGAAACCTGGACTCAGATAGGTTAAGAGATCAGCCCAGGGTCAAGCAGGTTGACTGCAGAGCTAGGATCTGAATCTCTGTCTAGCAGATTCTAACTCTTATGCTACACTGTATCTACATGAGTATGTATATATTTTACACTACTATGATATCATAATATACCCTCCATAAACAATTGTTAAAACAGTAGACCAGGGTCAGTTTACCAATGGACTATCACTCTTTAGGAACTTTAAAATATTTTTCCTAACTATAAAAATAATGAATTCTTCCTGTAGAATATATGGAAAGTAAAGAAAATGTCCCACAGATATCCCAGTCAAGGAATAGCCTACATTAATATTTCAGGGTTTCCTTTCCATATTTTTCTGTTTACAAATTTCTTTTGTTTGGGATAATTCTCTATATATGTAGTTTGGTAACTCTCTAAATTTCAATTAATATTAACATGAATACTAATAAAATTAATATCAAATAAAATATATTGACCTGTATTACTTATATTTATTAATGTAAAATAGATTTAATGACCATTTTAATGGCCTTATAATCTTCTATCATATACATGTATCAAATTTATTAAATCAGTCACTGATTTAATAAATTTGAGGTAACTTTAGATGTAGGTGGTTTTGTGACTTTCTAAATTTCACCTAATGTTAACATTAATACTAATAAAATTAATATTAAATAAAATATATCAGCATACATTACTTATTTTTATTAATGTAAAATAAAATATATTAACATATTCTATTAGCTACATGTCAAAACAATTTTAATGGCTTAATAATCTTTTATCATATACATGTATCATATTTAAAACCAGTTTCTGATTTACACTGTTTCCAATTTGTCACTTTTATTAGTTTGCAGTGAGTGTTGTTACACATAAGTCTTTGGCTTCATATCTAATAATTTATTAGATTTCTAGAAGTAGGATGAACAGATCAAATGATATGTACTTTTTTTAGAGAAATGATATACAGTGTTTATTTCCAGAAAGTTTGTACCAATCTAGACCCTCACCAATAGTACTGTTTCACCTTCACTAGCGTCGTCGATACTGTCATGTTATCTCTGTTCATCTGCTAGACATGAATAAACCTTACTGTTTTCATTAGCACTTTTATTACTAGTGTAGCTAAATTTAATTTTATGTGGTTATAGGCTATTTTTATTTCTTCGCTAAATCATATGTTCTGTATATAGTTTTCAATTAGGGTGCTAGCATTTGTTTGATTGATGTGTAAGAGCTATTGATATGTTAAGGAATTAACCCTTCTCTGTATATTTGTTGTACTTTAACGTTTACCTTCCACTTTCTCATTTACCTTTTAAACTTATCACTTAAGAGCTCTGAAATAGGTGGGGAAACACGAGTAATTATGTTAGAAAACACATAAAGTATTTTGGAGTAATATTCTTTTAGTAATTTTATGACAGCGTTGAGGGGAAAGATAAGTTTTTGTGGATGAAAGATCTAAGTCCTAAAATATCAGGTCAGAGTATCAGTGTTAGATGTCCGTCTCCAGGAAAGCATGTACAATCCACATCTTCTAACTCCCAGAACAATCTACGACTGCTTGACCTCTTTGTCTTTCTATTGTAAGGACTCCCATTCTCTGAGAAGTAAGAAGGTGTTTGGTCCATAAACAGGCACTGTACAAATACACTCAGCTGCAATTTTGAACTCTGTTTATCACGGACGATCATATGAAGCCCCCAGTGGCCTCCACACATCTCCAGCTCCCATGGCTGCTTATTTCTTACACACGCTCAAAATCTCACAGAGCATTCCAGGTGACTGGGCTTCAGCATCTTCCCAGTCCACCATTCCTGATTTCTGGAATTTATTTTCCAAACCATAATGCCAGAACACACAGAGCAATATGATGTTGATAAATAATTCTGCAGTTTATTATTTAACACTAACTCTGAAAACTCGAGTGGAAACAGCCACAGGGCAGCAATTTCTGGATGCTCTATCCAGCAAGCAGGCTCCTTAGCCTTTTTAATGTCTATGCTGTACGTATTTTTATCTTCAATATATATTCTTTGAATTCAGCCCAAATATCTCTCAAGTTCAACCCATACCTACTTCCAAGGAGAAATTAAGTTGGTCTTGTGTGGTTCCAGTTCTAACAATAGATAGTTTACTTCATTCACTTGTGGGACTCATTCCCTCAATTACTACGAGTTGGTGACCCTTTGCTAGGAAAACCAGCAGAGGACTGTGAACAGTGCATTCTAAAGGAGACCCTTAGGGATATCTGATCATATCCCCACAGACGGTCAACCACACTCCCTCTTGTGAATGCATATCTTGCTTTGGTTCTACTTGTTTTCATTTTCTCTCTGTGTCTCTCCAATGTCAGAGTGACCTGCCATTTTCTCTCAAATTTGCTACCTTGATTCCTTTTATTTCTACTAGCTACCCTTGATGCTTTTTGTCTATAATAGATTTCTGAATAAACTTCCCCACAATCAGTACCTCTCAATCAGTTTACTTACAGTTGTAGATGTGGCCACAAGAGAACAAAAAGCAACTTCATCTTCACAAGTCAAAAGTATCTTTCCCGTTTCCCCAGGTGGTGATCATGCGGGATTACCACCATGACAATGTAGTTGACATGTACAACAGCTACCTTGTCGGCGATGAGCTCTGGGTGGTCATGGAGTTTCTAGAAGGTGGTGCCTTGACAGACATTGTGACTCACACCAGGTAAGCTTCTTTATTATCCAGATAATTCGAGGTGCTTCTTATGCTTCTCCAGGATAAAGCCTCAGTGACTATGAACTCTTCATAAATTGCAGGCACTTTGGAGTCAGGGAATATGACTACCCTTTCCCCCACATTCCCCAGAGGGCCCATTATGCTCTCAGGCATGTATAGTTCATTCATTTGGTTAATGTTCTCCCTGCCCTCAGAAGGACATTAATACCCACTGATTTAAAATAAGCAACCTGCTAAGAATGAGGCTTCAGTGACAAATAATAGAATGTCCTGTCGCCTATATAGATTTCTAAAGCCAAATTTCATTCTCCTGAGTTACCCTACCATTGCTGCATGCTAAGACACCAAGGATACCAGGGGAAGGAAGGGACAGGGAGAGGATCACTCGAAGTTTTGTATCAAAATAATGAATCTGGGTGGCACAGAGAAATTCTGTAATTCTGTTTAAAAATATGCTTGCAAGTAACAATGGTTAATTATCAGCCTATTGCTTCAGCTATTTGCCTCCCTATGTGCCAGTTCCAGCCATTTCATTAAGTATTTATTGAGCATCTTTTATGTGCCAGGCTCTTTTGTAAGTTCTAGAGATGCGGAAGATACAAATGAATGTGGCTCAGATATATCCCCTCAGGGACATCACTGATGAGAAATACATTATAATACCTGTGCAGAATTAAGAAGATATATATATGTAGCATAGAAGAATACCTAAATGTCTCTCTCAGAAAGAGTAAATAAATATTTCTATTTAATATAAGGTGACATCTGAGATGGATTTTGAGAGACGAATAGGAGTTTACTAAGAAGGCAAGTGGGAGGAAAAGGGCATTGAAGGCAGAGGAAAGAATATGTGCTAGGACAGTGCCTCTTCAATTTCAGTGTCCACATAAATCACTATGGATCTTATCAAAATGCATATCCTGACTCAACAGAGAGGGGTGTAAGATTCTGCATTTATGGCAAACCTCCAGGCAATGGCAATGCTGCTGGTTCATGGACCATACTTGGAGAAGCAAGGTTCTGTGGAATAGACATACAAAATAGCGTGTTACATTTGGGAAACTTTAACTTTGGTTTTGATGGTAAATAAAATGCCAAAAAGTTAAGGAAGGATTGTCATGAGGAAGAGGTATTGAGTGCTAGCTGATGTTATTGAAATGGCGCCTGAATCAAAAGTGGATCCGGGTATATAATAGGTGGAAAACAAGGTAACAAGAAAGTACTGGGAAACTCTGTGAAGGATAGAACATGCTGTTTTTTCTCCACTGAAATGAGATGTTACGTGGCTCTACAGTTCTCAGTCTGGAGTAGGCCATCTCAAAATAAAGCGTTGTGAGTGAAGACATTTATCACCAACAATTCAACTGGCAGACTCTTGATGGTGTAGCAATAAAACACGCCCAACAAAAAAACATGTAAGATCATCTTAATTGGTAGAAACAAATATACTGGAAAGATCTAAGCATAAGGTAAATGTGATATACATTTTTTGCTTTTCACATATAAAGCAAAAGTTAAAAATATGTTCAGGGGAGAAAACTTTTTGTTGCCTTCCAGAGCTTCACACAGCCACTCAGGTCTCCAGCTCTACCTTTGTCAAGGTTCCTTTCCATTCTTATTTTGTATCCATGGAAACCACTTAAGACAGTGTGTCCCGAAAATCCATTTTCTTTTCTAATTTTCTCATCCAGGATTGTCAACTGATTTCCCTTTTAAAGACCCAGTAACTCCAGAGGCAAAAAGAAATTGTGTGTCAAGGAACACCATGAATATTTGGTATTCGAAATCTTAAACTCAGAATTCAGAGAGTTTCCTTTGGTAGATATTGAATAACTGCTTTATTGAATGATTTATTGATCAGTTGATAAAACATCTAACCCCTTGCAACTCCAAGTGCTGTCTGAGGACCTGGGAGCTTGTTAGAAATGCAGAATCTCAGGTACTACCCCAGACCAACTAAATGAGAATCCATGCTGTACCCAAATACTCAGGTATTTCTTATACATACTGAAGTGTTAGCACTAACCTAACATCTTGTTAAGTCAGACCCTTCTAACTTCCAGGAAACAGAGGGTTATAGAAGGGAAGGGAAAGTGCCAAGCACCATCAAGCGCTTTATATATTAATCATGTAACCATCACATATTTCTATGAGGCAGATGCTGATGTACCTGTCTGCCAGGTGATGAAACTCAAAGAGGAAAAATATCATTGGCCAGGCATGGTGGCTTATGCCTGTAATCTCGATACTTTGGGAGACCAAGGCAGGAGGATCACGTGAGCGCCGGAGTTCGAGACCAGCCTGGGCAACTTAGCGAGACCCTGTCTCTATTAAAAAAATTTAAAAATTAGCTGGGTTTGGTGGCATGTCCCTGTAGTCCTAGCTACTCGAGAGGCTAAGACGGGAGGATCACTTGAGCCCAGAAGTTCAAGGCTGCAGTGAGCTCTGATTGCGCCATTACACTCCTGCCTGGGCAACAGAGCAAGACTCTATCTCAAAATTTTAAAAGGTATCCTACATTTAATAACTGATACAGCCAGGATTTGAATTTGAGGTTACTCTAGAACTGAAGCATTTTTTATTCCATGCCAAGCTTTTTTCCTACAGAAAAGAAGTAGAAGAAGAAATGCATCAACCATTCTCCAGGTGGCCATGCTAATTTCAAAGGCATTGGATTAGGCAGTATTTGTCACATGTTCCAGTCAAATGGGATCTTTCTGTTAGTGACTAGGGGTTAGATTCAAGTAATTTTTGATATAGTCAACCTGTAAAGAATCTTTATACCTCCTTCAGATAACTCAAATTTCATGCAATTCAAGAGAAAATAATTTTATTAAAGATGGTGGTTCTTGGTTCTGAATTAATTTGAAGGTATATGTGAGCTTGTCCCTGCTGCAGATACTGTAAACCTCTGAGGAATGTGTTTTTCCACATGTGAAAATGGTCATGTGAAAACCATTCAGGATAATGACCAACATACCACAAAACCCAGAACACAGAAGTTGTTGGCTTCCTCTGTTTCAGGCAAAAACATTTCTTGTCACCTGCCTTTGTATGAGACTGGTGCTGTGGAATCCTCTTTTCTTTTCTTTTTCTGAAACAGAACCTCACTCTGTCACCCAGCTGGAATGCAGAGGCGCTATCTCCGCTCACTGCAACCTCCGCCTCCCAGGTTCAAGCAATTCTCGTGTTTCAACCTCCCAAGTAGCTGGAATTACGAGCACTGGCCTCCATGCCCAGCTAATTTTTTGTATATTTAGTAGAGACAGGGTTTCGCCATGTTGGCCAGGCTGGTCTTGAACTCCTGACCTCAGGCAGTCCTCCCACCTCGGCCTCCCAAAGGCCAAATCCTCCCTGAGGGGAAGGATGTGTTTCTTCATACTCATCAACTTTTTACCTTTGGTATTCTCCTAATTGGCTACCACTTTACACCTTACTTTTGAATCCCATCAGGATTTTCTAGCATCAACTAAACTGAAATGAAAATTCAAAGCCATTCATTTCCTTGTTCTGCTGACCTTAGATTTACCTGGGATTACTGGAGTTTCACAAGGTTGTCCTTAAATTTGGGCTCTGGTCATTTACACCCTCTGTCTCTCCTGGCAGTCTCCTCTGTTTGGATGATAGTTTGCTTTAGGACCTCTTTTACATTTATTATTTAACATGGGATAGGGAAGAAGTTTTGCACATAGATGAGTTAGGCAGTTGCCTAAATGAGTCATTTTGAGGGCACTGAACAACCTGCGCTATCCAAATAATTTTCACCTAGATTCCTCTGTGGCTGAACTATTTCACTCATTAGGAAAATCCACTCATTCGAGTGGTGAGGGCAGTGTGGGAAAATGGGAAAGTGGGAAAGCATGCGTTCTGGACTAAAAAAGGGGTGGAGTTTGAATCATGACCTGGCCATTTCTTAACTGCACAACCTTGGGCAGTTAGCTGACCTCTCCCTCCCCCTCTAAAACTGTGGAGAAGGAAAAACTTTCTCCACAGGGGTGCAGTCATGAGATATGGGAGGCCATAACCAATGCTTTACTTCCTTTCTCATTCCCGTGGTCCATTTATTAAAATACTACCCATTCACACTTTGTTGTTAGTAACTTCCTAGGTCCAATTTCCTTTTGAGAGAAGGGAACTGAAGCGACAAAAACCTCTAGCTCCTTGGAGGAAGAAGAGAGAGGGTGAATGGGAAGTAGGGTAGGTCCCAGAGGGAGGATTAGAGATGCAAAGACCACTTTGTCTGAGCTCAGCCTTGAAAACTGTGGCTGTCCCCATTTCTAAGATGAAGAAAATAAGACCCAAGGAAGTTAAAGGATTTTCTTATGATCATTTAACAGCCACACCTGAAACCTTCATCCACCTATTCAGTGTGCTGACTCTGTGGGACCCTGGAGGCTTGTTGACGACTATGGAATTATCTTTTAAGAGTTCATGGAGCCCCGCACAGTGGCTCCTGTCTGTAATCCCAGCACTTTGGGAGGCTGAGGCGGGTGGATCACCTGAGTTCAGGAGTAGTTCAAGACCAGGCTGGCCAACATGGTGAACCCCTATCTCTACTAAAAATACAAAGATTAGCCTGGCATGATGATTGGCGCCTGTAGTCCCAGCAACTTGGGAGGCTGAGGCAGAGAGAATCGCTTGGACCCAGGAGGTGGCAGTTGCAGTGAGCCGAGATCGTGCCACTGCACTCTAGCCTGGGCGACAGAGCAAGACACCATCTCAAAAAAAAAGGAAGACTGCACTCCAGCCTGGGTGACAGAGCGAGACTCCATCTCAAAGAATAAATAAATAAATAAATAAATAAATAAATAAATAAATAAATAAATGAGTTCCTGGAAGTGCATTTGCATGAATGACCAAAAAGCTGACAAATAATGATCTCTTTCCTTTGACTTATATTTGGTCCCTGTCATTCTCAGTGCCAAGCCTTTGTTCTGGGAGTCAGAACCCAAAGACTTCCTTCCCTTGTCTGCAGATTTTTCAGATATGGGCTGGAGCACGTGGACTGTTTCACCAAAGCACAAGGGAGCTGCCTCTCTTGAGCATTTCAAAGATGTTCTTAAACCTGTCTTGTTCCTTAAATGTTATTTCCTTTCCAGAATGAATGAAGAACAGATAGCTACTGTCTGCCTGTCAGTTCTGAGAGCTCTCTCCTACCTTCATAACCAAGGAGTGATTCACAGGGACATAAAAAGTGACTCCATCCTCCTGACAAGCGATGGCCGGGTAAGATGTTCATGTTTGGCCCCTTCATAGTTTTTCTTGTCACTCTATCTGTCATGGGCATAATTCTTTTAGAAACACTTTTTTATAACTCTAATTTTTCTTAGTCACAAGTCACCCACTTTTCTTCCCAGAAGGCTTACAAAAAAGAAATTACCATCCCTTCCTCTGTGTCACCTTGTTAGTCAGAATTGCCTGACTTTGATGGATAATTTGCCTCCTTAACAATGAGTATAGGAAGTAATAGAAACTATGGCTATTTCTTTTCCTTTTCTGCCACATCCGTTTTTGTTGGAGGAGAAGAGCTGACTCTTCTAGGGGTGCATCCAGCCTATTCACATGAATACATGTGTCCACAGTACCTTCCAGAGCCCTTTCAGGTAACAGAAGATCAACTCCACTTGGGTAATTTGAGGATGGTGTAATGAAGGACAGTTTACAAAAGCGTAGGCAAATGTAGAAAAATCATAAGGAATAGTGTATGAGGATAGTGCAGTACTTTAGAAAGGAATATTACTCCTACTGCCCCATGCCTGAAGCGGTGAGGTGAGGTCCTGGCTACTAGAATCTGGAAATGGAGATTGCTGTAGATTTCGGGGCTGCCTGGCGGGTGCTCTGATCTTTGGTAGAAGCCAAACCAAGGTGAACCTGCGGGATGAGAGCTGAGAGAATAAATCCTCCAACCTCACTCTTCTTCCTCCTAGTTTCCTACTGGTGCTCCCTACTAGCTGAAATCAGCTAGGAGCCAAAATGCAGTCAATATAGGATGGTTTCCTAAGGCTTGGAGAAGGGAGGAAAATGGATCCAGTAGCACAAACAGAGGATATTTATCACACTGGCAAACCTCTAGGCCCAGATTTCTGTATTTCACATCACTGCAACCTGTGCAAGGGATTCTGCTGAAACTCATCAGCCACACCAGGGCACAGAGCATGGAATATAACAGCCAAGGAAATAACCAGTTGACATTCCAAGGAAGGCTTAGTTAAATGGAAGAGTTTCAAAGCATAGCTCTATACCATTAGGCTCTCTTGAGCCCCCTGAAACTCCCACCAGAGGCAATGGCCCTGGCATGAATGGAGCCAACCATTCCCTTGATGTTCCTATCTTTTACACCTGCAACCCCTGCCATATGGAACATGTTCATGTCATATCAGAAATTGCCCAGGAATTATCAGAGGGCAGCCAGAAGAAACTGTCCAAGCACTTTGGCTTTTCTTTCTTGTTGTTTTAAAAAGATTGTAAATATTATTGTAGAAAATGTAGTAAACTCAGAAAAGTATAGAGGATAAGACAAAGATCACTCCTAATCCCATTACCGATTTTTCCCGTATTTCCATGTACATGTATACACAATTTGCAAACTTGGGAATGTGTTTAATGAGGAGTTTTAAGTCCTGCTTTTTGCATTGCTTTAACCATTGCATTGCTTCTCTTAAGAAAGAACGGTACAGTAGCATGTATCAGTCAGGTTTTGCTACATCCACTCAACAGTTAGTGGCTTAAAACAACCACCATTTATTTGCTGACATATCTCTGAGCCAGTATTTGGGCTGACTCCTCTGGGACAACTCATCTCTGTACCAGCTCATCTCTGCATCGTGTGACATCAGCTGAGCTCTCCCTTGCAGTTGTGATCAGCCTATGGTGACGGCCTTACTCATTTGCTTGGCAGTCAGCTGGCTCTCAGCAGGGACAGTGCAGGTAACAGGGCCGAGTATCACTCATCTCCCAGAGTCACCTGGACTTATTCACATGGTACCTGTGGCAAAGTTCCCAAGAGCACCAAAGGAGGCAAGCCCTGATGTGTAGGCCCTTTCAAATCCTGGTCTTATATTATATTCACTAAATATCCAAGACCAGACTCAAGGAGTACGGATATAAACTCTGCCTCTTGATAGGAGAAGATGCAAAGTCACACTGCAAAGGGATGTGGATACAGGTAGAAGAAGACTGTGTATGCATTTTTTCTCAATCTCCCGTATGAGTGGGGCAGCTATGAGAAAAGATCAAGAATCCTCCCTGGCCTGACTCCGGAAAGCACCTACACAAGGCTCCATGGTGTCAGAATGCAATTTGCGAAGCATTAAATGGTCTAGCAGAGCAATTTCAAGCCAGACTTTCTCTCCCTGTTTCTAGAAATTTATGGTACAGGCTTCCTTGCTGTAAGATCATATCCAGTATCAAAATCAGAAATGAGACTAAGATAAGAAGTCATTGTTTAATCAAATTACTTAAAGATCTCCCCTCCCCTCAATGTGCAAGACTTTTTAAATCATTTAGTTGTCATTCTCAAGAGCAGAACCTTTGTCTCAAACACCTCCTGCATCCCTGTGCACCCCGCAAAGAGCTCACATAAATAGACACATTGTAGGTGCTTTTAGTCCTTATTGGTTTGTTCTCTCGTTCATTTACTGAATATTTGCTGAGTGTCTACTATGTGTAACAGACAGTTCTAAATCCTAGGGATGAACAAAGCAAAATCAGTTCCTCTAGTAAGCTTATTTGGGGGCTGGGAATGTGATAATAAACAAATAGATAAATAAACAAAATCCCCACCAAACAGGGTGAGATAAGTACTGTTTCCTAGGATTAATTTAGGCATAGTAAGGAGAATGGGGAGTGATGGAAGCGATCGGGGCTGTCTTATGGAGGCTGGTCAGAAGATCCCTCTGATGTGATGGTGTTACAGCAGAGACATGGGGGACTGGACCCTGTGGCTGCCAGAAACAGGAGCATTCCAGGCAGAGGAAGCAACAGCATATTGAGTGGATCTTGTGCCTCTTGGCCATTTTGTCCAGAGTTTACTCATTCATGTTCCAAAGACTGCATCATATTGACTCCAGTGGTTTCTCCAGCATCTATAGGAAAAGGAAACTTTTATTTTAAAAGAGAGCAGAAATGGAGTGTGGCTACTCCAAGAAAAGGCTTAGAGTGTGTTTTTATATGAGTCTATTAGTGTACAACATTATATAGTGGAGAAGACTTTTTCAATTATCTATTGCTGTTATAACGAAGCATCTCAACATTTACAGTCTTAAGTCAACAGTCATTTTAGTATTGTCTCTTATAGATCCAAGGATTGGCTAAACTCAGCAAAACAGTGCTGCTCTGACTTGTGGTTAGATAATGCCTGGGGCCAGAGTTATCTGGAAGTCATCCTCACTCACATGTCAGGTAGTCAGTCCAGGCAAGCTAACTGGAGCTGCCACCAGAACACCTACAAAATACATGGCCTCCCCAAGTGGCTTGAGCTTCCTTATGGCATGGCAGCTGGGTTCCAAGAGTGTGTCCCAAGAAAATGAGGAGGAAGTGCATGCATTTTTATAACCTAGCCTCAGAATCACATAGCATTACTTTCACCATGGTCACAAGCCCTTCCAGATTCAGGGGGCAGGGGTACAGAGTCCTCCTCAGTGTGAGAAAAATTAAGTCATATTGTAAGAAGAGCTCATGGGATGGGCAAAGTTATTGTTGGCATTTTTGGAAAATACTGCCTGCCACACAAGATATATTGGGTTCTTTTTCTGTTTGAAGATGTTCAACATCATTAGCCTTTGAGAAATGCACATTAAAACTACAATAAGCTATCACTGCACACATATAAGAATGACTAAAATGAAAAATAGTGATAACAACACTTATTCATACACTGCTCATAGGAATTTAAAGTGGCACAGCCACTCAGGAAAATACTTTGGCAGTTCTTTTTCAAAATTAAAAATGGACTTACCATACGACCAGCACTTGTACTCTGAGGCATTTATCCAGAGAAATGGAAACTTATTTTCCCATAAAAAACATGTACACAAATGTTTATAGCAGTTTTCTTTATAATAGCTCCAAAGTGGAAACTACCTAAATGTCCTTCAAAGAGCAAATGATTGAACAAATAGTATTAATGTATCCATATCATGGAATACCACTCAACAATAAAAATAAACAGTTGATACACACAAGAACTTGGATGGACCTCAGGGAAATTATACTGGGTGAGAAAACACCAATCTCAAAAGCATGCACATTATATGATTCCATATATATATATATATATATATATATATGTATATACACACATACATTCATGAAATAACATAATTACAGAAATGCACAGCAGATGAGTGGTTGGCAGAGGTTTGGGGTTGTGGGAATGTGTCTATAAAGAATAGCACCAGGAAGTAGTGTGCTGATGGTACAGTTGGGTATCTTGATTTTGGTGGTGGTTATAGTAGGTTGGTGCAAAAGTTATTGCCATTACTTTTAGTGGCAAAAACCACAATGACTTTTGCACTGTCCTACACAGTCTCCCAGACTTCCTCAGCAGGATCAAGCTCTAGTTGCCCACCATAGTAACTCATCGGGTAACTAGCCTTCCCTTGGTTAGATGACTAGTTGGCAACACGTGATAAAATTTCAGAGTATACTTATGTACACTACACACACAATAAGTTCATTTGTAACTGATGAAATTTGAATAAGTTCTATAAATTGGACCTAATCAATTTATGGGTGTTGATATTGTACTGTAGCTGTGTAAGATGCTAATACTAGGGAGAGATGGGTGCACATTGCAACTTCCTGTGGTTTTATCATTATTTAAAAATTAAAAAGTTGGCTGGGCGTGGTGACTTACATCTGTAATCCCAGCACTTTGGGAGGCTGAGACAAGAGGATTGCTTGAGCCCAGTAGTTCAAGACCAACCTGGGAAACATACTGAAGTCCCATCTCATCTCTACAAGAAAACTAAAAAATTAGCTGGATGTGGTGGCATTTGTCTGTAATCCTAGCTACCCTGGAGGTTGAGGCAGGAGGGTTGCTTGGGCCCTAGAGTTTAAGGCTGCAGTGAGCCAAGATCATACCACTACACTCCAGCCTGTGTGATAAAGTGAGATCCTGTCTCCAAAAACAAAAACTAAAAAATTTAAAAAATGTTGTAAAGAAGTTAGGAAAAATGACTGAGAATTGCTCAGGTTTAAAAGAATGAATACTTTCTGTCCTCTCACAAGACTAGACAAATTATCTTTTTTTTTTTTTTTAACTTGTAAAAAATTAGGTTCCCGGAGTCTGTCTGAGACTACTCAGCCTCAGGAGAGCAGGATTTTTTTTTCATTATACTTTAAGTTTTAGGGTACATGTGCACAATGTGCAGGTTAGTTACATATGTATACATGTGCCATGCTGGTGTGCTGCACCCATTAACTCGCCATTTAGCATTAGGTGTATCTCCTAATGCTATCCCTCCCGACAAATTATCTTTTATCAACTAAAAGTAAATCATTCAATTCTTATCTATGGCATAAGTAATATCTAACGAGTCACTAATTTGTGTTAAGAAGTGAGAATGTTGTGTTTGGGATTTGAAAGAGGAAAATAAATAGTATCTCATAAAGTGGCTTAGGAATTAATAATGTAATGTGTGTAAAACCGTCAGAGTATACCAGGGACAAGGTAGATGCTAAGTCAGAAAGCATTTCCTCTGCCCTTATAATTAAGTGTTGTGTAGAATCACCACGACCTTTCCTTGGCCTAGGGCCAACATTTGATAAATGAATTACTTAGGGGCCAGTAAGCAGCGAGTGACTGACCTTTGACAAATTCATTGGCCAGAATTCAAACCCATGACCTACTAAGTCCAATAAGTTCATGGAAAAGAGACACACACAAGTGGTCTTTGTGATCTCTTTTTCTTTTTACTATAAGTTGATTGCCACAAATCAAAACTTGGAAGATGTCATATAAAATTTCAGATTCCTGTCTTCCTTGAAAAATCAAAGGGTCTGGCAACACTGTGCCTGGATTCACACATCGTGATAAGAGAAGTGATATAAGGAGGGTGAGTTGTACCATAGCAAATGCCGTTGGTGCCCTGCCCAGATCTTCCTGCAACTTCCTATTTCAGTGATCATTAGCTTCACCTCCAAATGCCACCATCTGCATCTTTATGCCTGAAGACTTCTTTTTCTGGCCACTGTTATCTGCTTTTTCCATAACGTTCTCAAACTTTACTGAGCATCAGAACCCACTGGAAAGCTTGACAAGAAACAGATTCTTGGGCCCCCAGAGATTCTGGTTCACTCAGGCTACGTGGTACCCAGGAAGCTGCATTTCTAACAGGCTCTCAGGTGAGGCTGATGCTACATACATTGTACACTGAGTGCCATTGCCTTACAAGGAAGCACCCAGAAACCAGGCACACAAGCAGCCCCCTTTTGCATTAGCCAAGACCCTAGAGCAGACACACAATTCTTTAGAGTGCACGCAGTTTACAGAGCAAGGGTTTTTACATTCTATCTTTAAACCTGTAGCTGCCCTGTGGATAGACTCTCTTTTGCCCACCCTCACTATCCCCCAACCCTCCACCATTCTTTTGTGGGAACCCTGATTGCTGGCCAGGACACATGAGAGATGGATAGGATCTCATGTTCAAATAACAGCTTTGTCTGAGCTCTAAACTAAAGTTCCTTGTGTGGTCCTTGTGTAACAAGCTACATTTTCTCCTTTTAGGGGGCGGACAACATACTAGCGGTAGTTCTCTTAGCCTGACTGCATTAGTGAGACAAAGGTGGTTTCCTAAGCAGCCCAGTTGCACAATTCCACCCAAAGTAAGGCTCAGCTTAGGGTCTATGTGATTTGCTTTTGAGATCTGCCTGCAGTGCTTTATTGTACTCATTACTTGAGTTCTCATTATCTACTTGCAGATTTATTTGGACAAATGTTGTGTGCAATTATATTCTTTTAGAAAATTGTCCCTTTTATGTACTTGGATGAGTAAAGAATCATGCAAAAGCACTTATACTCCTATAGCAGCAGAACAGGCCTCACTTCCAAGTGTCAAGTTTCAATTGCTCATCTCACATTTTGTCGGGGAGATGGTTATTAGAATGCCAGATTTTGAGGGGTTTGGTTATTTTTCATGCCAGCAAAGAGAAACCCACACTAGAGATACTGAAATTTAAAACTGCCAATAGCAAAATGCTGATACATTCACCTCCTTAACCATTCAGGTTTCTTAAATTTATAGGCAAACAAAACTGGAACGTTTGTTCCTCCTCTACTGTCTGTATATTGGGGTTGCAAATTTACTTACACCCTAGTTTTGGAAATACACACACACACACCCCCCCCCACAATTATGGTTTCTATGCTTCCTAAAACTAACCCAGACTTCTTCACGGAGTCCTACTGGCTAGATTCTTTTTTAAAATATCTATTTTAATTCAATGCATTAAATTTAGTTGGCTTGAATGATTTGAACATTGTCTATCAAAGTTCAACTACATTATTATGAGGTATAAATGATACCTTTATAAACTCAGTCTTTCAGATTTAACCACCACCTACTCCCTCCTCTCCTCTCCACCTTCACTTATTCCCAAGATGGAGTGTGGGAGGAAAGACAAGCATGGCTCTTGGGACCTCAGGGTGAAGGAGATAAGAAGCATCTTCTTGTTCCTTTCTCCTCCCTGCCTTGCTGTCATTGGACTCTCCTGCTACCTGGACTGGTGACCAGGCAGCAGGATTGACTGGTCCTATCGGTGGCTGGGCTGTCCAGGTGCTCACCTCTGCTGTACGTCACAGTTGCAGCCTCTTCACTCACGGGCTGAAAGGTGCCCTACAGACTGCCTCCTTGTCCCAACCACAGGCTTGTGCCAGACCCTTCCCCTTTCCCTCACTGAGATTTGGAGGAACTTCTGAACCCCTGAACATCCCACACAGGCCATGGAAGACAGTAGCATTGCCACAAGCTCACTTCCACCCACACTATTGCGCCATGTCTCCATGGAGTACATTTTACATGCTGGTATAAAACGAAACAGTATCTGAGACAGGTGCCAATCAATTTAGAAGTTTATTTTGCCAAGGTTAAGGACATGTCCAGGAGAAGAAGGAAAAAAAACATGGATTCATAGAAACTGTCTGTGGTCTGTGCCTTTCTCCAAAGAAGAGTTTGAGGGAAAGGGGAAAAGTGAGCTGGAGGGGAAAGAGGGAGGGTATGGTCATCCACTTGTTGCAAGAGAAAAGGAGCAGGTAGGAGAACTGTCAATTATGTATTGATCTCATGCTCAGCAAATAGGCACTTTACAAAATATAATATGAACATAGAGTCACTACCTGTGGAGATATTTACCTATGACCTGTAGCTGTCTAATTAGGAACAAAACAGAAGGTAGCTTCTTGCAGGACTCAGCGTTTAGTTCAATTTTTCCTCTTGGAAGAGTGAATTGGGGTCCTGGGTTTTTATTTTCCTTTCACATGGGGTATGGCCAAGGCTGGTGTTCAGTCAGTTTTACCAGCATGTCTACACCCGTTTTTAAAATATTGCAAGATTTTCATGCTGGTTGGTTGACAGCCACTGCTTTAAGTCCTTAGGCTATCCTCCATCACTCCAGCCCCTTCCAAGACCCTCCTCACCTCATTAAAAATGGTAATCCTTCCCTGGGTAACTCTAGGACTTTGCTTGACTTTCTATCTAGGTTCCAATTGGCCTACGTTAATCTGGTTATTGACTATTTTAAATATTACCTCTGAACACATGCTTGTGGGGCTTCTCCTCTCCCTTATTTGTATGGGGATGTACACAACACAGATATTTCCAAAGCCCACCACCATCTGCTTGGAGTGAAGAAAAGTGATATATCATAAGGACGTCGGGACCTGACATAGTCAACATCACTCCTCTTTCTCTCCTTCTGCAAATTATCCCAGACTACAAGGGGTGGACTGTAGGATTTTTACTTCTGTGCATTATTGACTCCTCTTATAATAGGGCACCATGAATTATGGACCAGGTATCACAACTACAAGGCCCTCTTTTTCATACTACATGTGAAATTCTGTGATCTGAGTCTTCTGGGGGTTGATTCTTGATAAGAAATTGTGAATATCCCCTCTCTACTAAACCAGCTTCTCTAGCATTTCTTTGGGAATAATCTAATCCCTTCCAATTCAAATCATACCACCACTGGTCCAAATCACTGGCCTTAAGCCAATTAGTGAGAATATCATGAACAAGGACATGAAAAAAATCACATTAATAATTTCCAAAATGTTATTTTCATTTCATCTGTGTTCCAACTTTGATTCTAGCAACAGCTATCTTCAGTATGCTTCAGATGTTTTCAGAAAGAGCTTCAATGTGTCTTCTGTCACCTGATATACTATTATGTATGTGTGTCAATATAAAATAAATCTAGTAGCATTTGTTTTCTAAGTTTCTACTGTTTGTTTGCCCAACTCTTAAGGAACACAGTAAGGCTCTGCAATCAGAAAGCAGAGTTGTTGTCCCCAAGGAATGTCATCTCTAGCTAGAGACGGAAAATCAGCACCAGAAAATAGTTCAGGATTGAGTGCATGCCAAATTCTCTGAATTTGGAAAAGAGAGTGATCAACATGGGCTCCTGAGAATTCTGGAGAATGTTAGATTTGATAAAGCCCTTGATGTATGCCTGAGAGTTGAATATGCAAGAAAAATCATCAAAAAAACTTAGAGTTGGGGGTGGACCATAAGATAACCACCTCTTTCTGATTTGCCCAGAACTTTCTGGGTTTTAGCACTGGAATTCCTACATTCTAGGAACAGCCCTGGTCCCTAAGAATGGTTTTAGTGTGTGCAGAAAGCCATGAGGAATAAGATTGGCTACATGAAAAGGCACCAGATTACAGAGGGCTTTAAAACCCATTCAGGTGGACTCTAGTGTGTTTACGTCAGCAGTAGGAAGATGGGGTGTGGTGAAAATGTTAAGGCTTTTGTCAGAATGCTAAAGAGATCAGACTCTGTGCAAACAAATGCCCCTTCATCCCCACCTGTTCATGTGACCTCCTTCCTGTTCTGTTTCTTGACTGAACTGTGATCTCCTATGATTCAAGCTATAATGTGTACACCAATGGCCTGTGGCTCTTGTTAAAGTGGAAACTGTGACTTTAGTAGGTCTGGGGTGGGGCCTGAGGTTCTGAAAATCTAACAAGCTCCCAGGTGACACTGCTGCTGCTGCTATTGATGAAGATGATGCTTTAAGTAGCAAGACCCTGGATCCCATCCCATCCCTCCTGAAGGGATGCTTTAAAAACCCTATCATCAGTTACCCTCACTCTCTCCTCTTTCTTCAACATCTACCACTCTGGGAACTCCCTTCTTTCAGCCTGTAACTTTGCTCTTCAGAGCAGCAGAGTGGTGGTTAAATTCCCGAATCCTGGCTCTTCCAGTTACTAGCTCTGTATCCTCGGCAAAGTGGCCTAACCACTTCTGTGTTTTGGCTTACTTCTCTGTAAGATGGAGATAATAATATTTCCTACCTCGTTAGTTTCTTGGGAGCAGTCAAATGAGATAATACATGTAAAGTGTTTATAGTGTTACCTGGCAGGTAGTAAGAGCTCAGTGAGTGTATTCATTTCCTAGGACTGCTGTAACAAATTGCTACCAATTGAGTGGCATTTTCTTCTCTCTGCATGAAATGTATTCTCATGGTTCAAGAGTCCAGAGGTCCAAAATCAAGATTTTGGCAGTGTTGATTCCTTCTGGAAGCTCTGAGGGAGAAGTTTTATATACGTTTCTCCTGGTTTCTGGTGGTTGTGGCAATCCTCGGTGTTGCTTGGCTTGTAAACTCATCCCTCCAGTCTCTGCTTTGCCTTCACGTGGTCTTCTTATCTATGTGTCTGTGTGTCCTCTCCTATTTTTATATCAGTCATGCGATTTAGGGCCTGTCCCCAATCCAGTATGACCTCACCTTCACTAATTAGACCTGCAAAGACTCTTTCAAATAAGATCACATTCTGTGGTTTGGATGGATGTGAATTCTGGGAGACATTCAACCCACTATAGAGAATAGTAATAATTATCATTGTCATCATTATCATATTCACCACATTTGTAAATGCTGGATTTCTTCTATCTGTATTCAAATACATCTCATTTCTTGAAAAGCACTCTGACTGAAATCTACCTGGCTGCTCTCTGGATTCCACCACTGACTCAACCTGAAACTAGAGGCTACTAGGGATGCCCTCATTGCCGAGCACAACAGCAACTCTCAGTTCTTACCTGGTTTCATCTCCCTGTTGTGTCCTAGCTGCTGCTATCCCCACCTTGACTTTCTCAATTTCTTCTCCATTGTTTCTCTGATTTCTTGATGTCTTTCTCTTCAGTCTCCAGTAATGCTTCAATTTCAATCACCCTAGGTGCCCAGTATTTCATATTTGACCATCTTCTTTTCTCATGCTATGGCCCTTCAAGGGTTTGACTACCACTCATATGCCAAGGACCCTTTCATCCGTACCCTAGCGATGGCAATGCCCAGATCTTGATAGTACTGGGAGGTCAAAACTCATCACATGATAAACCTAAAGTGTGTATATTTCACGCTATGTAAATTTTTAAACGGTTAAAAAAAACGCATTGAACTCCAGTTAATGCTAAATTAAGAGTGAGGTGTACTGCTGTCAGCAATTTAGTTTGAAATGCATCAAAAATTGGATGAATAGATGGATGGATAGAGAGATAGGTGTGTGATAAAGCCCACACAGCAAAACATTAATAATTAGAGAATCTACTCATGCATATAGGGATGTTCACTCTATAATTCTTTCAGCTTTGCTATATGTTTGGAAATTACCATAATAACATGTGTGGCAAGGGGAATCTTGTCTCTGGGTCAGACCTCCCTGCTGAATCCTGATCTTTATCATATATTAATGCACTTGTTCTTCATTCTCAGAGGCCTCTTTCACTTCTTATGATTGAGGCTCACCAATTCGTGCAACAATTTTGATTTTGAAAACCTATCATGGGCCAAGCACTATTGTGGGTGTTGAAGCCATGGAGATAGTTTTTTTTTTTTTAACTCTAGCCAGGAAGACTTGGGATGAGATAGAGACAAGAGTCAAGGATGATTTTCGTGGATTGATGCTGGTGGATGTTGGTGTCATTCACTAGAACAGGACTGGTAGAAAAGGGGTCAGCTTTTGGAGCAGAGAAAGGGATGCTGAGTTTGGAAGTGCTTGTGGTCATCCATTTAGAAATATACACTAGTTGGAAATACAGGTTTTGAATGGAGGAGCGAGGTCTGAACTAAGCATAGAAAGAAAAACAGTATCCAGTAAGAGAATCTAAGAAGAGAAGATGTGAGAGACGAAACCAGAACCCTAGGGAACCCCAATATTTAAGAGGCGGGCGGCAGAGGTAGAGCCAGAAAAAAAGGTTGGAAGAGGAAGTTCGGAGAGGTGTGAAGAGAATTAAGAGAGAATTCATACCTTGGAGACTGTACTATTGATCTTTAAAAATTTTTTAACTTCAAGTGGTCATTCTGAACCATTGTTTTCTTTTGTGTTCTACTGTCACCAACAACTCTAAGTGGCTGTTTGATGTCACTTTCATAAGGCTGTTTGAAGTTCAGACCAGGTCATCATGACTAGAAATTATGGCTTCCAGAAATAAACTGAATCCTGGTCATCTAGAATTCATAAACCAGCAGGGTGCCTAACACCCAGGGTGTAGTATGTTCTTAAGAGTACATGAGCTCTAGGAAAGAAATTTCCAAGTTTTTTTCCTCCTTGATGATATTTAAGGTAAATAACATGTATATACACTGAGCCCGTAGGATGACCACCTTAAACCCCTGACAACCAAGTGCCGACACCCATGTTCTATGCCTGTGTTTCCACTTGCATTGATGTTCATGTCGGTAGCTTCAGCTGTCATGGACAAAGGAGCAAACCAAAAAGGGAAGAGTATCCAGTACTAAAAGTGACATTTCCACATCCTGGATAAGCAAAGGCCTTGCAATATTTCAAATATAGAAAAGAGATGGTTCTTCGATTCGCCTCATGGTACATAGAAATCTAAATGTGCTCAACTCAAAAGAACCTAAATTACATCAGTTTGTTCAAAATTCACATTAAGAATAGCAACTTACGTATATGAAAGCATCACCTGTTACATGACATTAAACTTGTGGGCTTGGGATGTTAACAAATTTGTTGTTTGTGGTGTATTTAATTTGTAAAGATTTTTTGTTGTTGTTTCATCATTTTATAGAAGTAATATAAGCAGCAGGAGTTGAGACATTTGGAAGTTGATCCTGGTGGGCCCGGGAGAAATTTCTCCATTAAAATGGACCATGTCTTTCCAATACAAGGGTCTGACAGTCCCTCCTCTGATATGTCCAAGGCCTGTTGATCAGACTGTTTTGTTTTAAATTTGAAACTCTCTATGTTTGTATTTTCATGTCTAGCAGACATTGTTTTAAAATTGCTAGTTTGTTGCATTCCTTTCCTTTTCAGATAAAGTTGTCTGATTTTGGTTTCTGTGCTCAAGTTTCCAAAGAGGTGCCGAAGAGGAAATCATTGGTTGGCACTCCCTACTGGATGGCCCCTGAGGTGATTTCTAGGCTACCTTATGGGACAGAGGTAAGGGGGTCACAGTCATAGGCGTGGCAGGACTGGGGACAGGCTCAGGGACCCATTGGTTCTGAGATAGTTGGTGACCACAGGAGATGGGGGCAATGACTTTTAACTCCACATTTGATCCCCACTCACTAGATGAGGCACAGAGTAGGTAGGCTGTGGCAGGTGGGAGCCTGACCACACCTGGGGCAGATCACTGCAGTATTTATCCAAGTGCTGTTTATTGCAGTCCTGCAGGGGACACTGTGGGAAAGTCACTCCAACTCTGATCCCACTCTCAGTAGAAGGCACACACACAAAGCAATAGGCAGTGCAACTTGCAAAGTGGCTGGAGACATGCAGATGAGCAGGCATGAGAATTCAGAGAAAGGAAAGAGGATCAAAGAAACTGCCACAAAATAGAGGTGGTATTTAAATGAGCCACTGTTTTCAAAACAGTTTACATCTCACGGTGAAGCACCTACACAGTGTTTTCTCATAGGAAAAAAATAATATGTGAAGCATAGTAAAAAACATGGCACAATTTCTGTTTCCACTGGAATGAAAACAATCACTCATAATCTTTTAAGGGGTAGGGCCTGGAAATGTGAAAATGCAGGGCCAGAGGAGTAGAGGAAGGGCCTTCTTGGGAGGTTATAGCATGGTTGGAAGCTTAGAGGCACATAAGGTTACATACAGGTGGAAGCCAAGGGGTATGTTTCAGCTAGGCATAGTGTTTCCACACTTTATGGTGTGGATGGTGAGAAGAGAAGCATGAGAAGACATGGCAGTGAGCTAAGGACATCAGCATAAGTTAAGGCGGAATCTTTCTCTTTCTTTTGTTTGCTTAACCTTGGATGAGTCCTCAACTCATTTTTCTCACTGTGGTTCTGAGAGATAAATTCTCCGTGAAGGTCACTGCAAGGGGTAATAATAGCAATACATTCATCAGATAAGAGGTATAATGAGGCCCTAACAGGGCAGTGAGTGGGACTGGGAGTTTATAGCACAGTGATGGCTCCTCATTGTCTCAACTTCCCATTCTTTACTAATTGCTTGTCATCTCTTCCTTTTCTTTTCTCCAATCCCTGAAAATGCTTTTGTAAAGCGAGGTTTTGTGCATGCTGTTTTGAAATGATAATAAAAGGCAGGGGAAAGAAATCCCAAAGTAGAGGAGAAAAGAGCTATTTTTAAAAGCAAATTAATAAAAGAATCAGAATATATTCTGCATCCTGCAAGGTAGCCCTTTGCAGTTTGTTACAAATATGTCAAAACTTTCTTATTTGCTTACGGTTTAAATACAACTTTCTTCTCCATTTTCATAGCATTAAACTGGATGATTTTCTCATCTGCCCTGATAGACAGTTAACTACCAAAGTTTACAGAATAAAAATTAAAGCACTAAACTTCAGAATATTAAAATATTCATTTATGTCTGATGGGTGGAACCCTCACAGAAGTTGTCCATAAAAGGCAAAGATTGTTAGCAAAAACTCAGTAACCCAGCAGTTTAGCCTATAAATCTGTATTGTAAATGTTGAGAGGTTACAAGTACCATATTCATTTGTGAATGAATATGAGGTTCTGTGGACACATTTGACATTTCAGAATGTTCTCCTTGCCTGAGATAACCAGTGGGGTGTGCCTAACAGGTGGACATCTGGTCCCTCGGGATCATGGTGATAGAAATGATCGATGGCGAGCCCCCCTACTTCAACGAGCCTCCCCTCCAGGCGATGCGGAGGATCCGGGACAGTTTACCTCCAAGAGTGAAGGACCTACACAAGGTGAGAAGCAGCAGCTGTTGCTGAAGTTCAGAATAGTTTTTGGATTTTCCCATATCTCTCTGGTTTTTAAGACTGGCTTACCACATCCAGCAGGAAGATCCTGGTTTATGGGCATGGACTTTGGAAATAGTCACTTAGGTTTGAATCTCTGTTCTTCTATTCGTTTACTGGGCGAGTGACTCAGCCTTTCCTATGCCAAAGTTCTTCATCTGTAAAATGGGTTATGATTGGCCTGTATCCCAAAGGGTTGGTTAGAAGAGTAAATCAGGTGCTCTATGCCATACTCATTCATTCAGCATCTATTACATGCTGGGGACATCTAATAGCTTGGGATGTCACCGTGCATGACCCCAGATTTTCTGACTCTGGGGTCTAGACTCTGCATTCTAGTTGGGGAAACAGATAATAAACCATAAACAAACAAATAAAATAATTTCAGAGTGTGGTACATACTATGAAAGAAAAACATACTGTGATGTGATGGAGTGTGCAGGAGAAGGGATTGCAAGCCGGTTGTATGAGTCTGTTTTTACACTACTGTAAAGAAATACCCAAGACTGAGTAATTTACAAATAAAAGAGGTTTAATTAACTCACAGTTCCACATGCCTGGAGAGGCCTCAGGATACTTTCAATCATGGCAGAAGGTGAAGGGGAAGAAAGGCATGTCTTACATGGTGGCAGGAAAGAGAGAGAGAGCACAGGGGAAATGCCAGACACTTATAAAACTATCAGCTCTCATGATAATTCCCTCACTATCTTGAGAATAGCATGGGGGAAACTGCCCCATGACCCAATTACCTTCCACCAAGTCCCTCCCTTGACATGTAAGGATTACAGTTTGAGGTGAGATTTGGGTGGGGACAGAGAGCCAAACCCTATCACTGATTTAAGCTGAAGAGTGAAGGAAGCCCTTTCTAGGGAGTGATCAACCGAGCTGGGACCTGAATAGGAAGAAGGTACAAGCCATGCAAAGATCTTGGAGAAAAAGGTCCCAGGCAGGGGGAACATAAAGTGGAAAGCCCTTAAGCCAAGAAAGAAGGCTTATGTTGCTGGAGTAAAGTCAGAAAGGGGAAAAAGGTAGGCCTTGTCGGAGAGGTGTGCAGGAGCTAGATTGTACAGGGCGATGAAGGTCATGGTTAATATAATGCATGTAAGAGACCGAGTGGGGTCTTTCCTGTTTTCCAAGGATTGACAATTAGGATGAGCTCAGAAAATAATGATGCTTCATCCAAGAATCACCACTGTAGGAGCTGCCAGATTTCCACAGGACTTGCTCAGAGGATCATTTCTGCAGGACTACTACTATAAACACTGGCCCCATACACACCTCTCTTCCTATTTTATGACAATAAAAGAGAGTGTGTGGCTGCCTTTTGGAGGAGAATTGTTTGTGATGGTAATATCTCCTCCTTCCTCACCCCTAAATCTTAGGGAAGAGCCCCAGTGGAATCACTCATATAGGTTGTGTGGACCTACAAAAACATGAACAAAAAAAAAAGAGATTGAAATTTTTACTGGATTGGACTAAGTCTAAATAATGAAAAGTGGCTGGGCACAGTGGCTCACGCCTGTAATCCCAGCACTCTGGAAGGCCGAGGTGGGTGGATCACAAGGTCAGGAGATCGAGACCATCCTGGCTAACACAGTGAAACCCCATCTCTACTAAAAATACAAAAAATTAGGCTGGCATGGTGGCAGGTGCCTGTACTCAGGCTACTCAGGGGGCTGAGGCAGAAGAACAGCATGAACCTGGGAGGCGGAGCTTGCAATGAGCCCAGATCGCACCACTGCACTCCAGCCTGGGCGACACAGCGAGACTATGTCTCAAAAAAAAAAAAAAAGTGACTAAAAATGCATCATATGAAAGTAGTCTCACGCCCAATGAGTGCCAATGTTCTTCAAAACCATGTACAAGAAGAACTTTAATCCTAATGGTTTCAAAAAACTGGAAACCAGTCCAAGGTTGTTTCCCAAATGGATAATGTGTGGTATAATTGGACAGTGAATACTACCCAGTAATTTAAAAGATATAACTTTTGCCACACATTGGAGATGAATCTCACGGATACAACACTGAGTGAAAGAAGCCAGATGGAGAAGAAATCAAATATATGACTCCATTTTGATAAAGTACAAAAGTAAGCAAAACTAAGTTATGCTATAAATTAAAATAGTGGTGACCTTTTGCAGGGAGATAGGGGTTGGCAGGAAGGAGAACTAAAAGTAGCTTCCTAGAGTGGTAGAAAAGTTCTATATCTTGATAGGAGTGGAAAGTAAATAGGGGTAAATGTATGTAAAAATCTATTGAGCCATACTCTTAGTATTTGTGCAGCGGAACCTGGGCATGCTGGCACATGCTTGTACTCCCAGCTACTCAGAAGGCTTAGGTGGGAGGATCATTTGAGCACAGGAGTTTGAGCCTGGGCAACATAGTGAGACCTCATCTCTAAATATATACATAATGTAAGATATACCTTTAAAAAGAAAATTACAAGACCTTCAAAGAAAAAAAAATGAGATGCGTTCGATATCCTTACAGAAGCTTGTTTCTCTTAAAGAAAGGGGTTCCACAGAGCCTGTGTGGTTGCAGTTGTTAGAAAAATAAAACGGCTCCCTGTTTATACTATGCTTCATCAAGCATGTGTGACCAGCTCCTGCACATACTAAATATTTTGTAATAGCTGCTCTCATCACTGTGATTGCCACTGTTATTTTATTTAGTAAATAAGTTTTCATTCTTAGTTGAGCTGTCATTTACACCTATTATTTCAAACTTGAAAAAGGTAAGGAAAACACGAAATGTTAACAAAGACAAGACATGCTTTTGCTTTCATAACATCTTTCTCCTTAAGGTAACTTTCTGGAATTTGAAGTTGTTGATAGGATGAATGGGGAAAACATTTTGGGGACTGGGTTAGGTGTCTGTGTTAGTCCTCAGATTGGTATCTGTGTTTTCACAGGTTTCTTCAGTGCTCCGGGGATTCCTAGACCTGATGTTGGTGAGGGAGCCCTCTCAGAGAGCAACAGCCCAGGAACTCCTCGGACATCCATTCTTAAAACTAGCAGGTCCACCGTCTTGCATCGTTCCCCTCATGAGACAATACAGGCATCACTGAGCAGAGGATTCGTGTAGGTGGCAAAGCTAGATGAGGACATGAGAATAATTCAGGAGAACAAAAGGAAACACAGAACATGCAAAAGGCCTGTGCATTCTAGACCAGCCAATTGGTGGGACAGTGTGATGACCGGCAGGGTTCGACAGACCAGGGCATCTTCTTGTGTCTTAAACAGGCATCTCTCCACTGACAGCTGGCGTGGTCACTTGGAGCACGGCTTTAATAAGTCATTATTGTATTTTTCAGCCCTTCATCCAGCAAATCAGAAGAACTCAGTACAAACTCCGTTATGATATATCCTAGCTACATGCAGGGTAACATGTAGGATTTTCTATATTGAAAGAATACTTTTCTGGCAAAAAAAAAAAAAAAAAAGAAAGAAAGGAAAACAAAAAGCACTTTTTTCTTAATGGTAGCAGTATAATGTATTTTGCAACGAATTTGTAATTTTTCTGTACGATAGTTTTGATAATTTATAGTACTTTGATGTCATGTAGCCATTGTATCAGTTGAAGTAATACTTGTTTACTAGCAGGAGTTTGAACAAAGCCTTTCCTACTTTTTTATCCCTTTAAGAGAACCAATGATTCTTTAGGAACTTTGAATACTGAATGACTCTCAATCACCGTCAGCTTTAGTAAAATATCTTTCTTATCCTAACAAGTGTCTTATTTGATGGAAGAAGAATTAAGAGTGATGGTGATAGTGTGCACGTTTCATTAATCCAACCAAAAATAATGAAATAAAATTTGAGCCACAGTATACCACTCCTTGGGATAAAGCTAAATATTTTTAAAAATCACATTTTTCCATCAACGCTTCTAGTAGCAAACCATTGTTTTGCACACCACAAAGTTTTCCTCAGTGCCCTTTCTCAAATGGGTACAATGTTCCCTTGTGGCCAAATTTCCCTCCCAGGGAGCAATTTCAGTGCTAGGATCATTGGACTCAGTTCCCATAATAGAATGTTTCAGTGAGACCATGAGAATTCCAGGCTCACAAAGGGAGAGGAGAGAACAGGGCAAGATGTTTGGTTTCATTTGTCACCATTTTTAAAACTCTGTATGCTAGCACACCAAACTCTTGTCTGTATTTACCTTTGTACCACAGTATTAATCGCTATTGTTCACGTATCATGCTGGAAGTCTGAATTGACTCTAGAGGATGAATTAGCAAGAGGGTATTTTACCAGGTATGATCTGACTTCAGTTATGCCCATGTTATAATGTGTTTCCGACATAGGAGAGTCGTGCTGCTGTCTAGATCTTCTTGAATGTTGATAAAAATGAATGACTACTACAATACATTTTGTGTTGCTTGTTGGATGAATTTGCATGTTAACTGTAGGCCAATATAGATTTGCCTTTAAAACTCTGGAAGAGCTACATAGTCATCATTAGTTTCTATTAATTATGCATCAGACAAAAGCCATTTGTTACCAAACTGGAAAAACAGAGGCTTTCTTAACTATTTCACATACTGTAACAAATATGAATTTAAATTTGTGATAGCGCTCTGGTTGCTCTAAGCATAATTAAGAATTTTTGTAATTAATAGGTTGCTAATTATCTATTATTGCTAAAAAGGAAAAAAGGCATAAAATAACCTTCTACTGATTAGATTTTCAGTTTTCTTTCAAACTGGAAATGCCTCCATAAATATGATCTATGATTTTGCTTCATAAAACACAGCAAATCAATGTTTTATGTAAAATATTAAAGTATTAATATAAATATGTGAGAATAAAAACAATCTAAATCCGGAAAATGGCAGTCCTACATGTTCATGAGACAGATTGTATTAATTTAACCAGGACTATGTAGAAGTAGAAAGAAAAGAAAAAGAAAATCTTTTTTAAACCAGAACAAACATTAAAAACTATTGCAGAAAATAGTGGATTTTGGATTCCAAACATTTTCGACAATGTAATGGAAATTTTTCTGTAATTTTCTTACCATTGGGTATTTTTTAAAGTATTCATTGAGTTTACCAAAAGTTACCGTGGCTTCAAAGGTTTTGTGAGCACTATTGGCAGAAACTGCATTTGCAAATAAAAATAAATGTTTGCCTTTTCCCCATTGTGTTATTGGAAACAGTGATCTCCCAAATTTATTTTATTGAGTAACCAAGAATGATTTCTTTGTGATCTTGAGGACTGCAAACGAGTTGGTACAAAGTTGTATGTAACACTGTGATGACATGACCTAAAGACAAATATATCCATCCCTAGAGATTGTAAAGAATGTAAGATGGTGATATCGATACCACTACTGAAAAAAAAAATTACTGAATTCTGGAAGGCCAAGTTCAAGGAAAGCCAGGTTCAGGGCTAAAGACTCTCATTCTACTTCCCTGTTCCAAAGATGCAAAATTGATCTGAGGGCTTTTTTTAAATTAATTAATTTATTTATTATTATACCTTAAGTTCTGGGTTACATGTGAAGAACGTGCAGTTTTGTTACATAGGTGTACACGTCTCGTGGTAGTTTGCTGCACCCATCAACCCATCACCTACATTAGGTATTTCTCCTAATGTTATCTCTCCCCTAACCACCCACCCCCTCACAGGCCCCAGTGTGTGACGTTCCCCTCCCTGTGTCCATGTGTTCTCATTGTTCAACTCCCACTTATTAGTGAGAACATATGGTGTTTGGTTTTCTGTTCTTATGATAGTTTGCTGAGAATGATGGTTTCCAGCTTCATCCATATCCCTGCAAAGGACATGAACTCATCTTTTTTATGGCTGCATAGTATTCCATGGTGTATATGTGCCACATTTTCTTTATCCAGTCTATTATTGATGGACATTTGAGTTGGTTCTAAGTCTTTGCTATTGTGAATAGTGCCACAATAAACATACGTGTGCATGTGTCTTTATAGTAGAACCTGGATTCAAGAGGGTGTGGTGAGAGCTCTCTGGGAGCCTAGAAGAGAGTGTTGGGCTCTCTCCTCCACTTTGGGAGACAAGGGGGACATTAACATTGATCTCATGAAGTTGGGGGATGGGGGAACTTGTATACAAACAGCCTATTTTCCATCCAGAAATGTTGGAAGGTAAAAACCCTGAGGAAGTAGCCTGAGCTAGCAGGATGAAAAAAAGGCATTTTATATTGCCTGTCAGGGAAGACAAACGTGCAGGCAACCTCCCCTGGACAGGTCTCCTCTGCCTTTACTGGGCATGGAAGAAGACATGGAGTTCCCTTGAGTATGTTTGATGGGACATGAAGAGGATAGCAGGGAATGTGTCAAACCACTTAACTAAGTAACAGGATGTCCAACTTGCAGAGTGCTTTGGAGGGGGGCACCATGGGGGCAACTGAAGCGACATATGGCTGCTTTTCTGCATGGAGACAGGGTCAAGGTGGAGCTGACCCTTACTCTAAAAACCACATATGTCATCTACACAAAGACCACTCCAAACAGCAGAAGCTGTAGTTTTCAGTGGAACCAAAATGAGACTCAGGCCTCTCCCTTTCCTCCAATAGCATCTCCAAGGCAGCTGACTACAGCCAGCTAGGTTACTGGAACCTCCCCTTCCCACTGGTCCACATAGAATAGGGCCATGTATTAGTGTGAGACCCCATGATTTGAAGAAGGTATTTAAGAGAAAGAAAGAGGGAATACAAGAGCACACCATGTATCCTGCACTACCTCCCAGTTGCTACCTATTCCTCTAGTAGAAGTTTAACTTGAGCAAAGGAGAGATGTATTATCTTTGAATTAGAATGAGATTGATTTTTAAACTAGACTAGACAGATGGAATCAGACTGAATTACAGTCATGTCCCCTTTATCCCTGGGGAAGAACACATGTAGTAGCAATCAGTGGAAAAGTAAATCATACCATGAAGTTAACAGCCCAATGAGTTCAGACTGCTTGGTCAAACTGATCAAATGAACAGTACAGTGTCATTGAAAAAAAAATGGTAATGAAATTCCAGGCAGACAAAAGATCAAATTGATCTGAAGCAGATACAAAATGTACAAGCAGGAGAAATTCTGTGAAAGTGACACGACACAGTACCAATCCACATTGTGCAGGAAAATCAGTCCATTTGATCCTTGAAATGTGTGCATATTGAGCTGTGTTTCAAGTCAAATGAATACATTATCTTGGTGTAGGTCCTGCCAAAAGAAGAGCTCGAATAAAGACTTAGACACAAATACTTCATTTGGGAGATGATCCCAGGAAGGTCAACATGGCAGAGTGAAGAAGTAAGACAAAGAGGAAAACAAAGTCAAGAAAGTGTGTTTTAATGAATGGGATACCACAATAGGCAACTGGGGTCAATCCCATTGGTGACCTTCTGAGAGACACTTGAGAATTGTCTTTCTTGAGGGGGGCACTGGTATATTTAATTATCTCCTATCCATCATTAGATGAGAATTGTTACTGCAGCATCAACTCTCTTTGCCCTGCACATGGGCAAAGTTTGTTCCCTTTGCTAAAATTGACACAGCAAATGACCTCCAGGAAGGGCTGAGGGAACACGAGTGGGACCCTGAGAGCATCTCCTACATAAATAGATCTAACTAAAGACAAAAAGAGGACATGAGAAAGTCTATGGGTTGCTGATTTCTGGATCAAAATATATTGTTCTAAAAGCAAAGAAATTTCTTATCCTGATTTTCTCACATGACAAATGTTTTGATCATTATGCCTCATCATTGTCAGCATTTCTAAAAACTTAAAGCTAGAAAAGACTTCAAGATCTTATATTATTCACTTAGGCTGAGTTAACCAAGGCCCCAAAGAGTTAGGTAATGACAGCACATTAATCATAATACAGGTTGAGTATCCCTTACCTGAAATACTTGGAAGCAAAAGAAGTGTTTCGAATTTGGGATTTTTTCAGATTTTTGGAATATTTGCATTATACGTACCAACTGAGCATCCTAAATCTGAAAATCTGATATCCAAAATGCTCCAATGAGAATTTTCTTTGAGCATCATGTTAACATTCAAAAAGTTTTGAATTTGGAAGCATTTTGTATTTCAGATTTTCAGATTTAGGATCCTCAAACTGTACCTAAATAGGCAGGTATACACACATGTACATGCACACACTTACACACACACACACACGCCCCACATATTTCAGTTCCATGAGGGCAGGAGTTCTTATGTATTTTGTTCACTGCTGTGTCCCAGTACCCAGAGCAGTGTCTAGAAAGCACAAGATCAGTGCTAAGAAATACTTATTATCTCATCTGTCATGTGTGCCTTTGTAAACCATTCGCCAGCAGACAACCTGACAGGCTCTGTCACTTTAAATGACAGCTGAAGTACCATTGACCCTGGACCCTCTTGGCTGTCTGAGCTTATAAACTCCTTCTCAGAAAAGTTTTTTAAACGCATAAAGTAAAATATGTAGGCTTACAAAATAAAAGATTAAAGTATCATTATCACAATTTTAAAATGTGGCTATAATGCATTAAATAACAAGATCTTTTGATGGGTCAAATAACTACCATAATTTCAAAGTAGTGAGTATAAACGATTCTTTTGAGATACAGCTGGCAAGTGTAATGTGGCTATTTCTACTGATGACAAATTCACAGGTCTTCTTATACTGCAGTGGTTTAATGCCCATGTTCACCACTGAAGGAAATTCTGCCTTTCATTTGAGGTTAGTAAAAACTGGAGGTGTAATTTTTCTCCATCCGAGTTCATAAACTCTGACAGATCCCCTCACCCCAAAACTGATAACCCCTGTGTGATTTACTGAACTGAGGTGGAGGGGAATCCCTGCATAACAATTCTCTGAATCCAAAATAAATTGACACAGAAAACTGTAGAAGTCAGATTTAAAACTCTTTTTTTTTTTTTTTTTTTTTGAAACGGAGTCTCGCTCTGTCGCCAAGGCTGGAGTACAGTGGCACAATCTCGGCTCACTGCAAGCTCCGCCTCCCAGGTTCACACCATTCTCCAGCCTTAGCCTTCCGAATAGCTGGGACTACAGGTGCCTGCCACCACACCTGGCTAAATTTTTTGTATTTTTATTAGAGACAGGGTTTCACCGTGTTAGCCAGGATGGTCTCAATCTCCTGACCTCGTGATCCACCCGCCTCGGCCTCCCAAAGTGCTGGGATTACAGGCGTGAGCCACCGCGCCTGGCTAAAACTCTTGTATTAGACCCTTTGAATCTTTCGTGACCTCTTGTTTGGCAGGTAAAATTTGAACATACGTGTTAAGAATTGTGCTAGCAAAATGCCACTAATGATAATTTTCAGAGAGCCTCTCCAGTGTGACAGGCATTGTGCTAGGGACTTCCAGGTGCTTCATGAGTCCTCAAATAACTGCAAGGATGGAGGAGTAAGCTTCATTTTCAGATGAAAAACATGAACCCAGAGAAGCCTAATAATTTGGATAATGTTGCACATACATTGATAGTAGAGGCTTTTTAACCAGAAGTCTTCTTATTTCTCCATCAACATTATCTGGGGAGCAGAGTAAAACTACAGATTCTAGGGCCTCACCACAGAGATTCTCAAATAATGTCTGGGATGCCCTAGAACTAACATCTTTCAAAGGTCTCCTAGGATGATTCTAATACAGCGTGCCTTTGAATGCACTTTGAGACACAACGATTTAAAGTTATCTCTGGCCCAGGTTGCTTGGTGTTTTTTCCAGGGAAGTGTTTGAGCACAATGCCAGTTTGAACCGCCTGCCTGGTAAAACCCACCCCTACACATGCAGCAGTCTGCTTCACCCAGATGCTGCAGGTCACGTCTACCATCTTTCCTCCCCTTTCTCCATTCATGTTTCTCCGGTGTTTCTTCCCACACCCATGTGGTTTGCCAAGTCTTTGCTAATGGAAAGATTGGACAATTGACAAAAAGAGAGAGATGATGGTTTGGAGGGCGTTCTCAGGCTCCAGATAAGCGAGTGCTCCCTGCACCTCTGAGGCTGTTTCGCTGGGAACTGTTTCCTGGGACTGAGGGAATCCTGCAAAGAACCATGCTCTGAATTTAAATCAAAGTCACCCTCCCTCAAGAGAAATCCACATATGGTCCATCTGGCCTGGCTTTTCCAGGCAGGCATACCCGGCAACCAGGCCCAACATCCTCTTGTGCCCACAGGCATTTGTGTTTAAAATCCCAGTAAAAAAGAAAAATGACAGTTCAAGGGGTAATTGAGCGTCTGTGGTTTATATGTTTTCTTCCCTGTCTCTGAAGCTTGAGAAGCAATGCAGATAAATGGGCCATTGCCTCAGGCTATTCCTGGCCCAGGAGCAGCTGCAAAATGTTAGGACAATGGTAATGACAATGAGCATGGAGAGGGCCCAGAGCTGAGGCCTGGGGTGGAGTCTGTCTCCCTGGACACCCTGAGCTGGGAGAATGCCAGGCTGCCAGGCACAGACGTGTCCAGAGACCACTGCTCCTGCTCTATGTCATGAGGCTCCCCTTTATCATGTTTAGTTGATGGTAAAGATGAAGACATGGCTGAGAGAAATAAGGCGCAGTTCAAAGGCAACTAGACTGAGTTTGAGATATAATTTTTAAATAGCTAGGTAAAAATTACATGGTAAACAATATTGATAATCATAACAGTAATCGTAATAATGGCTTTTTATACATCCTGCACATTACTTGTGGAAAAATCACTGTTATTTGGATTCTGGAAAGATTGAAGTAGCTGAGACACAGGGATGTGGTCATGAGTCAACACTTTCTAAAGATTCAGGGCACTCTGACATTTTGAGAATGACATGTTTGTTGTATGTTGTTTGTTCTCTTGTCAGTCCTTCCCTAGAGAAACTAAGGCCAAGTTTATTACTTTATAGGCACTACTGAGCCTGTACTCAATAGGTGCACAAAACAATAGTAGGTGTTATGTACATTTACATAACAATGACGTAATTAATTACATGACAATTCCAAAACTAATAATAAGCCTTATGTTTTGTGAAAGCAAGTTTAAAGAAAAACATACACAGAAGGGAATTTTCAGACATATGACTCAGAAAGTTTAAGATTTCTTTTTCAAAAGGGTTGCAGAAGGGAATGGTAACTCACTGTGAAGTCCTAGATAAATCTAAGTGTCCATTTCTCCCCTAAATATTCAGATGGGTCCAAATAAGGAATACAACGTTTAAAGAAAATACTGGGATGCTAAAAAGGAAAAGTTTTGTCAAGTTTGGGGAATGTGGGTGAGAAGATCACAGATCACAGATGAGTACAAGAATGGAGTTAACCATCTTTTAGTTTTCACCAAAGGTATTTTTTTCCTTGTGCAACATGCAAATTTTAGGAGGAATTAGAGATTTTTCCCTCACTGGTAAGAGGCAGACACTGAAGACAGATCATGAAGACGAGAAGACTGTGGTTAATAGAAGAGCAAACAAATGGGAAATAGGACAGAAACTGGATGATACTTGGTGAGATTGCTGGGATAATGAACTTCTGAGGATACCCTATTGTGAGCAGTTTGAAGAGTTAGGGAGAGGAGTTCATGAGCTGCCTCTCATATGGTGAAGACTGTATATGTGGAGGGAGAGAGTTCCACTCTAAAATCAGAGACAAGATTTTTCCCTACTCCCACTCGGACATTCTGGGAAAAAAATGATTATTTAGAAAGTGAATGAAATTCAAACTATGTGCATTTCTCTAGGAATTTTCCTTCAAATAGAAGTCAACTTAGGCTACTACGTCCAGCCCACCTTTTTAATCCAAAGTGAAATGCCAAACTCGAGACCAAGAAGCATCAGAAGCAATATTAGACCAACTGGTCAAGAGGTGCCATTATTAAAACTATTTATATTTGCCAAAAAAAATCCATGTTTTTTTCACCTAGAAAAGCCAACTTCCCCCTCATTGGTTTCCTGCCCTCTCTTTACTTTTCCTGTTGCAAACATGCAAAATCCATCTTTATCTTTTCCTCTTTCTCCTCTGGATGCCAAAGAAACCATTTTAGCTTTGTTTGCTTGTTTCAAGAAAGCAGCCAAAGGCCAGAGAATAGTGTGTTTTAATTCATTTTGAAAAACAAACTCACACAGATTGATTCTTCAGGTACCCTGTCTTGGACCTGGCACATTAAGAAGTCCAAACAACTCTGCATAGTTACATTAATCGTGTTCTTGTGCTGCAAAGTCACAGGATGCATGTAGCAGTGAAACATTCCCAAGACAATCACTAAACATGCAGAATGCCAGCCAGAAGCATGAATCACTTTCAGGGGTCTTGCTGCAGGGAGCATGAGGTTGTATTTTGTGTGCATTGACAACTGTATATGATAAGCCAGCTGTGTCCAAGGGAGCAAAGCACCCCCTATTCTTCTGAACCTAAAGGGGTTTCCTCCTCAAAAAAGTATGTTTTCAGTCCCTAAACTTTGGGGCCAGATACAGCTCCAAGTGGCATTTACTGCTCTTTGGAGAGTCAAAGCCAAGCCACCATGAGCATGAAAGCTGTCTGAGCCCCTCCTTCCCTCCTCCCCAGCATGGAGACAATAATTGCCATTTCACCCTACAAATCCGAAAGAGTCTCCCCCATCCCTGGGTTTAAGCATGGACACAAGCCAAGCAAGCCTCAGATACCCAGGCCTCTTTGATTGTAGCTATGTTGGTGTATCTTGTGTACAAGACGGAAAAGTGCTTTTGTTGTTCTACCTGATCCAGTTGGGGGAGCAGGATTAGGGGGTGCCTGCCTAATGGCCCCTAGCCCATGTGCTTATACTGGGATCTGTCCCGAGGGATCTGCACCTGGTTGGCAGTCATTTTGTGGTGGACGTGGTAAATTGCGAGTGTTACCACGATGACGAGGCCCAAGATGAGCCCCAAAATCAGGGGCAAGGTTTCTTCCAGTTGCTCCCGCTCATCCACTGGGCATTTATGCTCTGCAATGGGAAAGAAGAAAAGCAGTGAGCTCTGGTCAAAATATTCTGATCATAAGTTCTACAAAACGAAAAGGGAAATGGAGGTAAAAAGATTTCTCAAGGAAGCTTTGGGACTATTTTTCAGAAATAGTTTTCCCTAACCAACCCCTAGGTTAACACTTAATATTTCTACATAATGTGTAATAAAAATACATCAATTAAATAGGACAACATGTAATTATTGGATTCCTAGCAGATGTCAACAAACCATCCAGATAATTTATTTAAATGTTCAGAGTTTCACCATTAGACACAATCATCATCGTTTTTATTGTTGATTCATTTTTAACTTTTTATTAAAGTAATATGTACACATAACGCATTATATAAAAATATATAAGTTTCAAAAAGACTGAAAATACCAAGTGTTGGTGATAATGTGGAATGACTGGAACTTGTAACACCCTTGTTGAAAAATGTTGTGACCACTCTGCAAAACTGTTCGATAATTTCTAATAAAGACAAACATACCCAGCATCCCATTCCTAGGTATTTATCCCAGGAAAATGAAAACATAGTCAACACAAAAAGACTTGAACATAAATGTTCATAGCAGCTTTATTCATAATAGCCTAAAACTGGAAACAACCAAAATGTCCATCAAAATGGAATGGATAAATTGTGGCATATATTCATATAATGGAACAGTAGTCAGTAATAAAAAGGAATGAACTATGGCTACACATAACAAAATGGGTGCATCTCAGAAATATTATGCTGACAGAAAATTGCCAGACACAAAAGAGTATATACATACTGTATGATTCCATTTATATGAAGTTCAAGAGCAGGTAAAACTAACTCTGTGGTGATAGAAGTCAGAATGTGCTTATATCTGGGGAAAGGAACACAAGGGAACTTTTCACCTGTGGTGGAAATATTGTAGATCTTGATCAAGGTGATGTTTACATGGTTGCAAATATAGGTACAAAAGCATTAAACCATACATTTTAGATTTTTTTATTACTTTGTTATTTTTTATTGATACACAATATTCATACATATTTATGGGATACATGTGATATTTTGTTACATGCATACACTGTAACGATCAAGTCAGGGAATTTAGGATATTCATCACCTCCAGAATTTATCATTCCTATATGTAGAGAATGTTTCAAGTCCTCACTTCTGGCTATTTTGAGATGTACAACACATGGTTGTTAACTATAGTCACCCTACTCTGCTATTGAATATTAGAACTTATTCTTATCTAACTATATGTTTGTACTAATTAACCAACCTCTCTTTAGTCCACTCTCCCCAACACACACACACACACACACACACACACACACACACACACACACCCCCCCATATCCTTCCCAGCCTCTGGTATCTCTCTATCTCCCTGAGGTCAATCTATTGAGCTCCTACATGTGAGTGAATACATGCAATATTTGTCTTTCTGTATCTGGCTTATTTCACTTAATGCAATGTTCCAGTGCCATCCACATTGTTGCAAAGGACACCATCTCACTCTTTTCAATGGCCAAATAGTATTCAATTGTGTATATGCACCACATTTTCTTTATCCACTCATCTGTTGATGGACACTTAGGTTGATTCTATAACTTTGCTATTGTGAATAATGCTGGGATAAACATTAGGGGTGCATGCAATATATGTAAATTATGCTATAATTTTTAAGTAAGTGTAGAGCTTGATGAATTTTTACAAATGAACATCTCATGTAACCAGCATCTAGATCAAGAACACAAACGTTAGCAGCACCTCAGTGTTGATTTATTTTTCACCCTCTTAAAATTCAAGATAGCTTCATAGTGCTGAGTCTCCATTTTTTTACACAGAACCACCATCAACAAAAAACTATTCTTGGGAAACCTTCTAGTGGTCCAACAGTTTGTCAGGCTAACCAGAATTACATTCCTAGAAACCAGAACAGGCTCATTTGCTTCTTGTGGGTAACTGGTGGCCTTTTGACCAAAATCAGGAGCCACAAGTGAAAAATAAACAAGCTTTACATGTCTCTTCATAAAGACCAAGTTTTTTAAGTCCAGATGACCAAGTAAACATTTATTAAGTACCTACTGTATGCCAGTCTCCTCCAGAATCCCTATTGACATAGTCCCTTCTCTCACCTTGCCTGAGATCAGCAGAAAGGAAAAGGGATGAGCTTTCGTCTCTAATAATAACAATTAGTGGAGACTTACTTTCACATATACAGTTTTTGAAAGCTGTATACTTGACATTCCTAGTCCCTAAATTAACAATCATTTCTAAGCACAAAGATTATCTGGTTAACAACCCTCTGAGGTACACAATATTATTATACTCATTTTACACATAAGGTAATCAAGTCATAATAATGATAAGTGGTTTGCCCAGGGGTAAATGAAGCCTGATCCAAACTCAAACAACTTAACACTATAGTTGGGGCAGCACTTAACAGACCTAAACTACTGGCATTAAAAGGCTGCAGAATCCCAAGGTGGAGCAGAAAGGAGGATTTGTCAGTTCGGTTTCCTGATCTGCATGCTGGTTGCAGAGGTTCATCAAGCATCTGAAAATTCAATGAGCTGGATACTTATTACAAAGGGGAACAAGGAAGCTTTCCAGGGTGATGAATATGTTGATTTCTTGATTGTGGTGATGGCTTCACAGGTGTATTCATAAGTCAATATTTATTAAATTACATGCTTAAATGCATACAATTATACCTAAATACAACTGTTTTATATGTGTGTGTAATATATATATACACACACGTATGTGTATACATATATATATGTTTATGTATATGTATCTATATAATACACATATATATAATAGAAAAAGAAATTCTTCTAGAAATAGCTTTTTTAAAAGATAGTTTGGCAAATGGTAGAGAAATGTTGTTAAGGACTTATTAGGACTAAACTGAGCCTTTCTTCTTATTACAACCAAAAGGCTGAAAAAGAATTTGCAGGGAACTGTTTCCCCCACTATTTGATTCCATTCTAATGAGTCCCAACACTTTGAGGGTCAGCCTGGACCAATACATCCATTGCTCCAGGGACAAGACCTGAGATAACACAGTGTATCAGAAAGAGTGGCAGGCCTGGAACTTCATGATGCCAGCATGGCAGTCTTCTTCTCCAATATGATACCATAATGCCTCTTTGAAGAGAACAATGAATAGAAATGCGATCATGTGGGGTAGGAATTTTGTTAACAACAAAGGTTATTTATTTTCCTCATGATAACACTTTGATGCCCATGTAATGTTAACACAGATTGCAGGGTTTGCTTGGTTAGCAGGCGCTAGTGGCAACCTCATACAATTTTTTCTTACTTAATACATTGAATAGAAACAAAGAATTTTTTAAAATTTTAAAATGTTAAGAAGAAATACATTGATTTCAAATTATTTAGTAATAAGGCTAAGTCTGTGTTAAATGGTAAAAATAAAAAATAAATTATCTCACAAAAAGTAGCAAAGACCTCAGGACCTTCAGACTCTCATCTATGCACCATTCCAGGCTGCTACTTGAGTAGGTCCCAGGCATCTTTACAAGGTTGCCCTTGTGGCTCTAGACTCTGCCTCTTCCCTTCTTAACTCTCTCCCCTGCAGAGCAATTTCATAGTTACCCAGACTGTAGACCATGGTTTTAGCTCACTTCTTCCTGCTTACACTCTAGTTACCCAGGCAAACAATCAGCCAGAAGCCCGAAATACAACATCTACCTCCCTAGGCAGAATGGGAGAGGCAATGGAGAAAGAGTTGTGCCTGGGAGCAAGAGCTTATGTAGCAAAACCACTGGAGAACATGGACAGGTGGTGTTCTGTGTGACCCCAACTACAAGTATTCAGGACAGGGAGGTTGGGGAGTTAAGAAAGCTTCAGGAGGAAGGGAGGTTGCAGTTGGATTGGGAAGAATCTGGGGATGGGGCACCAAACGACCTTGACCAATTTGTAAAGTCATGTTTTCTCTTTTCTCTTGGTTTATACCATAACAATGAATAAATAGATATATAGTTAGATATAGCTGTAGAAATAGAGATATACATGAACTTTTAGTGGTCTCCATAGATCCAGATCATCACATCAAGAAGGAGTAGATGTAATGCAACCTTGTGAGGGAAAGAAATGATAGTGGGCTCAGATCCCAGATCTTCCACTGTCCAATCCTGGGTGAATCTCTTCATCTACTAAGCTTCAGTTTCCTGTAAAATCGAGATGACACCTACTTTACAGGGTTGCTGTGAGTATCAAATGTCATACTACAGAAGGCCAAGCACAGTGCCTGGCACAGAGTAGCTTTTCTGTCATTGTTCACTATAAAGATAGAAGTCTTATACATTTAAGTCTTCTATGTACTTCTTTTAAGTATGGGAGTCTTTGGAGCTCAAGTACCAAAATTATTATTTCTAAATTGATAATAAAAATAATGTCTCACATCCCATTCTTTAAGAAAAATAGAGAAAAGATGATATAGTACGGTAAAGAAAGAGAAAGACAAAATATGCTTAGAATGCTATCATGATTTATTTCTCAGATGATTATCTTTTGTTGCTTTAGGAAAAAAAATAGAATTAATCACACCACAGGAAAGGGCAATATAAAGAGGATATCAACTATGAAGATGTAAAAAAGTGTGATAGCTAATACCAAATCCCGCACTTAGCAACCCCCATCCAGTAAGTGGTCAAATAAAAAGGAATTCCTGAGCCCACTCTCTTATCCACTGTTTCAAAATCCACAAAGCTCTGAAAACCAAATGTACTTTGTAATCACTTGTTTGGCAGCAAAACCTGACTTAGTCTAATGTGAGGCTGCTTGTAGTTTTCAGTCATCCTACTTAGTATGATGTTTCACGTGTTTCACCGCAGGAAACAGAGATATTAATATGCTTGATTGCGTGGGGCTTCCCTGAATCTTCCATGGTGTTATGTAATATATAAACTGAGAACTGTATAGTCTTCCTAAAGTCTAAAATATTCTGACTTCTGAAAACCATCTAGCACCAAGGTTTTTTTTGTTTGTTTGTTTTTTGGTTTTTTTTTTTAGTTCGATCTGGGTTTTAGATAAGGGATTATGAACCCATAAAAGCAGGACATGCTTTTCTCTTTCAGGCTTAAGACAGTGCTTTTAATCTCTGCCTATGACCCATGGGAAAAAAAAACAACAACATTTTACATGGCGGCTTAGAGCATTTGTACATGCAGAGACCTAAAGCAGAAGTTTGATAAACAATAGTTATCCTTGCTTTATGCATCTAATAATTTATGCTCTATCCTATTCTGTTTCATTTAAAACAATGCTGCTCATGACCTACTAAGAAAAGGTTGTAATCTTTTTTGTGCAAGTATAATAAAACTAAGGACCCCTTCTCAGAATAATGTTTATGAATGCATAAAAAATAAAATACATAAAATTATAAGGGAAAGTGAAATTCAGCCATCAAATATTTTTAAAAGAATTTCAGACACAGCAATATATGTACTTCCTTATTGGAACACATATACGTTGGCTATGATTATAAAGCAGTGAGAAGCATAAATGTTACTTTGCAAGATCTGCACAAACTAATGTGAAATGAAAATACCTATGATTTCTATTGGTGACAGTCACAGGTACTGCTAATATTACTGTGGTCTGTCACCTTCATTTATAAACAAAGAAAATGCTAAATATTAATCAGAAGTTAGTGAAAATAAAGATACAATTTTTTTCTTCTGAATTCTATCTACAAACTATATATACCCCAGGGTTAAAATCTTGTATTGTAAACTGATTATGCAACCCACAGATTACAAAACAAGGAAGGCCTCTGACTTCTGCCAGGGAGAAGAGCATCTGTTGGCTTAGCCTGGACCACATCTGGCTTCAGATCTCCCTGAACCCCTGACTCCCTGTCCACCTCCACAGGACTTAGGGTCCCTCACGCCTCTGCTCTTGGTGGACTCAGGGCTCTAGAGTACACACAACAGGGGCCCAGGGTAAGTGGCCTGTGGCTGGAAGAGACAAAAACCAGCCTCATCGTTGGAAAGAACCAGATGAAGACAAAACAAACAATAAATGCATAATCTGTTGCCAGCTGCCAGTTGCCAACAAAAGTCTCCTCAACTCTTAACCCAAGTGTACCCACTAAAATCATAATTTATCTTAGGTGCTGGTTGCTAGATATGTGTTTTATTTCATGACAACATTTAAAAATTATATTGACTCCCTGAGATAAACTACAAGAGTACTTCATTGCACTCCCAATGAATGGCATTGTGATAGGCAATGGAAGCAGAGGCAAGCTCTCTGCTTCCTCAGGCTCTCCTAGCGCCATGGACTGAAACTGTTTGAAGAGGTGGGCAAGCTTTTTGCTGGCTGTGCTTCTCCTGTCGTTTGGCAGGGCAAGATAGAGAAAGGGTTTGACGCTCTTTCCATATGTTCCCTGTGCTGGCTCTGGACTGCTATAACATCAGCAAAATGTATTTTGTATACTGAGAAGCTGTTAAGATGGGTGGGCTTTGGAGACCTTTGACTGCAGACAAGCTGATACCCTCATCAAGATGTAAGCATTCGCTAGGCACAGTGGCATCACCACCCAGCTACTTGAGAGGCTGAAGTGGGAAGATTGCTTATGCCCAGGAGTTCAAGGCCAGCCTTGACTCCCATCTCAAAAAAAAAAAAAAAAAAAAAAAGATTTAAGTATTAGAGAAGAAAAAAATAATAAGAGCAAGTATTTTTTGATGCCACTGTATGCCAGGAACATGACATGCATTGTATACACCCTATCCCACTAGACTGAAAGTTTCAGCATGGCAGAAAAAGTTCTTATATCCCAGTACCTAGGTGTAGTGGACACAGACACTGTCCATTCTTCTTTCGGCATTCACCAGTCCCATATATCCCAACAGGTTTTGACTACAAAGTAGGTCAGAAGTCCCAGAGAGTTAATGCTTCCATAGCGACCATCAGTGATAGATGGCATTTGGGGGGTAAACACTGGTTTGCTCACCCTCAGGTGAGATAATTCTGAGGCATATCCTACGCTCTCTCCAGAAGACAGTATCTGAAGCACAGAATTCTATGACTGGCTAACTGCATGGCTAACGGCTGGGGCTCCGTCTTGGAGTCCTCAACACAGTTCTCAGCTGTGTTCATAACAGAATATTTACCTTTGGCTGCTTACTCAGGAGGCCTTGAGGACCAACTACGTAGGGTGGCATGTTTCTTGACTGGGAAATGCCAGGTAAATCACAGGTCTACAAAACTCTCTGGATCAGCAAACCCTTCATGCCTTTGTGACATGACAGCTTGTCATAGGACACTCTACTGGGGGGCTGGTATATAGAGAAATGTAAGTTCATTTCCACTAACACTAAAATTCCCTCAGATCTGGGTAAAATACAGATTAAGTGGCATCTCCCAATCATGATGCTAGGAACAATAATAAAAAGCTCATGAATTGGGGGTACCCAACAAACTCTGTAAATGCCTCTCACACTTACATGTTGATTATAGCTACTCAGCAGGAGCAGCTGTGGCCCTGAGATACTAAGGACAAAAGCTCTGATACCCAAAGACAGGTTCTAGGAGGGAAACGTTCACCAAGTCACTTCACCTCCCTGTGTCTCAGCTGCTCCATTGTAAATGGGGATCTCAGTATCTTTCTGCAGTTCTGTTTTGTTTCTTTTTGTTTTTTTTTTTGTTTGCCCCTTGAGAGAGAATTTAAAAGGGACCAATCTATATGTGATGTCTTTTAAATGCCTGATAGACCTGAATCCTGAATAAAGGGAAATAAATAGCCTTCCTATTCTATTATGTTTTTTCTGACATAATACATAAAAGTTGCCTTTTACTCAAGGTATTAGAATACTCAGGCTGGTTTGTTCCCTCCCAGCGACATATCCCCCTTCCCATCTCAGCCAGAAATCACATGGGGCTCTCAAAGGGAATTGCAGGCCTTTGAATGAGGCCCTCAGAAATTAATTGTGGAAGAACAAGGTAATCAACCCCAAATGAGAAACAGAGTGTCTCAGATTGCAGGGGTGATAGCTTCTATTGCAGAAGTGATAGTTGCTGTACAAAGTGTATTTGGTAAATAAATGAGCCAAAGATGGCCTCTGTGTATTGGCCTCTAGGTGGTTTATTTCTTCACTGCAGGCTGAGACTGTTAGCTCAAAAGCCTGTTGGCACCAAACTCCCAAATCTTTACACATCCAATTATTTTTAAAATAGCTTAAACAAGAAAATTTGCAGCTGTATGGAGCCTGCCTGCTTTGCATACTCCTTGAAACCTCATGCAACAGCTGTTACCCATTGATAAGACAGGGCCTTGGAGTTCTAAGGCTCCAAGGCACTGCTGCCTCTAGAAGCTCTGGGACCCATGGACTCCCTGCTGTGCTGCTGAGCAGATGTCACCTGGACACATAAACCCCTCTCTAAAGCCCCTCTGCTTTGGGCATTCCCTTGTCCTCTTCCTTTTCTGGATGGTGGTCCCATAAGCCTCCCTCTGGACAGTCTCCTGCTGTGAGGGGCTTCCCTTCTCACAAATCCCTGTCCAAGTGTCACCCAATGAAGCTTATTGTGCCTTTAATCCTTTAGACTCTCTATAGTGCTCCATGGGCCAGCAGTGTCACCTGAGACCTTGCTAGCAGTGGAGCTTCTTGGGGCCCACTCCCAGACCTAAGTGAACCCAACTCTGCATGCTAACAATATCACCACAGTCATTGCACATTGCAGCTGAAGTTTCATGAGCTCATTGCTGGGCTAAGAGACTTTGTTTGGGGGTCAGTGTAGTAGCCAAGTACAATGCACTAAAGGGACTCGTGTGATAAAGATGTCAACCTCCATTTGGGCTGCTCTCAGCCCTTGTGAGTGTCCACTTACCAACTTCGTGGACGCTTTCTTGATTTTCTCATCAGGCCTATTCAGTAGACAGGTGTGAAGAGTGCCAGGTATGACCCCCTTACAAAGGGAATAGACTCTTCACAGGAAACCATTATGCTGTGCTGGACAATGGCCACGGTCCAAACACACGAACACACAAACACACACACACACACACACGAACACACAGACACACCCCTGTAGTGGGTGTGCAGATATGTGACATGATATTCCCTCCCCATGCAAGCATAATCCACTCACATGCACACACTGAAAGCCCCCTGAGCTTGTATTCTGGGGATAAAGGCCCAGTGATAGATCCTGAAAAGGCACCCAAAAGGAATCTTTAAAATTCCACCAAATTGAAAATAATGATCTCTTACAAAACAAAGTCGGGGCAGGTGCTGAGAGGAACAGACAGGAGGAGCCAGGAACAAAAAAACGCAGCCACACAAAGGCACACTGATCCAGTGAGTGATTCTGAATGAGGCTTGCCACCTCCCAGGAATGTCAAGGCGTAAGCCTGGGGACACCATACAGGAGAGAACATCCTAATTATTAGCCATAAAAGCCTGGGGTGAGACAAGTGCCATTTGATTGTGACTTCTCTATTTGCATTTAGGAAGTTATATGTAGTTACGAACTCTCTATGTCTACCCAGCAGCCTTCCCTATCTAGGACCTTGAAGTGGATCAAAACTGGTTTTAAAACAAAAGACACCATTTACTCCATGCAATGAATTGTACTGATGTTTAGGAAAGTAGCTCTGCTCCTTATTCAGTACTTATTTATTCTTACTTTATACACAATTCTAAAAATCTGTGAGGTTTGATTTCTCAGGCCATAGGCAACTATAAACAACGACTTAAAAATAACACAGAATGGTAAGGAGCTAGGAGAAGCAGCAATTATAGCACCAGTGGTAACAAGAAGTAAAGAAGTGCCTAGTAACAGCTAATTAGCAAAAATTAGAAAGTCATAAACTATTAAGAGTACCCATATAAACTCAAAAGCATTTATGGCAGGGTCCTGGGGACTAGGAACTGACATTATATAGTCCAATTATTTTCATAATAAATTCCTTGTCATCAATAATCATAAGAAGTCAAATTATACTTGATTATGCTTAATATTTTCAGTTTAAGAGAGACACTGACTGTTACATTTTATAAATGCTTCCATAAACAAAAAGATTTTTAAAAACTGTTAAGGTCTTGACACAGTTTAGTAGCTTCAATTTTGTAGAAAATACATTAACATGGGATAGCCTATCCTTCCACCTGTCTTTTCTTAAAGACAATTTATCTTAGGACTTCTCAAATGCCTTCTCAATAATCAAGGTGGAAGGTGGTGCATTCTATTCCTTAATAGGTTGAGTGGAAGCTGCATTTTATGAAAGCTAGATGCAGCTTTCATTGGAAAATGATCATAGGTGACAAAGGTGGAGATTCTCTAATATCCTGAACATTGGAATTGTTGTTTTCACCTGGGGGTCTCCAACCCAAAGAAAGGCATACACAAAGCAATCAAAATTTTTCTGATTTTTTTCATGTAGAATAAACAGAATATAAAATTTAATAACCTCCTTTGTGAGGAAGAGAGAATAAATGATATGAATTCACTTATCCCACAATTGCCCAATGTGAATTGTTGCTTGACTTGAACAAATTGCAGAGATTTTGACTCCCCTTGTCAAAATCTGCAGGGGTGCTGAGAATGAAAGAATGTGGTTGACCTGAACCTGCCACAGCACAACAGCTGGGTCCGCTTTCAGAGGCTAAACAGACTGAGAGACAGCCTTGCTCCACACTCAGCAGAAGCAGCTGGCCTTAAACGGCTCAGGCTTCAGGGACCCTTCCCTCCCTGGAGCTTAAGGACATCCTCCTCACGAAGGTGCTTGGTGGAAAGACTTGGTGAGTCCATGATCTGTGCATACACACCCACCCCCACTGCCTTCTGGATGCACAGAAACTTGGACTCACAGCAGCAGAACCTTCAGCTAGAAGTATCCAAGAGAACAAGAAGAAACAGGCCCAGAAAGGCAAAGGCCCTTCCCCCATCTGTAGTTCTCTAGATTAACTAACTTCTTAAATATTTTAGCTGCTTTCTCCTTGGGAAGTTTGCATCAAAATTACAGTTTTTTCCAAAGTGAATTTTTAAATCTTTCTCCCTATGAAGGTTCATCTTTTGGCAAAGGAAAGAAGATGGGGAGAGAGGGAAAGATGAAATATAAGAAGGGTGGGAAGAAGGTAAAGAAAAGAAGGAGGAAACAAAGAGAGATAGAGAAGAAAGGACTAAAGTGAAGGAAGACGGGGAGGAGGTTGGGAGGGAGAAAGAAAGAACTCTGAGATAAGTTCATACATTAAGCTTACTGCTTTTTTAGTCTTTGAAAATTATTAAAGAGGCAGGCAGTGTCATTTCAACCTAGAGGAAATCCAAGTGGTAACATCCTGGGGCCCTGGTAGGTCCCTCTCCCATCCTTCCTGAAATAAACTAGGTCTTCTTCCCCTCCATCCCCCAACAACTTACCTTCACTGAAGACAAAATCTGAGATAATGTCAAAAGGTTGGATGTGGACCGCAGACAGGATCATGGTGACTATCTTCTGCGGATCACTAGAGGCCAGTGAAATGGTTTGTTGAGCTTGACACTCATAGGACTTCCCAGCGGGGGTGACCAAGGCAGAGAGGTGGTGCGAGTTGGCTGTGTGCTTCCCAGCTACAGCAAGAGCCCAAAGCAATAGTTAGGCCCCTCTTGCTGGCAGAACCCTCATTGTTCCTAACCTAATGTGCCAGAGAGGTGGCTATTGCCTCTCAGTTCCAGACACCACACCCCTCCTGTCTTCTCTGTTCCCTTGCCAGGGCTAGGGCTCTACAAATGGCATCCAGTGGTGATGAAGGACAAACACACCCATTATCTTGAGAGCCAGGGCTCTTTCAATATTAATTTGGAATTCCTTTTTTGAAGAGGAGAGTGATACTTAAAAACCCAGCCCTTGTTACTGTATAAAACCTAGGCTGGGCATGGTGGATCCTGCCTGTAATCCCAGAACTTTCACAGGTCAAGATGGGAGGGTCGTTTGAGCCCAAGATTTCTAGACCAGCCTGAGCAACATAGTGAGACCCTGTCTCTACAAATACACACACACACACACACACACACACACACACACACACACATTTACAAAATTAGTCTGGCATGGTGTCACATGCCTGTAGTCCCAGCTACTGGGAAAACTGGGGTGGGAGAATCTCTTGAGCCCAGTAGCTTACTCCAGGCTGCGGTGATCTACGGTGGTGCCACTGCCCTCCACCCTGGTGGACAGAGTGAGACTGCACTTCAAAAAAGAAAAAAAAAATCCCTAATAGTGGAGATTCCAAAGACACAGAAGGAACAGTGACTTGGTTTTCCACATTTCACACGGGCCTGGCAAAGAATAAAACATCTTCCTCAACAAAGCCGGACAGATTGCTGGTCCTCTGGATGCTTGTCCTTACACACATACCTCCCCTCTGAAGGTCTGCCTCCCGTTGCTCCTTTTCTGACCTAAGTTTGATTTTTCCTTTTTGCTTTTTGGTCTAATTTAACTGGGGGACATCTTGCATCTAAACTTTGGTGAAAAGGAAAAAATCCTTTTACTGTGATGACAAAAAGGGGTGCAAAGGGAAAGATGACACATGTATTTTTATGTATTCAATAAAAATCCTTTCTCAACTCAGGTGCCTGGGTGATGAAAGGCCTCATCATGAGTGAAATAGACAACTTATGAAGAATAAAATAAATTTAAATGTGGTCTTTGACGGTGTCTGCAGATAAGAATATTGTTATTTGGGGGATGAACGCTCGTTTTGCCGAGGAGGATCTGGGTGAGTTGTCGGAGGGATGGGCCAGAAACGCTAGCAAATTATACATGGTGCAGAATCCACTCTCAGGTAGCTGCAGTCGATGACTGAATATCCCGTGCGAGCCATGCTGCCATGCGCAAAAAGACACTGAAGGCCATCACATCCTGACTGAAAAGGAAAGTCGCACTGCCCCCTTGCAATTTTAGCGCATAAGAAAGAAAACCAGGGTGCGGAAGAAAATTAAAATGCAGCTTTGCCCTTCTCCGTGGTCCTTCAAAGGCCAAATCATAAGAGGTCGTTTTGAATCACCAGGGAACGACAGGCCTTCAAGGGACTTCTCATCTAGGATCAGGCCATGGGTGACGTTTGGGTTCCCACGCCTGCGGTTCCTGGCGGATCTACAAGGCCTGAGACCCAGAAGACTCATGGGCGCTCCCGCCTCTTCCACCCTAAAGAGCAAGCCGAGGAAGATTTGGCCTGGGACCTCAAAGCCTGGAACGGTTTCCAAAACCCTGAGGAATTCTCTCTCCAAGCCTGCTCTGCGAGTTCCCAGGCTCCCTCCCCAGCCATGCCAGCCTCCACTCACCACTGACTGCGTCTTTGAAGTGGGTTTTCTCGGAGGAGTCGTAGACAAACTGCACTTTGCTCAGCCTCCAAGTCTCCTCAGGTCCCTTGGACATGTTGTGGCTTTCCTGTTGAACCGGGGAGGTGCGCTTCAATCGCCCCCGCAGCGTCTGGGTTCTTAAACCTAGGGGCCGCCACTTCCCACACCCACGCGGAGCCTGCGGCCCCTCTGTCCGCTGGGCTCGGAGTTACCTTTACAAAGAGCATTTTGAGTGCGTACGCGCGATCCACCCAGAACACTTGCAGCTCCGACTCGCTGTGGCCACAGCGGCCCTTCACCTCAGCTCCCCGGGTCAACGCGATATCGGCCTGTTCTGTGATCAGCTGGGAACACAGACGCCCCGCGCCCACTCAGCTCGCCCGGCCCCGGGGCGGGGGCTGTAAAGGGCGGCGCGTCCAAACTCTGGGTTGCACGCTTGGGCGCTCCTTTGCGCGCGCGCATCCCAGGTTCCGGGAACATGCGGTTAGATGCTCTGCGTGCAGCCCCGATAGGGAAGCGGAGAGAAGGGGGTTTACTTTCAAAGCAGGCAGGGGAGCAGAAGGCATTACAAGCTGGAATCCCCATGCAGCATTCGGGAGCAGCCTGCCGGGGTGTGGGAAAGAAGGCAGGCAACCCAGGTCTTCGAAGGGCCTTGCGGAAGGGTACCCTTCGCCCTGGAGCCCTAGGAGCAAGCTGAGGGGGGAAAGATTCCTTACATCTACGTAATTGCTGGCCCACACATCATAAGGTACAATAAATTTGGCTGCAAACTCTGCCATGAGACACGTCGTCCCATTTTCCCGCACCACAAATATATCTTTTTCAGGGTTAGTGGAAAGGCCTGAGAGATTTTCCACTTCTTGTTCTGCCATGATTTGAGCCATTGTATCTGCGGAACAAACAAAACAATTCCCTCAGTTCAGGGCTCAGGGAGCCCACGCGTCTCGGGCGCTAGGGTGGGGAGACAGTGGTCTGCAGGCTTTGGAGTGACAAAGTTCTCTGCCAGCAGCTGTGCGCTCTACGAGCCGTTTCTCTAACCCGGGTTTAACAAGCCTCATTCCTTCGCTATTAATTTATAATGAAAATACAATTTAAAAAATTAAAAATCCTGACTTTGTAATATAGCTGGCTGTTTTCTACATCTTGGGATTTTAAAGTAAATATTTCTTGCCAACGCTCTGACCTCACGAAGCTGGCCTGTCTAGGCTCTGTCTGGAATATGCCACACAGGTGTACAGCTCTCAGGGGAATTCCCTGCCACCGGCTGGGAAGGCCCTCCCTCCTCCCCTAAAAGAAAAAAAAAAACCGCAAAACATTGAGGGCCATATTTTTTATCTCAAGCTAATTGACTTTACTTTGCCGGCTCTGTTCTCTGCAAAGAGTGCCCGTCCTCTCTCCCAGTCGCCTAATCGCTACTCACGGAACAACATCAGGAGAACTCGAAGTCTGTCGACGCTGGGGACCGCTCTTCCTTGGAGATCCATACTCGCAGCGCCCCGAATGAGGCCAGCTGTGCTGCTGCAGAGGCCGCCAGAGAGGGAATCCCTCAAAGTCGCCGCTGGAGTGGGCCGGGGTGAGAGAGGGGCGGGGGACAGAGAAGGAGGAGGGAGGGAGCGCGTATTCTGTGAGCGCTGGCTAGGACTCGGTGTCGAGTGCGGCACCGACAGCTGCTGGCAGAGCAAATCAGCTCACTGCAGAGGAAAGGACCGCACGGCGGTCCACGGCTGCGAGTGCTGAAAGCAATCCGATTGTGTGGCAGGAGCGGCTGTGGCTTGGCTTGTACCGAGGGCCAATGAGACTGGGGAGGACCTAAACTTCTCCCTGGGTCTGTTTCCTCTTCTGCAATTGCATCCGCAAAGATGAGTCTGTTCTGAGAAACTTAATACCACCCTCAGCCTTATTAAATCTCCTTACCAGGTACAGTTATTACGTGGTGTAGATACCTTATCACTGGAGTACTGTCTTCTGAAAACGCATCTGGTTCCCGAAAGAAAACGGTGGAGCAAAAATTGTTGCTGATTCGGGGAAGGAGGGCTATGCAGGAATAGAGAAGGGAAAATGCTATGGCAACAGTTTCCTGAATTTGGAGACATCCCCTTCTCTCCCCTGCTCTCAAAGAGCTCATGGGTTTAAAGTTAAATTGACGCCTCCTCAAACGAGGCCATCAGACAATGCAGTAGCTCCATGTGGGCTTATTTTCCTGTGAATTTTGCTCCCGGGAGCATGAGGACTCTGAACTCTGGGGTCACCTACCCTCCAGCATTACACCGTGACCACTCTGCCAAAAAGGGATGCAAGCAAATCAGAAGTTTTTGAGAGTTATCTAGTGTCTCCGAGGACAGAAATATTAGAATTATGCCCTAAGCAATGTCACATAGTTATGTAAGAAAAACACACACCGTTATTACTCTAAAGCCTGTAGTGGAACAGAAGAACAAATACTACTGGGCTAATTCCTGTATTTACATATTTGGTAGCTTGCTTATTTTTTATTTTTGCTCTGTAAATCAGAATACAGATTTCAAAAATACACATGCAGTCCTCATCAATTGTAGTGATGTCCAAATATTTTATTCCTTAGAAGATATTTCATGATACAAATAAATGTTGCATCAGTAATATAATGTTATAAAACAATGTCATATTAAAGGGAAAATTGCAAAGTATTTCACCTGCATTATCTAATTTGATTCTCCCCAATCTTAGAGGGTAGGCAAGGAAACATATGAGTTACTGTGGTTGTACATACCCCAAAACTGAGGCTCAAATAAATTAAATGACCTTCCCAAATGTCACATGGTCAGTTAAAATTAAAATACAAAAATCACGTGCTTTAACTCTGTGAAGATTATCTTCATTTCTCCTTATATAATATTTTTACTCCATATTTTGACTTCCATAAAAATCTTTATTCAATATCAAATAATAATCTGAAACCTGAAATCTCTATCATTAATTCACATTCTTGAAATTTATAGAATGCTGTTTTAAGTATAATCACATTTTGACATATCTGCCACAAAATATCTATATAATGTTTTTGGCTTTCAAACATATTCCTATATCAATCATTAGATCACTAGCAATTCAAATTATAAAGTAATATTAAAATTGACACTATATTTTGACATCTTGACTTTTATGTTTGTAGTTCAGTATTTCATCCAAACATTTCTCAAGATCTTTACAAAGATGATTGTATATAGAAGAATTGATGCAAATTTTACAGGAGAACTCAACAGAAATGATTTTATACAGAAGATTGATATAAGGTCAATTATCAGTTGAAAGTGGAAGATATAACATTTGTATGTGTTACATTTTTTCATGTTAGCAATTATTGTTAAACACTTATTTTCCTGTAGTACTGTAAAACTGGAAAACAATGAGACATGTAATAAAGTATTTATCCTCTCTCCCTCTCTCTCTCCAGTATTTTATGAGAACAGAAATGAGTAGGTTTCAGTCCAGGATTCACTACTTATTATTTTTGTGACCTTCTAAAGATTTTATTTGTTCTCATCTGAAAAATTGGGAAAATAATTCAGAGGATGGCTAGTTAGACCAAATGGGCCAATGAGTATAAAAGCATTCTAAACAAAGTACAAATAGATCCATAAACATTAACCTAATACTTACTACTTCTAGTGTGCTTGATGCTTTGAAAACCAAAAGACATTTATCATTACACAAGTAGGAGAGATACCTATAAAAGATTTTGACAATTTCTCTTGCAGTGTGTTATTGCAGATATCTTCACTACATAAGTTGTTAAAAGATCAACTGAATTAATTCATGATTATCTGCCTTAAAAATAAAAGATTAGATGAGTAGTAGCATTGGTCATTGATCTTAAAATGTTGTAGTTGATTTACAAACCAGATGGTTGTTCCTTTGAAAATTATACCTGATATAAATGATCTCTTTGTTGACACTGGAGAGTGGACCCTAGAGTACTCACATGAGTTGAAAGAAAAAAGGAAGCAATTTTAACCCTTTTTTTTCTGGGAGAATTATTTTCAAAGCACAATCAGTTTAATGACTTTTTTAATGTTTAATCTTAAACATGGCTAACAAATACCCATTAATTTATCATCTTATACACTGTGATACATTGCAATAGGAGTTAGGTCATTATACCTACAACTTTCACCTACATTAATTAGATATCTTTCTAATCATTCTGAAAAAAGTCTTTGGTTCTCCAAAATAAGCAAAGAGGTGATCAAGGAGCAAAATTTGCCATTAAATTGCATTTTAATATATTAACAATGTTCCCCAGAATTTGCTCTACTTTTCATTTCTCAAGTCTAAAAGATGGTAGGAGAAACTGACATAAATATGTACACCTGTGTGGGTGGTGACTGGGTCAATTTTTATTATTGCTGCTGGTGGTCAATAGAAACTGTTAGGGTGCAGTGTGACCTAAACACACTGGATTTGGGATCTCCTCTAGATCCTCTAGGGCCTTCAAAGGCTGTTTTTCAATTCATATAGATACTTCCTGAATTAGCCCTTATGAATCTCATGCCATTGAGTGGTTGCTGTTTTATAAAAGCGCAAGAAGAGGCCCTTGCATAGAACTTTCAATTTGGATGAGAAAAGATGAGAATTTACATAAAGATTCCAGTTAGCCTGGCACAGTGTCTGCATAAATGTTTAGGGGGAAAATAAAGTAAGACAGGCATCCCAGGTGGGAGAGTGGCTGAAATTGACGAAAAAAGGCCTCTTGGAGAAGGTGAGTCTTGAAAGAAGTTGACAAACTGATGTAGGGTGGAAGGAAGGATACAGATGGAAGAAATATGTATTGAATAGGGAATCAGTGCAAAGATGTAACTCTTCATCCATCCATATTTATCCATTTGCAATAAAAAGCAAATTAGGCCCTAAATCAACAATGCCTTATGCACTATAGAACCCCTATTTTATTTCCTTATTTGATAATTTACCCACATATGGCATGTGCAAAAGAGTGGCATGTGTAAAATTTATTCTAAATAAAATTAAACTTTTCAAGTTGTTACGGGCATCTTTTTATACTTGGTTGTGCAAGCAATTGACTTGTATTTGTAGAATCAAGAAACAAAACTATGAAAATTAATGAAGAATACTAATAAGAAAAGCATATTTATGAGCGTCAAAAGGAAAAGGCTGGGCTTTGTTGCAGCTGAAATTTGGTTTATTGAGGTTTCAGTTCACTTTACAGTAAAGTGTAAAAATGTACTCCTTGCTCTGTTGTCCCCTCAGCCACCAAGCCATCCCTCTGCCACCCACACACAGACAATGGAAGCACACCCGAATAACAGAAGCAGAAATAATTTAAACAAACAAGATGCACACAGCTGTTACGCCAGACTTCCTACTCACCAAAACTTTTCTTGTGTTCAGCTTATAATAGAACAATTATTTCTTTAATCTTTGCCTTCAAAGACCTTTGCAACCCTTTCTAGGATCTAAACTCTTGTGGGATAGAAACTGAAAACTAAATGTATGCACAAGAATTATTTTTCAGTTTCTATCCCACAAGAGTTTAGATCCAGAGCAAAGAGTACAAAAATAAGTGTGTGCACGAGCAATGTATGCACAAGAATATTTCGCACATACATTGCTAAGCCCTAGAATATTTGGAAAGAATCGGAAAATTGAGTTTAGGCTCCAATGCACTCAGTCTGCATGCCCTTGGTGTAATTTCCCTCATCCTAGTACTTCTTTGGTGTCTCCTGCATCTACTCTGATGAAACAAAGGTTATTTCTGCAATAAGGGTAACGAGTGGAGGAAACAAGCCACCAGAATAATGGCCTTTTTATTGGCTGTGTTCACACTAAGTCCTGAAAAAAATACCATTTATGAGTTCATTTAGAAGAATTGCCTTCAGCATGGGGCAATATAGAGAACTGCATCCTTATAGCAAACCCTAAATAAGTAAACGGTGAGGGGTCAGGTAATCATTCCTCAAAATTTCTGTAGCAAATAAATCATTTTTGTCTTTTGAATCCGTGATTAGTTAACTGTTCTGGTCAGTCTTACATTTTTGGTCAGTGATACACAATTCACTCTGCTATCTCAGGAGTGAGGAAAACCTTGTTAACTGTGGGCAGGGCACCTTTCTGTAAGGTTGAATTAAAACTCATTTGAGGATTTTAAAAAATCTTTAATGAGTCTGTTCTCCAAGAAATGACATCTGTCACAATAGGCCTAAGGTTAGACAAGCTGTGTCTCATTTAACATATTTTGCTACCTGAATTCTGTGATAATGCAGTACCCTAAAAATCTCTGAGATGTCACAGGAGTCCATTGTTCCCTTGGTTACTTACTCTCTCTCTCTGTTTTTTTTTTGTTTGTTTGTTTGTTTTTTTGAGACTCTCACTCTGTCGCCCAGGCTAGAGCGCAGTGGTGGAATCTTCACTCACTGCAACATCTGCCTCCTGGATTCAAGCTATTCTCCTGCCTCAGCCTCCTGAGTAGCTGGAACTACAGGCGTGTGCCACCATGCCCGGCTAATTTTTTGTATTTTTAGTAGAGATGGGGTTTCACTATTTTGGCCAGGCTAGTCTCGAACTCCTGACCTCATGATCCGCCTGCCTCGGCCTCCCAAAGTGCTGGGATTATAGGTGTAAGCCACCGTGACCGGCCAGTTACTCTTTTCATTGTCTATCTGAAGTTATCTGCATATTAAGTTGAAGATGTGTTTGGAAGTAAGGAAAATTTATATTAATGGACTTTGGGAAGGAGGGTGAGAGTGGAGCCCAGAGCCCACTCCCTCCTATTGAAGCTTTGCTTGCATTGTAGCTGGAGTCCTGGAATTCCCTGGGGTGCTCTGATGTTGTGAGTTTAGGACTTTGTTTTTTCTCTCTCTCTCTCTCGTTGTAAAAGCATAGAAAGATGTTTTAGTAACAAGAGTGTATTGGAAAGGCGAATGGGATGGGAGTATAAGAAGCGATATGTTAGTTATGACTTTATTACTCTAGTAGAGACAACATCTGGAAGGAGTGGCTTCACTTCTCTGGTCTTCGACATACCTTTCCTAAAGGATACCTCCAGGACTACATGCCCCAAGTCTGAGTGATCTTAGTAGGGAAGTAATCTGAGCAATATCCTTTGGCTGATGGGGGGTGGGGTGCTCAGAATTTCATTATTAAAATGTAATATCTGAACATGCAGGAAGTGTGCGCTGCTCAGGACACATGGACCGTGGTCTGTGGTGTTACCTTTGGATAGCGCGGCGGTAGGTGGGCCTGGTTGCTCATGGCTCAGTATCCCTGGGCTGGCCCGCGCGCCCGCTGCGGACTCCAGACTTGACAGCTTCTGCCGGCGGGAAGGAAGATGCATTCTACTGTTGGGCGCCTCGCTGCCTGCACCTCTGGCTCGCGATGTCCTCAGCCTGGGAAAGACGTCGGCTCTTTGCACCCGAGTTGGGCTCCTTGGCACATTCGAGCAGCTGCTCCGGGTATAGCGATGGATGATAAAAGTCATGCCTACTTGCAAAGGCTAGGTCCAAACCCGCTCCAAAGCTCAGGGAGAGAGGTCAGTCCCGGGGCTGGAGTTGAGTACGTTCAGGCCATGGCGACAGGAATCACGGGGTCTTTAGTGTTCGGGTACCTGGAAGAGTTACACATGTCACAAGAGTCCATTGTTCCCTTAGTTAGTTACTGTTTTTACTTGTCTACCTGACAGTTTTAAAGGGGGACGAAAGTTCCTGGTAGCCTGTCTTGGCTTCTCTGAGACTTTCTTTGAAGCTCTTATGCCCCGGGAAGCCTCTGCCGACCTTGCTCTGGGGCGGGGAGGATGGGCGATGAGACAGACCCTGGCGATCACTGGCCGCGGGCTTCTCGGGTCCCTCCCCTGTCCAGAGAAAAGCCTGGAGACTAGTAGGGGCGGCAGCGTATTAAACCGAGGAGAGGGAGGAGACCAGGTTACAGAGGCTTCGCTTTTCTCTTTTTCTTTTTCTTTTCTAAACCGCCAGCACAGTATCCGTGCCCAGGGAAATTCCCCCGAAGAGCCCCAGCGGTCTAGCCTCCAGGTAAAATGGGGAGGATGCTGCGTTCCAGGGCCAGGGTCGCGCGGGGATCCTCGCTGCAGTTTGGTCCTGGGACAACCCCAGGACCTCTACGAGATTTTCCAAACAGACAATAGATTCTGCTCAGAGGAGATCGAAGCAGAGACTGCCAACCAGGCGGGCTCCGAGGGCGAGCAGACAGTCCAGGCGATTACCCAGAGGAAGCGTTATCTGTGCGCGGGGCTGGCGCCAGCCCTGGAGACAAGTGGGTTCGGGCCCTAGGACCAGGAGAGAAGGTAGACTGACTCATTGGTGTTCCCTCTGTAGGGTCCCTATTCGCTAAGCTAAGCTCCATGCCCAGAGAAGCGGGACTGAAATTCACACCTCCTCCTACCTCCGACCCCTCAGGGCGCCCAAAGCTGCTGGAGGCTCTGGGCTATGTTAGGGCTTTTTTTCTGCTGTCCCCTCATTCCCCAATCTGGGCATGAGGGCGCGGGAGAAAGGACTTCTCCACCCTAGATCGGAACTGGAGGAAAAATCCGGTCTTCCACCTTAACGGGAGACAAACCGCGGGCTCGCCTCCCGGAGGAAGGTCTCCACCGCTAAAGCTGCTTAGTAGCCCCGGTGCGCACCGCCCCCTATCCGGGTCCAGCCCGCCAGGTGCGCTGCCTGACGCCGCAGGCGGGATGTAAGACCCCGTGTCTGGCTGCGCTCAAGGGTGGCCTGTCCCCGGCCTCTCTCCCCTGGTCCAGTGAAGGCCATATACGAACTCTGGGAGGCCCAGATAGATTCTGCTCAGAGGAGATCGAAGCAGAGACTGCCAACCAGGCGGGCTCCGAGGGCGAGCAGACAGTCCAGGCGATTACCCAGAGGAAGCGTTATCTGTGCGCGGGGCTGGCGCCAGCCCTGGAGACAAGTGGGTTCGGGCCTGATAAACGCCCTGGGGATTTTTTCAACAGTCCCTCAGAATAAGGGTGTGAAAACATCCCATTCGGTTATTTTTTCTCCACGGTGACCATTAGGGCTGTCTCAACTTAAAAGCAGATTTGGGGGTGTCCCAGCCTTGCCCCTGCTTGTGAGATCCCCCAGGCCTCTGCCGTCCACCAGAGGTGTCCCTTGGCCTAGCAACCCCGCGTGGGCACCTACCCCGCAGGCTCCAGGCCCGAATCTATTTCTTCCCCAGGATTATCTAATTCTCCGGGGCCAATGTTTTTCTTCTTCTTCAGCGAAACAGCAGGATCTACGGAAGTTTGTAGCCACCGCCTCGCCTGCAGCCTCGGGAGTCTCAACCCAAGCCAGCCCGGCCTTGTAGCCCAGAGCAGCAAAGCCACAGCAGGCAACGCCAGCTAACGCGGGTCGCGCGGAGGTCGGGAGCCCAGGTGGCGGCGGCGGCGGCGGCGCAGTTATTCCCGGGTGACTCTAGGACTCGCGCAGATGGGGGACGCCTCCGGCCACGCACTTGAAGCCAGCTGCAGCTCCCGGGAGTCTGGCACTGATGGATCGTCTCATTTCCCAACTTGATGGGCCGGAACCTGGGATGGCTGTGCCGGCAGGGAGAGGGTGGGCTCAGGGACCAAGGGGTGGGTGGCCCTAGGTGCTGGATTTTGGTTAGGGAAGGACACATTTCTCAGAGGAAAAAAACTGAATTTCCCCTTAACGCGAGGATATGATCCGTTTTTCCACTTTATGGTCTGAGCACTGGCGCCACGCCCCTTGTCGCCATGGACCGCGGGCCCTGAGTGAGGTGGCAGTTCCCGGGGGCGCCTGGAGCCTCTGAGTCCGCCCGCACCGCGCCAAGTGGCATCTTTTCCCACCGGAGGCTGCGGAAGCAAAGGACTCGCCCTTCCGTTTCCCGGAAAGAGCCCTGGGACATGCAGGCCGCAAAAACCCTCCTTCCATTCCCGGTCCATCTAAAGTCCGCATCTCCCCGTGGAATGGGAACTTGGGAACTTGGGAACTTGGGAACTTGGGAACTTGGGCTCTGGTCCGGTGCTCGCCCCGAACCTCGGGGCACTGCAAAGCCAAGGGCCAACCCTGTGCCACGCCAACCAGTTTGGAGGAAGGAAGCAGAACTGGTGTTGAAAGTCGGGGCAGTAGTGAGGGAGGGTTGTAGAAGGGTGCGTGAGAAATGTGCATCAAAATGCTTGAATTCCTTCTGTCTGACCCTCCAGCAAGACCAAGAAAGTCGTGCATCCCCTGGGAGGGAGAGGCTGCTTGTCCCTGTCCTGACACCCCGCCCCAGGGCTCAGGCGGGAGTCAGAGGGAATGAGAAGAGTGGGAAGCCAGAGGCTGAGCTTGGGTGAGAGGAGAGCAGACGAACTGGAGAAGGGTGGTGTTGCGGGGATTCCTGCCTCTGGGCAGTAACCATGAGTTTTTTTCTTTCAGCTTCCCAGAATCTTCCTCCATCTCAAGAAGTGGAACTCCAACTCCGCTCCAAGGCCTTCCTCCTTAGCTGGGTCTTGGAGATCACTGAACGGATCTCAAACCTGGGATCTTAAAGAATCCCAAATCTGGGTGCACCTCAGCAGAATACGTTCTCCCAGACCAGACTGTCAGGAAAGCCGCAGCTCTCTAGCTGGCCAGGAAACACCACATGGTTCAGGACATCTGATAAAGTGCTGTCCAAAATCCAAAGTGTGGTTCTGAGACCAGTAGCATCACTGTCCCTTGGAGACTGCAGGATTGCAGGACTCATCCAGCACTACTGCATCGGAACCTGCATCTGAGAGATATCCAAGGACTGTGTACAGTCTGGTTGGAGAAGCCCTTGCCCAATTTACAGAACCTGAGTTTAGCCGTTGACAAACTGTTCAACCCTGTTCCTCCCAGCCTCCTCTTCATCACCTGTCAAGTGGGAGCTGTTTTGGAGGTCCTGGGGGGGCTCTTATGCACTCCTGAGTGCCCTTCAGACCAATGGAATCAGAATCTCTGGTTTGCTGGAGCCTAGGCAGGAGTGTGTGTTTTGGGTGTCTCCAGGTGATTTTAACGGCAGCCAGGAATGACTAGTGTAGAAATATCCACTTTACAGATTAATTATATTAGCTAAGAAAAGGCCTAGGCAAGACAATATGTGCAGTGTTAAGCCCACTGCTCTCTGTAGCCTGATTCATTCTGACTCCAGCAAGTATGGCCTTGAACCATACTTAATTAGCCAAGTATGGCTAATCAGCTTTGCTGTGCCTCAGTTTCCTTACCCACAAAATGAAGTTGATAATAGTGCCCACCACAAAGGGTGTTTGTGAGGATTTAGAATCAAATGTTTAAAATCAAATTCAATAAATATTAGTTTATAAGGTCAAATCCCCCAATCTCTCATTTTCAACTAAATGGTAGAAGGGCTTGATTACTTATCTCACCCTACCACCCAAACCCCTCGCCAAGCCAAGCAGCCCACTTCCAGAGCACAACAGCTCGCTTTGCTTCAATATTCTTGTCTAGTTTTGAACATTTTTAGCACAAAATCCAATATTTTAAATTGCTTTGCAATTCAGTAAACCTGATCCTCTTGCAAAGGTTAATTTTGCCAAGTCAAGTAATCCCATTCCAGGTCCATCAGTTTCAGAAGCACTAGTGTGAAGGGTGTGCTCAGCTCTGATCCCACCCAGAGATGCTGATTCTGTAGGTTTGAGATGTGGTGGTGTGTTTGTATATCTAACAAGTTCCTAAGTAATACTGATGCTTCAAGTCAGAGGTGACCACACCTTGAGAACCAGAGTGCGAAATGAATGGTTGACTCAGAGCATCTCAGGAATCTCAATGGCAACACTGTCCTTTAGAAATGCAATGTGAAACACACACATAATTTAACATAATTTAAAATATCCTGTAGGTACATTTTAAAAAGTAAAAAAAGAAACAGGTAAAATTAATTTTAATAATGTATTTTAATTAACCAAATATATCAAAAATATTTTTTTCAACATCTAATCAAGAACAAATATGCAGTGAGGGTTAACTGAAAAATCACGAGATCTATACATTTAGAAAAGGAGACTTTATTTCTTGTAAAAGTTTACAGCCTGCCAGGTGGCCATCCTACCAGCTGGGAAGTGTAGCTTCCAGCAAAGACCAGAAATAGGCATTTTGAGGGAGAGAGGAGTAAGACAGAAATTTTAGTTGAACAGGTTGACCAAACATACATAGTCAACAGGTTATATGAACAGCTTCAAATACTCATGAAGGTGGTCCTGAGGCATGTGTACTGAACAAACATGCAGGTAACATATAACCATGTGTGCTTTGGGGTGGAGAATTAACATTTAAATGTATTACAATTAGGCCCTATACCTCCTTTTTAGGACACAAAGGCAACCAAGTGCACAGCCTCTGTAAACTGGCCAGAACCAGTCCATGGATGTGGTTTTCTTATCAGGAGGAAGTTACTGAAATCAGCCTCTTGTCCAGTCAAAGCTGTAGTTATGGCTGTTGGAACAGGGGGGCGCAGTTAGTCAGCGGCTGGCGGTGAGCTGCAAATTGTTTTAATATTGCTTCTCTTGAGGCCAGTGCTTGTTTAGCTGCAAGGAGAAAAGGAAAAAACCTTGGCAGTTAGAATCTGGTTTATTCTTTAAGTATGTGTTGGGGGCGGGGGGTGGTGCATGATAACTCTTGCCTGGCATGGGAGGTCCTGTTTGTAATTTGGTGTTTTCTTACCACAAAGATTCCATTCTGTCAGTCTTATGACCTCTATTTTAACATTAATTATGGTCAGTTATTGTGCGTAAACCACAAAAGGGAAGGGAAATAAGAAGGCATATCTGACCTCTTGTCCCAACGTGGCCGGGAACTTAGTTTTCAAGGTTTCTCTGCAGTCGGTCTTCTTAGCCAAGAGGGTGTCCATTCAGTTGGTGGAGGAGGGCTTAGGACTTCTAGTTTACATGAGTTATTTTACATTTTTTATTAAGTCTTTGAAGTCTGGTGTTTCTAATATGGAATAGCTGTATTTCAAATGCTCAAGTGCCACAATTGTCTGGTGGCTTCTGTATTAGACAGTGCAGGTCTCAACAATTACTTCAACTAGAACAAAAAGTAGAATTGAGTTTCATTGTTCCCTTGCAAATTTCCAGAAGCGTGCATAAACCAGAATGTCCAAATAATTTTGCCTTTCTATGGTGTACTAGTCTGCTTGGGTTGCCATAACAAAATGTCATAGACTGGGTGGCTTAAACAACAGAGATTTCTTTCTCATCGTTCTGTTCTGGAGGCTGGAAGTCCAAGCTCAGGGCACCAGGGCACTGCTGAGGGTTCTCTTCCTGGATTGCTGAATAAGCCACATGTTGCCTTCTGTATATGTCCTCACATGGCCCCACCCTCGTGACATCATCTAAACCTAATTATCTCCCCAAAACCCAATCTCCAAGTACTCATCACTTTGGGGATTAGGGCTTCAACATATTAATTTTGAGGGGACACAATTCAGTCCATAGCATATGAAGCTGGGTGTATATGAAAAGTGAGGACAGGACAAAAGAGGCAGGAGTATGTCAGTCATTCAGGAGCTATGAGGCAGGGACCATTCCATTGCTGGTGTGATGATCAATCAAGTTCATGTTTTGATAGGAGATTTAGTAGACATCTTCTGTTTTGCTCTTGCCCCACCACAGGTATGTACTACTACTTCCTTTACCCATACTCTATTTCTCTCAGAGGAAATACTATCCCCAACTCTCATTGCATAGAATTCTGGCGATGTCGAATTTGCACTGATTACTGGTATAGGGATCAATATCTGACCTTATGAGGAAGGATAAGGCATTTCTCAGAGCTTGTGGGAAAGATATTCTTGTTCTTCTCAGGACTTGGCTAAGAGGATGTAAGGTCTGGAGCTGCCAGAAGGTGACAACTTAAGCTTCCACCATGAGGAAACAGAGTTTCCAGTAACATAGAGAAAATCAGAACTAAGAGAGAGAAATCGGGGCCACAGGACTTTGATTACTTGACTCAGCTGCACTTAAAGCCGGCTGGGAATCAGCTCACCTTCCACATCTTTTAAAAGATGATGGAGGAGGCTGGGTGCAGTGGCTCATGCCTGTAATCTCAGCACTTTGGGAGGCCAAGGCAGGCAGATCAGGAGGTTAGGAGTTCAAGACCAGCCTGGCCAACATAGTGAAACCTAGTCTCTACTAAAAATACAAAAAATTAGCCAGGCATGGTGGTGGATGCCTGTAATCCCAGTTACGCAGAAGGCCAAGGCAGGACAATTGCTTGAATCTGGGAGAGGCTGCAGTGAGCAGAGATCATGCCACTGCACTCCAGCCTGGACGACAGTGAGAGACTCCATCTCAAAAAGAAAAAAAAAAATGAAGGCGGAAATCCATGTTATGGGTTTGTAAGTGTCACAAGTTGGAACAGAGTAGCAAGTTGCATTTGTTGGGCATCTTGTCCGAGCATTCAAGTGCTTTGATGCATTATTATTTTAAAAATGACATTAGTAGCAGAATATGTAAACTTTAGGCCATGTTTTATGTCCCATTTCTTAAGAATGTCCGATGTGTGACCTGGAATCTAAAGTACCTTGGCAACTGGAGATTTGATAAAATATCAAGATCAGAAGCCATATGGTGGATGTACTTCTCACAGACAAATAGTCCAACCCAATTACTGCTAACAGACTGCTCATCACTTCCCTCCAAGAGAATGAAATTTGAAATAGAGTTTGACAGGAGTATAAATAAACACAGATATTACTCCTTCTTATGTGGCTACAATAATACATTTCATACACCTGTGACTGTACCTTTATAGCTTTATATTGTGGTTATTTTTCTGTGTTTCCTGCTAGTTGAGAACTCCTTGAGGGCAAGGACCATATTTAATATATCTCTGTATCCCCAACACCTGTCATAAGGCCTGCAACACCACAGATGGAAAACAGTGTTTCCTGAATTTACACTTCTCTATCACATTGCTTTGTTATTTCCAGGAGTCAGTAATGACAGCACGTGCATTAAGTTGAAATACATCGTAATCATTATGTTCTAAAAGTATCCCTACATTACCAATGGTTGAGGTCTGTTACAGAAACATTTATGGGTATTTATCAGACACTGTTCTAAGCTCTGTTATAAACAGATCAACAAGACACACACCACTTTTCTTGCCCTTGGACCTTTGTCCTCATTGTTCCTCCTACTTTGAATGCTCTTCCCACACCCTTTCTCTCCTCCATATCCCCAGGACTCCTCACTTGCCTTACTCAGGTCTGTCTTCAAATGGGACCCTCTCAGTGAAGCCTTTCCTGGACATCCTATTTCAAATGATACCCTCTCTCCACCCATCCTTCGTCCAGGCTTTGTTTTTCTCCTTATAACATATCGCTTTCCTAACAGTTTGCATTTCATCAAATTTAAGGTTCCACATTATTGTAAACCACACCATTATTTTATGTACTATTACAAAAGCAAAACACGATGCCAGTTAAACCATGGCATGCCATCGATCAGGACACATTCAGAGTTAGAACTGATGAAACGCATTCATTTACATTATTCATTGTCTGGTCCTTTTTATTAGAATAAAGATCTCAATCTTTTTTTAAAAAAAGTTCTTATTCTCCAGTGCCTTAAAACATAATAGGCATTTAAAATGTTAAATGTGGGAGGATAAAATCCATGTCTTCAGGAGTGAGATCAAGTAAACAGTTATGAAACAATATAATAAATACTCAAGTAGAAGACGGTAGGAATTTTTCTCTTCATGCAGAGAAGAGCGTGTCTCCCTCAGCCTGGCTGGGAAGGGCCTCTCAGGGGAGGTGTTGACCAAGCTGGTCTAGAAGGGTGTGGGAGGCAGATCCACCGCAGGGGAGGATTTTCAAGCATCAAAGTCCAGGGATATAAAAGAGTATGAAAAACCAGGAAAACTGGAGGCTATTCTGTCTGACCAAAATGTGTGTTGTGTCTAAAGCAGTGATTCTTAACCTTGAACAAGTATCAGAATCGCCTGCAGGGCTTGTTAAAGCACATTGTTGGGCTCCTTCCCCAGAGATTCTGATTCCATAGGACTGTAGTGCAGCAAGAGAACTTGCATTTCTAATAGGTTCCCAGGTGACTCTGATACTGCAGGTCCAAGGACCACACTTTAGGAACTGCTGGCCTGGGGGAAGCCTGGAGGAGGGAATCAGTCATCTCAGCAAGAGTGCTGCTATACACTCAGCCTTGGTGCATATGCTCAGATGAGGCATGGAGACCACGAGGGTAGGAGGGCAGCAAAGGGCTTTTCACTTCCTCATTATCATGTGCAATAAATAGAGTGCAGGAATTTTTTCTATAGCTTCCTAAGTCTGGGGAAAGCAAACACTTTTCCTTGTGTCCAAGATGTCCCCTTGTTTTTTAAGACTGAAAGAGAACGAATACACTAACTTTTGTCTACACCAGACTCCTTTAAAGAACAATATCTCCATTGTATCCCAACTCTTAGATTACTGTTTCCATGAGGAAACTGAGGCCTGGAAGATTAAGTGCTGGGATACAACTCCCCTACTCCCAGCTTTTATATCCCCATTAGTAAAAGGGAAAATAGGGCCTAGAACTCATTGTGCTGTTGCCAAGACTTTCCCTGCCCCTGTCTGCTCCTCAGCATCCACAGTGTCACTACCACCATCTGGAAACTATCCAGACTATTCTCCTGTGTCCCTTTTCCCTACTGTGTCAGGGACCTCCATGAGCCCAGGCCCTCAGCTCCTCCTTATACAGCTCTGAAACCCCCCATAAGAATGTCATCTCCCACCCCACTTATCTTCTGGAATTCATGAACAGTCATCAGCAAAATTCCTGAAATCTGCAACTTCTTCTCTACAAATACCCCCTCCTTGCTTGCTCTAACTCAGATCAGGATATTCTATGAAGGGACACTGCTTTCTGTGCAGCCCTTTCAAGAGGGAGCTGTACCTCCCAAACTTTAGTGCCACTGGATCTGAAGGGTGTGTGTCTCCTTTAATCTTCATTGTTGTTTTCCCAGACTACTGTCTTATTTTTCCCCCCAAGACAGCCCCTTCTCTCTCAGCTTCATATCTGATGTTATCAGACTGTAACTCCACTACTCTTTCTCATGCAACCGTAGACTGTTACTCCCATCCCAACAATGGGTGACGCCTCATTCTCTGAATATGTTAGCTATCGACTCAAGATCACTCTCTGTAATGCTCCTCCTCCTCTTTCTCCTCTTGGTGGTTTCAGTATCCATAGCTGTGGCTTTCTAATCTCACCAATTCCAGTCCTTCAAGCTCTTCCCCACTAATGGTCTTCTCTTAAATTCTACCTCAGCCATTTAACCCATGATCCATTTACCTTCCAGTCACCGATTCATTTCTCTGCTTCTTTTCATAGCATGGCTCTTTGAAATGACTGTCTACAAGCACTATCTCCATGTTTTCTTCCCATTCTCTTGAGCCCACTTCAATTGGGACCCACCCAAATTGGTCTTGTTGAGGTGTGATGGTCTTTGATGTGTCCACTTGGTTAGGAAATTTTATTCAAACAATAATTTAGGTGCTGCTGTGAAGATATTTTGCAGCTGTTATTAAAGTCTATTATCAATTGACTTTAAGCAAGGGAGATATTTTAGATAATCTGATGGACCTCATCCAATCAGTTGAAGTTCTTAAGAGCGGAGCTGAGGATTCTCTGGAGAAAAAAACAATCTGCCTGTGAAAAGAAGCCTGAGAGTCCCAGCCTGTCCTTCCTAATGTCTATGGAATTTGGACTTATCCACTTATTCCCCCATAATCACATAAGCCAGTTCCATGCAGTAAATTTCTTAACAGATACCTTCTACTGGTTTTGCTTCTCCATGGGTTCAACCTAAACTGATACATGAGGTTTTTCAGGTTTCCAAGATGCCAAATTTAATGATAAATTCTCAGGTCATACTTGACTTAGCCAAATTTGACACAGTTGATTATTTCCTTATCAAGGCCCTTTGCTCATTGGCTTCCAGAACAGTTCACTCTTGCATTTCTCATGAGTCACTGGTTTCCTCGCAGTTCCCTTGGTGACTCTTCCTCGCTTGTGATTACTTTTTTTTTTTTTTTTTGAGACAGGGCTTTCTCTGTTACCCAAGCTGGAGTGCAATGGTGCAATTACAGCTCACTGCAGCCTTCCCCTCACAGGCTCAAGTGATCCTCCCATCTCAGCCTCCCAAGTAGTGGGGAGTACAGGCATGTGCCACCACACCTGGCTAGTAGTTTTTTGTTTTGTTTTATTTTTGTAGATACAGGTTCTTCCTTGTTGGCCAGACTGATCTCAAACTCCTGGACTCAAGCGATCCTCCCACCTTGGCTTCCCAAAGTGCTAGGATTACAGTTGTGAGCCACCATGCCTGGCTTGTGCTAACTCTTAAGACTGAAATGCCAATCCTCAAACGTCTTCTTGTCTCTTCCTACTGTTCCTTCTGGCTGAATCTGCAGCTAGAGTTGCCGCAAAAGTGGTGGCAGGAGAGTTCCCACAAAGGACTGCCTCAGAGTGAGATGGGGCCAGTGGGGGTTCCAAAGAAGCACTAAACACCAGGCTGATTGTCCAACGAGTTTCTTAGATGAATTTATATAGAGAGGGTGCTGCAGCTTCCTTGTGAGGGACAGTGATACAAGAGATGTTTTACCCAGGTATGTCTCCAGTGAGGGGGTTGGTTTATGAAGTTTATCTGGAAGTTTAAGGAATTTGGCTCAGGGCAGGGGCTAGCTTCTATGTGTTTAACAACATGTTTGATCTTTTAGAGTTTTGGGCAACAATGCAAACAAGTTTATCAGTGCGTGGAAATGTTCAAGGCCCCAGCTTGAATTTAAGGCTTCAGGGATTAAACATGCAGCTGGCCAGGTCACAGGACGGTCAGAATACAGAAAAAAAAAGTGGGAGGATCTGGAAGATTCTATGTTCTACACTCACTCAGTTGACTGTATCATTCAGTCTTGTTTCTTTAAACAAAATGCATATGTTCATGATCTCAAATGTTTCCCAAATGCCTACTCAACATCTCTACTGGGTTATATAAAGCCATTTATAACTAAACATGTCCACAATGGGGATTTTTCTTTTTAGAGACAGGGTCTTGCTCTGACACTCAGGCTGGAGTGCAGACATATGGTCATAGCTCACTGTAACCTTGAGCTACTGGGCTTAGGCAATCCTCACAAGTAGCTGGGTCTACAGACACACACCACCACAACCAGTTAAATGCAACCTTAAAAATAATTTATAGACAGGATCTTACTGTGTTGCCCAGACTGGTCTCGAAACTCCTGAGCTCAAGAGATCCTCCTGCCTCAGCCTCCCAGAGCACTGGGATTACAGGTGTGAGCTGCTCTGCCCAGCCTTAATGGTTAATTTTATCTGTCAGCTTGGGTAGGTTATGGTGCTAGAGGTTTGGTCAAACACCAGCTTCGATATTGCTGTGAAGGTATGAGATATGATTAACATTTAAATCAGTAGATTTTGAATAAAGCAGATTACCCTCCGTAGTATGGGTTGGCCTTATCCAATCAATTGAAAACTGTAAGAGAAAAGATTGAGGTCCTCTGAGAAAGTGGGGAATCTTCTCCAGGCTGCCTTCAGACTCAAGCTGTAAAGTCAACTCTTCCGTGGGTCTCCAGCCTACTGCTTTCCTGCCGATTTTGAAATTGCCAGCTTCCATAACTGTGTGAGCCAGTTTCTTAAAATAAACCTCTCTCTTTCTCTTTCCACATTCTATTGGTTCTGTTTCTCCAGAACTCTGGCTAATACAATGTGCAAAGCCAAACTCTTAATGTCTCACCCTTGCAAAAAAACCCCTGCTCCTTCTCAACCTACTCCATTAAAGTTAGGTGCCGCTAACTACAATGGACCTATGGGGACATGGAGAATGAATGTCTTGCCAGGCTGAAGAAGCCTCAGTCTCTGAGCCCACAGGATGGCCAACCAGCCCTGGAACAATGATCCCAGATTCTTTGAAGGAAATAGAATGCTAACATGTTTAAGCTATAGTTAGAAGGTGTTTTTCATCTTTCACAGCCACTTAATCCTTACTGCTGGGCATTTCCAGTGGAGGAGCAGCAAGAGCAAAGGGCTCTTTTAGAGACAGCGTCTTGCTCTGTCACCCAGGCTGGAGTGCAGTCACATGGTCATAGCTCATTGTAACCTTGAACTACTGGGCTTAAGCAATCCTCCCAAGTAGCTGGGAGTTACTCAGACCAAAACTTTCTAGACCAACACTGACTCCTCCCATTCCATCATAGCCTTCATCCCATCCAATCTATCAGCAAATCCTGGCATCTCTCCCTTCAAACTAGACACATGATCTGACCACTCCTCACCATCTTCGTTGCCTTCTCCCTGGTCTATGCCACTACTCTCTCTCATCTAGATAAGTATCTCCTAATCAGCCTCTGCTTCTGCCATGGTGCTGCCATGGCCAGTTCCACACATGGGATCAAGAGTGATTCTACAGTGTAGGTAAAGCTTTGTCATGCCTTCCTCGAAACTCTGTAATTGTTTCCCATTTCATCCAGATGGAAAAGCCAGACCTACCAGGCTTTACATGATTTGGCCACCCTTGCCTCTTCTGCAATCACTCAGCCCCTTGGCTCTGCTCCCATTCTGGATGCTCTCCAGCCCCTGACCCTTTGCTCTTGCTGTTCCCTCCATTGCAAATGCCCAGCAGTAAGGATTAAGTGGCTGTGAAAGATGAAAAACACCTTCTAACTGTAGCTTAAACACGTTAGCAGTCTATTTCCTTCAAAGAAACATCCTGGGATCATTGTTCCAGGGCTGGTTGGCCATCATGTGGGCTCAGAGACTGAGGCTTCTTCAGCGTGGCAAGACATTCATTCTCCATGTCCCCGTAGGTCCAACCAGCATAGAAGAGCACAGGGCACAGGAGGAAGAGGTCAATGAAGAGGCCACTGCTGTATTCTAAGGAAGGTTCGCCAAGGCTTCCACTGGACACTTCTCCTGATGTTCCATTGCTCAGAATGGAATCATATGGTCATATGTTCATACCTGGCTTCAAGGGAGCCTAGGAAATGTAGTATTTACTCTGGGAAGCCATGAACCTAGCTGAGATTCAGTTCTATTCTGGAAGATGATGGGTGGAAAGACACTGTGGGGAACACTAGTACTTGCTATCTCAGCACCTTTTGGAATGAGAAAGATGCACAGTGTGACTGGGGTAGATTGATAAGAAACTAGATTGGAGAGGCAGGTAGGTATGGAAGGTTATTTCCAAAGTGCCTGTCCAAAATCTCTCCCATTCTTGTATATTAATATCCTTCTTCCAATCAAGAGGTGGGCCTGTCTTCCCTCCCGTTTGAGTCTGGGCTGACCTTATGACTTAATTTGACCAATGGCATAGACCAATGGAATGTCATGGCCTAGGCTTTAATAATTGATTCTGGCAGCTTCCTTTGTTGTTCTCTTGAGATTCAGCGTCCAGGTAAAGAAATTTGAACTTGACCACTAAATGTGGAGAGATATGTGAGAGGGAGCGAGCAGCCCAGGCAGACATCCCAACTGGGGCACCAGATGTGTCAGGAAAACCATGTTGGACATTTCAGCCCCAGCTGGGTTCCCAACAAAACACAGCCATACAAGCGACCCCAGTCAATACCAAGTGGAGCAGAAGAACTAGCCAGCTGAGGCCAGCCAACCTAGAGCACCATGAGAAATAATGAATTGTTGTTGCTTCAAGCACTCAGTTTTGGGATAGTTTGTTATGCAACAATAGATAACTGGGATAATGGGCAGAATCACATGAAAGTTTATAGGCTCAGGAAAGGAGTTTGGCCTTTATTTTTAGTGTAGAGGGAAGTATTAGGGGATTTTAAGCAGATGAGCTGCACAATCAGTCTGATTTATACTTCAAGAAGATCACTCTTCTACTGTGTGCAGAGAGGATTGCATGAGCTCAAGAGTGGATGCAAATGAAACCAGGAAGCTGTTAGAGTGGTCAAAGCAAGAGATGACATTGGTTACAACCAGGGTGGTTATCTCAGTAGTGTTAAGAAGTGATTCCATTTCGGAAATATGCTGAAGGAAGAGCTGATAATACTTATCAATATACCAAAGGGACAAGCGAAAGCCATTAATCGAAGATAATCCTGAGAGTTTTAACCTGAGGCTGGGAAGGAGCAGGCAAAAAAACCAGGAATTCTAATTTGAATAAGTTAAGTTTGAAATGCCCATTATATTTTCAACGGCAGCTTTGAGTATTTGAGCATCAACAGGGAGGTCATTGCTGGATGTATAAACCTGAGACTCTGATTACCAAGGATCCTTCTTCCCTCTTGAAGGTTGGGTGTGTTGCTTTATCCTTGCTCTTAGAGTGGGGTCCATTTTCTCATACAAATGCAAAATATCACTGAATCCAAATATTAGACTTTCACATTAAGAAGAAAATTTAGAAAGGCACACTGTCTTTGAGACAGAGTCGCATGATTTTCTTGGCACCGGCATGCATATCTGCTAGACTTGGGATGATTAATGGACAAGATTGTTTATGACCCACTTATGGGCTATTTCTTTCATTGTAAAGCCTTTGAAATCTGGAAAGCTGGCTGGATTCAATTTCAACTGGAAATGCTACCATCCTTTTTTTTGTTGTTAATCATTAAATAAAGCCCACAATGCAGTCATGCCTTTAGAGGTTTTATTGTTACTAAAATGTAGCACACATTACAGTATTTGTGCCTTTCATGTTTTCTGTCCTAATGGCTAGAATATGTAAGATTGGAAATAGTAATCCAGAGCTGGTTAGCTCTCACTGATTTTGGTAATTAATTCTGATCATTCAAGAGTACCTTATTTTAGATTATTCAGGACTTTTGTTGTTGTTTCTATTTATTGAGAATAACATCCATACCGGAGGATAGCCAGAGAAAAAGAAAACAGGAAGCAAATAACTCTTAATATTTTTTCCTTATCAAATAATCCACTAAGAAAACTTCAGGATGTGTCTTTTTGCATAACATTGAGGAGTCTGCCATCTAACAGGAAAGTTAATGCACATATATGAACATCTGGCACACTCCAGCAGCTGGAATTATCATTTTTTTAAACAAAGTAAGTCTACTTTGAATGTTCTCTCCCAATGCTGCTAACTCTCCAAAGTTGAAGGGGAGCCCACTGCAGTAGACACTTTTGGTGCCCCACTCATATTCCCTTGTCTCCTTAACCTCGCATAGCTTTAGTACCATCTCATTCATGCCTAAGTCTTCCTGCCTCCGGCACATGCAGCTCTCTCCCTGAGGGTTTCTCTGGCTCCAGGAGCTTGCTTGGCCCATGAGGGGCTGGCTGGAGCTACTAGGGAGTCACTACCCTCAAGAAAAACTCCCATCCAAAGAGAAGAGAATGCTGATGGATAAATACTCCTTGTCTCCACCCTGGTGGGACAATTCTGAGGTGTGTGCTACACCATCCTGCTGAATATCTAGCGGGATTGTGCCCATCGCCCACAGCAGTAACATTCTCCATAATTATTCCTTTATTGTTTTACTTCCATCCCCCAAACCCTCATTATATTTCCTGGGATCTCCTCCAAATAAAATACTTGCACTCAAATTTTTGTCCGAGGCTCTGCTTTTTGCAGAACACACACTGTGACATCCCGCATCATTTGTCTTCTTCTTCAGAACCACATAATCACAGTAGGGCTTTTAAACACCTGGGGAGTGGGGGAGGTGCCCACTCCTTAGTCCCAGAGGTCACTGTAGCCATTGTCTCCTGTCCAACCCAGCAAGGGCAAGAGTGCCGGGTCCAAGGAAGCCTTCACTCTTGGCAGCTCCCTTTGTCTGCAAAGGTTCCTAAAGCAGCAGAAACCAAGGCTTGGAATCAGTCAGGCAGCAGAACCATCTAAGGTTCTGCCACTTCCTGGCCCTGGACTTCAGAAACCCTGTGTCTTTGAGGGCTCCAAGGGGCCTTTGTTTCTTCTCCTCCCCCAAAGCTGAAGAGTTGGGCTCCTGCCACTCTGCCTCTGCAACCCCATCCCTCACCTCTTCTCTACTCTAGGGTAAGTGGGCTAGACTGAAGGCTGGCAAACTTTCCTTGCAAAGGGCCAGAGAGCAAACATTTTAGACGTTGCAGGTCATATGGTCTTTGTTAGAAATCTTTGACCCTGTTGTCATAACGCAAATGCAACTAGAGGTCATATTTAAGTGGATGAGCATGTCAGTGCTCCAATACAATTTTTTTATGGACACTGAAATTTGAATTTCATATAATTTTTATGAATCACCAAATATTTTTCTTTTAACATTTTTCCAACCACAGAAACATAAAACCCATTCTTATCTCATAAACCATATAAAAACGGGCGAGAGACCAGATTTGGCCAGTGGAATATATAGTTTCCTGACCCGTAGACTAGACTTTCAAAAGCAAAGTTCTGTTTAGATTTTATTACCCTGCTGAACTCCCTTTTTGATTGGCATTCTTTAAACCAAATCTAATTAATGTTGGGAGTGGATGGGATTTATCAAGTCCTGAGGTATTATCAACAAATAAATCCTTCTAGTGCAGGGATCATGTTTCTTTGCATTTTCCTCACAGCACCTTGTTTGATGATATCCATAAATTAATTTATAACAGCACCAAAAGCAGAGAGTTTCTTATTTGTTCATTTATTTTATTTTATTTTGAGATGGAGTCTCGCTCTGTCACTCAAGCTGGAGTGCAATGGCATAATCTTGGCTCACTGCAACCTCCACTTCCCGGGGTCAAGCGATTCTCCTGCCTCAGCCTCCTGAGTAGCTAGGATTACAGTCGCCTGCCACCATGAGCCGTTAATTTTTGTTTTTTTTTTTTAAGTAGAGACGGGGTGTCACCATGTTGGTCAGGCTGTATTATTTGTTCTTTACTGTGCTAAGTGCTATATTGAGGGGCTAACTCACTCATTTCCTCATTCGAAGCAGAAATGATAAAAACTGTACTAATAGGTTGCCATGACAATGAAATGATATTGTGCCTTTGACAAATGCTCTTTGTTCATTGTAAAATGTCAGGTGGTTTTGTGTTCATAGTTTTTAAGTATAGGATGTGATGATCTCTATGACAGCGTGGTGGTTCTATAGAGAAGAGAAATATGGGGACAGGAGAATAAATGGGTTCTGTTTTTTCATCTCCATGGTGTTGCTTTGTGACCTCAGATTCAACGTTTGTACAATGGTGGTAAGGTTCTCCATTTGCCTGTAACATGGAGATTAAATGAGAGGTTCACTAAATGCTACAAACGTGTTAGATTTAACTTTAACATTCGAGGTCTGTGCTTTGAGTGTGTGTGTGTGTTTAGGCAGAAATCTAAGACGGCCCCCAATACTCTCACCTCCTTGTACATGTACACTGAATAACCCCTTCCCGTGAAGCATGGGCAGAACTGTGAATCTGATAAATTTAACTTCCTTGATTAGGTTGTATTACCTGAAATAGTTGGGGGACTTTTGCAGATACAATTAATTTTGCAGATATAATAAGTCAAACCAGTTGACTTTGAGGTAATTAAAAGAGAGATCATCCTGGTAGAGCTGACCTAATCAAGTGGGTCCTTAAAAGGGACTGCTAGATCCTTCCTGAAAGAGGAATGCTAAAAGAGATTCTGCTGCTGGCTTTGAATGGGTAGGCTGTCATGTTGTAAAGAGGACCTATATATACGGCCTTGTGACAAGGAACTAGGCAGCTTCTAGGAGCTGAGAACTACCCTTGATCAACCAACAGCCAGCATGGGAGTGGGGATTTGAATCATGTAACTGCGAATAACTGAATTCTGAAAATAACTACTTGAACCTGGAAGTGAATCCTGAGCCTCAGATGAGAACACAGCCTAGCTGACGCTTCACTTTAGTCTTGTGAGATTCTGAGCAGAGAATCCAGCCACACTGTGCCCAGACCTTTGACCTACAGAACTGTGAGATAGTAAGTGGGTTTTCAGTAACTTTGTGGTCATTTGTTATGCAGTAATAGAAGAGGAATACAATGTGAACTTGTAGTCTACATGGGGTGATAAGAATAAGTGTGTAAAGACAAAAGTCTAGAACTAATGGCTAACAGATGTGGTCTGGGTCGTAAATTCTGCATTCTATTCTGAGTAGGGAAGAATTTGGAAGGGTGTCGTGGGATGGAAGCATCATAGACAAAAGATTCCTGAGATCCACCTTTTCTCGTGAAAGGAAGAAAGGAAAGCATTTTGTTAGATAAGGTGGGAATGGAGCATGAGAAGTTTGTGCCTCCATATAGTTTGAGGTCATGAAGACAAAGACAAGCGAGTGTTTCAAGAATGGGGCAATGGTTGACCGTGTCAAACATTGCAGAGAGGTTTTGATGAGCATATAGAAGAGACACATGGGATTTGGCCAGGTGAAGGTCATCCACATCTTGAGCAATGCCAATGGACACGATGGGAGTTTAACAGTGAGTTTACCTCCACATTTATAATCCATTGATATTTTCAAGGATGCCAAGACAATTCGATTGAGAAAAAGTTTTTTCAATAAAGGCTCGGTAGATCTCTAGAACTTATGTAAAAACAAAAACAAAAACAAATGGTTCTGGGACAGCCAGCTATCCATATACAAAAGAATGGAGTTCACCCTTACAGTATATATAAAAAGAATTCATAATGGATCAAAGACCTATATGTAAGAGATAAAACTATAAAACTCTTAAAAGAAAGTAGGCATAAATCTTAGTGACCGTGGATGAAGCAATGGTTTCTTAAATATGACACCAAGGGCACAAGCAACAAAAGAGAAAAATAGACAAATTGAACTTCATCAAAATTTAAACTTTTATGTTTCAAAAGACACCATGAAGAAGGTGAAAAGACAACTCACAGAATGAGAGAAAAATTTTGCAAATTATATATCTGAAAAAGGACTAGTTTCTAAAATGTGTAAAGAACTCCTACAACTCAATAATAAAAAGACAACACAATTTAAAAATGAGCAAAAGTTCTGAAATATATATTTCTACAAAAAAAGATATACAACTTGCCAATAGGCACATGAAAAGATGCTTATTACCAATAAGGATCAGGGAAATGAAAGTCAAAACCATAATAAGATACCAATGACACACACACTAGGATGACTATAATAAAAAAGGTAATAAGTATTGACAAAGGTGTAGAGAAATCAGAATCTTCATACACTACTGGTGGAGGTGTGAAATGATGCAGCCACTTTGGGAGACAGTCCAGCAGCTCTTCAAAGAGTTAAATGTAGAGTTACCATGTGACCCAGCAATTCTACTCCTAGGTATATACCCAAGAGAAAAGAAAACATACATCCACACAAAAACTTTTATGTGAATGTTCATAGCAACATTATTCATAATAGCCCCAAATCAGAAACAACCCAAATATCTATTAACTGATAAATGAATAAATAAAATGTGTTATCTTCCTTTAAAGCTTGGTATACTGAAAAAGTTGCAATTTGTCTCTCCAGAGGTATCTAATGAATATTACTCTATTAAACATCTTATTGAAATGAACTTTGCTAACCAATTATTAAAAGTATATCAATCTAATACATTTTTCCAATATTTAAAATCATACCTTTATATATCATGCAAAAATAATGACATGATATTATTTTAAAATTCCTAAAAGAGTTTCTATAGATTATGTATTAAGATGAAGAGGAGTTCTCAGCTAAAAATGTAAACACAGCCATAAATGATCCTCAAAATACCACTCTTTGAACACTTAGGATATGCCTGGAACTGTATGTATTAAATGATTCAAAAGCTAACTTGATTCTCACAGCAGCACCATGAGGTAGGTGGCATTACATCCATTCTACACATGGAAGGCTCCAATTCCGTGGCATTAAGTAGGATGCCTGAAGTCTACAGTTAGTGAATAGTGGAGTTAGGATCTAAGCTGTAGTCAGTGGGATCCCAAATTAGACTGTTAATTGCCACACTGACTTCTACAAGTAGAAAGTTTCATCTATCTCACCTGATCCCAGTTGTACCCATTTCCATTTTGCTTTGCATTATCATTTAACGTTACTGCAGACCCCCTTGGGAGAATTTATGCCAAATTTATCATCTGGGTTCTCTTTAATCTGACAGCTGCCACCTTTCCTAAGTGGATATTTCTGCTCTTTTTCCTGGGTGTGTCATTTCCTGTCCCTTGTGAGAGGCTCTCTCTTAAGTTACTCTTGTATTGGTTCAAATCATTTTCTGTTGTGAACTTGGAGAGTTGGCACGGAAAATGCTAGAAGGGAAGAATAAAGAGAGTCTATTCCACATCCAACTCTGCCTCCCTCACTCAGCACAGGCTTTTGAGAGGAGTAGAATAGTTTCCTTGTGGAGCAGCAAAGCCTGCTGAATTAATTTTATGCTCAAAACTCTTCTAAGTAATTGTGCCTCTTCGATGGTTTCCACTAAGCAACAGGCTTCAGAAGCAAACTTTGTTATTTTGGCATCATCCCTATTGATCTTCTGAATGTGTATATGTATTTTTGTATACTAAATTATATTTTATTTCCCCCCCATTCTCTTTATACCATGAGCATATATCTATTGCTGTATTTTTAAAACATGGGTTTAATTGAGATTTATACATGCAACAGAAGACATAAATCTTAGGTGTATTCCCTTATTCCCTGATTCCCTAATCAATGTTTACCTGTATAAACACCCATGTAACCTCCACCCAGCGTAAGTTATAGACCTGCAGTTCTCAAAATCTTTGGCCTCAGGGATTCCTTAATACTCTTGATATTTTTAAAAAACTCAAGAGTTTGTTTATGTGAATTATATCTGTAAACATTACTATATTAAAAATTTGAAACACGAATTTCAAAATATTTCTCAATTCAATAAAAATAACAAAACTGTCACTTGTTAATATATAACCAATATTGTACTATTACAATAACACTTTCTGTGAAACATAACTACATTTTCTAAAAGTTGGTGAGACGAGTGGCATTGTTTTACATTGTTGCAGATCTCTTTAACGTATGGCTTTACAGAAGTCATCTGAGTTCTAATGTCTTTTTCTTCATTCGGTCTGTTGTGATATGTCATTTTCACTGCAGTCTATGAAGAAATCTGGCCTCCCACAGAGATGGATTTGGAAACAAGAGGACTATACAGACCCTCTGACAGTCTCTTGGGGGACACAATGGCTTGCCAAGGGATCCTTGATACACACTTCGAGAACCACTTGCATAGACCATCACCATTATCCTGGAAGGTTTTTTCAGAGAGGACCACTACTCTGACCTCCTTCAAGATTAGCATTGCCTTTCCTTGATCTTCATGTATGTGGAATCACAAGGTAAGTACTTTCATGTGTTCTATTGTGTGAATATACTAAATTTCATCAATGCATCCTCCTATTGGTACACATCTGATTTGTTTCTAGCTTTTTATTATTATGAATAAAGAACATGCTTTTTGATGAACACATACACCATACACTCACTTCTTTTTTTCTTTTTTCTTCTTCTTTTTTTAAGATGGGGTCTCATTATGTATTGCATGCTGGAGTGTGGTGGCTATTCTTGGGTGCGATCATAGAACACTACTCTGTACTCTGGGATTAAAGATGAGGTATAGCCTTAAATTATATCCTCAGCCTCCCAAGTAGCTTGGACTGCAGGTGTGTATCACCATGCCTGGCTTACACTCATTTCTCTTAGAGTGTAATTGCTGGGACATAAGATTGGCAGATGTTTAGCTTAATAGATTTCCAAGCCTTAGAAAATATTTTTACTTTGCTGAATTTTATTTCAGCATATATTATTTAGCATAATATACTTTTAAATTATTCTAAGTATATTTAAATACATTCCTCTTATTAATATCTAATATATGCTCTTATATTTTTCTTTTAAGAATTTTTCTTTAAAATCAGTGTAGCTACTCAATACCATATATTTCCATTGCTAGACTATTGCATTTAAAAAGTCTGTGTCCCATATTTTATGCATTGGACAAAGTAATGTGGTAAAGTAATTCCCCATTTATCTGCAATTTTAGGACCCATAACTCAAACAGACCAGTCCGAAAGCAGCTACTTAATATTAGCATCCAAGACTGTGGCAGGATGTCATTTGAGTAACCAGGGAGCCCAAAGGAAAAAGAAGGTTTAAAAGCAAACCAAAAAAATGAAAAAACAGGGAGGGTGAGGGAGAAAGTCGAAGAAGAAAGAAGAAGAAGGAGTAGGAGGAGGAAGAAGAAGAAGGAGGAGGAGGACGAGGAGGAGGAGGTGTTTGTCAAATGACAAAGTTAGTTGAAAGCATCAGCAGTCCAGGTTAGAGGAAGTGAAGAGCAGACCCTCAGAAGGTTACAAATAAAAAGAAACCTGAGACATCAAACATGAAGCTTAGCAGCTGGAATCACTCCCTGAGAAAACCATGTTCCCCGCCTATAGGTGATTCCAGTGGCTTTTGAAAGCTGCAGTCTCTGGGACTTTGAAATGAGACTGTTTTATCATCTTCCTGTTCCCAGGGCTTGGCTGTATCAGTTAGTTATGGCCACATAACAAAAAATCCCAAAATTCAGTGGCTCAAATCAACATCAATTTCCTATTTCTCATGTGGTTATGAGTTGGCTGGGTGTTCCCACTGCTCTGGGAAAGGCGTGGCTGATCTCAGCTGCAGGCTCACACATCTATTGTCAGCTGGTAAAATGAACGAGATAACTCAACTCTCTACAAGTCGCCCATACCCGCCAGCAGGCCAGCCTTCTCATGTGCTCTCACGGCAGAGTCAGAGACTCAAAGTGAAGAAACAAAAATATGCCTCCACTCGTGTCCAGTTTGCTGCTACAGCTTGAGTGTTCCTTATCCAAAATGCTTGGGACCAGAAGTGTTTCAGATTTCAGATTGTCTTTAGATTTTGGAATATCTGCATATACATAATAAGATATCTTGGGGATGGGATCCAAGTCCAAACACAAAATATATTTATGTGTCATTACACTGTATACACATAGCCTCAGGGTAATTTTATACACTGTTCTAAATAATTTTGTGCATAAAAAATTGGGGCCATTAATGCCACCCATCTACCATATGAATATGGCCTAAAGCTAAAATTGTTGATAAGTTTTTAAAATAGAGTGCATTACTGGTAAAAAAAAAAAAAAAAAAAACAAGTTGAAGGGCTGGATACGGTGGCTCATGCCTGTAATCCCAGCACTTTGGGAGGCCAAGGCAGGTGGATTGCCTGAGGTCAGGAGTTTGAGACCAGCCCGGTCAACATGGTGAAACCCCATCTCCACTAAAAATACAAAAATTAGCCAGGCATGGTGGTGCGTGCCTGTAATCCTAGCTACTCAGGAGGTTGAGTCAGGAGAATCACTTGAACCCAGGAGGCGGAGGTTGCAGTGAGCCGACACGGTGCCACTGCACTCCAGCCTGGGCGAAAGAGTCACTCTATCTCAAAAAAAAAAAAAAAAAAGAAAGAAAAGAAAAAATTGGAAGTGTGTAACAGTGAAACACTAAAAGAACTAACATAACTGACCCCATTTTTGTTTAAGGGGCCTTTTCCTGTTCCTGCACATAGGCTAGGCTAATTTGGGCACACAGATAAAATACAAAAATAGCAATTTTGTATTTGTACTCTGGGATTAAGGAGGAAGTATGTAAGCAACTATGTTTTGTTAAAGATTTATAGGAACATTGTAACTTGGCCAAAGACAAAGAAGTTTCCAACCTCCTCAGACCCTTGTTGGCACCCAAATGTCTGCAGTTGTCGGTCACCTCTTGATCCCAGCTCCTCCTCTTCCCACCGCCCTTAACATAAAGAGTCTGAAATGAGTACTGACCAAAGATGGTACTTTAGAACACTAGTCCACCATCTTCTCAGTTTTCTGGCTCTTTGAACTAAAGTCACCTTCCTTGTTCCAACTCCTTGTCTCTCTACTTACTGGCTGTTGTGTGGTGAGCAGAATGAGTTGGGACTGGATTACAAGGGTAGAGAGGATAAGAGTGGTTTTCCAATAAATATTTAATCCATGAACAAATAAAGTTAGTTCAATGCTGAAGAAATGTCTAATATAACCATTTATATGGCTACTTGATGTAGTAGAAGTGAATTCATAATACAGGGGTACAGTCTGTAGGGTTCAATATGCTGTGCTATAACAAATACCACACCCTAACAAAATACCAAGATTTTTCTAAGGAAAAACAAAAGATAGAAGTGTTAAAAGCTGCATGTGAATTTTGAGAAAATCCATGAATTGCTTGAAAAGGGTAAACAATTTTGATGGATCAGTATAACATTTCCTCATTCGCATTATATGATATAAAAGTTCCGAAATGACAGATGGTCAAATCCTTTTTCTATCTGTTTTGTTTTTGGTACATTCTGATTCATCTAAAGCTATTGAGTCTTGGTGCAAGTGATTAGGTATACAATATTAAATTGGCATTCATTGGGAATTTTTCCTAATTTTATTGTGCTGGACACTCAAAAATTTCCAGGAGGAAGTACTTCAGAAATTGGCCCTTACCCTGAACTTCCAAAAAGGTAATGCTAGGAGGGGAAAGGAGTGGAAAAGGCACAGCATCATTTATCACGATAAGTACAGTGTAGATACCAATTTTTTAATGTAAAAGCAATGATGCTGCTATTTTAACCATCTCCCTACTCTCCCTACCAGCCTAATATTTTTTCATTATTCTAACCTATGGAGCAGAACGTTTTCCACAAAATATTATTAAAGAAGATGGCTCATAAATATTCATCCCGGAGGTACCACCCAGATTTATTATGATATTAAAGATGCAATTAAAATGTGTGCTTGAGATTCTGTTCAATGCCAAGCATCAAAGAAAAGTTGTAGAAACGTGTGGCCTTCTGTTAGATTTGCACAAGTGATGATGAAGGAGAAGCTATTTAGAGTTTTGAACGACGCATCCCTAAGATAACCTCAGCAATAAAATAATAGGGGTATTCCTTCTTCACTCTCCATAATCTCTTAATGTTGAGGATCCACACTGTTAGATCCCTGATGACCACTGTGATCGTTGCAGTGTTTTAAAAGTATGCTAACAATAAGTATTGAGAAAAATTGTTTTTCTTGGAATTGAAAAGACACTTTGCAAAAAAGCTTCTTTTAGGTTTTCAATAAGTTTTCAAAGGCATTTTCTGCCCAAGAGGCTACACAGATGGTTATTTTACTTCATAGAAAATAACTTAGTCATTCGATAGCTAGTGACTACCTCTTCTTTGAAGAGCAACTGAACAAAGCCTGAAAAGAAATTAGTCAGAACTGGTGGAAAATTCTTATGCTTAAATAGCTTTTAAAGTATAAATGGATAAATGAAAAAGGGCAGGTTACTTCTTGCTTGGGAGAATGAGAGAACTTTTAGGAAATGGCATTTTTGGAAGTTGCTTTTCAAGATTTAATAGAACATTATTATGTAATGTGGCTAGAAAAGATGTGTACTATGTGTATGTGAACAAAGAATAGTGATAAATTCATATTGACTAAAATGAGTAGGCATGTTGGGGGCAGAAAATGAATGCTGTTATCACTAATTTCAACATTATTCTTTAGGTAGTAGACAGGAATTCTGCATTTACAAGCAGAATGGTAATATGATTGCAGGTGTCATTGGGGAAGATTAATCTCTGTCTAAAAGGGATTTGGAGGGCAAAGAAATTGAACAGCAAGTTTAGAATTCTGAACGCTGAGTTATAAGGAAGGAGAAGAAAGTTTCCAAGACAGGACAGAATTCATAAGTTTTATGAACAGATTGGGTGCTGGAGGAAATGAGATGGAGCAGAAAAAGATGGCCACAAGGTTTAGCACTGGTTATGGACTATTAAAATATGTTGGGAGGACAGACGGAGAAAGAGTCTCTATTTTTTTTTAATTAATCACATACAATGTGCACATGGCCGCCTATTTGACAATCTGAGAGGTAGAGTCAGAGCTTCAGGAAAGAAAGGTAAAGGCTAGAATTATAGACTTGAGAATTAAATGCAAAGAAGTAGAAATCAAAGGCATGTGATTGAAAGAAACAGCTAAAGGAAACAAGATTCTTCAAATAAAGATGGTAAAAGATAGATTTCTTCCCCTTTTTGAATTGCTTTCCAGGAAGCTCATTGCTAAATTTGAAACTCAGTTGCAGAATGGCTCCTTAGTTTCAGTTTTGTGATAAAATGATTCTCTTGTGTCCTATCTTTAAAATTTCCTCTCCTCTTTAAGGCTTAGGGTTGAGGAGTTTGTATACTATTTTTGGAATACTACATATTTCATGGATTCCAAGATGTATGTATTTTTCACATTTTAACATCTCTGAAATTGGGATGTGCCTTGACAATCACTGGATGGGGTATCATAGTTTAATTGGCAGTGTGTTTCATTCTGTGTGGTATATAAAATAATGGTATATGCTATAATCAATAATGCCTTCAATTTGATGAAAGATGGTACTTTCTGATGTGTTTCCCTGTCTTGATAACCTGGCTCTTTTTCCATGAAGTCTTTTATCCTCCTAAAGTGTGAAGTGGGTTTTATCCAACCCACTTAGGAAAAGAGAAGTATAGTACTGTATGGGTATTCCATCAGTCAGGAATGGGAGTTGAATATCTTTTCTAGGCTGAAAGAAAGAATAAAGGTAAGAATTGAGACTCAAGTGCCCTGGCTCCCAAATCAGAACAAAAAGTTCTGATGGTGGGAGAAGCAAGATGTAGTAGAAACCCAGATAATCTTGGGGAAGTATAAAGCTTGCTTGCTTCTTGCTTTTTGGGGCATTGCTCTGGAACATTTCAAGCCTCCTGCATTTAGAAGCCTCTGTGGTATTGAAACTACATGGCCCTAGTAGCTGACAAATGACCAAAGGAGTGTTTTGATGGATGGACCTGAGACAGCATCTTTGGTTCCTGCACAGCCCCCAAAGACCTGGAAGTTTCTGCATATCCCAGAAGAATGCTGGAATAAACTGATACCAGAATGAGGACTTGGCTGAGCAGGGACTTTGAACCACTGGGGTGGAAAGGCCCACTTTGCAAAGCTACAGTAGAGTGCAGTTAGGACCTGTCCAACAATGGGGAAACCAGATGCTCCTACCAATTGCCAGGTGGACACATGAGCTTCCCTCACACCCAGATGCCATCTGGGGAAAAAAGCAAGATCTCCTGAATGGGGAGGGATCTCTAACAGGGGATTTGACTCTCAAGTAACTAAACATGTCCCTGAAAATGTTTAAAAAAAAAAAAAAACTGGAAGACACTGAGTTACTTTAATTGGCTATTAATTTTTCTTCATAATAAGGGATAATGCAAGGTTTGAGTGCAATATGAACTTACAATAGCAGGTAACACATGCTTTTGTTGCACATTTCAGTTGTGTGTACATTTTAATCTTGCTACAATGGATGAATGGTATGATGTCTCAAATACTAAAAGTAACCTGGATTAAAGAAAAAAAACTGGTTCCACAAAAAACTGGAAAATATAAATGCTTATGGTAGCCTAGGAGGATGAAAAGCCAGAGAAGAAATAAGAAAAATGGAAAAACTAGTAGTACCTCTCCAAAGCAGAAACAAGAGGAGGCAAGTGATGAATTCGGTCAAGTGTTACAGAATGGTGAGCATACTTGAGCTCTTGGATTTGATTTGATTTGATGATGAGAAGCCACTCAGAATCTTTGAAAATTGGCAATCCAAATGTGGTGACATTTTACTAACCATAATTTTTCATGAGATGTTAGTGTCAAAAGATATGTAGTCTAACTCCACTGTTTTACAGATAAGGAAACTAAGAACAAGAGATATTTTTACAGAATCCACTTCAAATCACAAATAGGAGAAAAACAAGTCTATTACATCTGAAGTCAACTAGAATCTGCATGTTTTGCATCATTTGGGTGAAAAACATGCTGAGGGTATTAATAAGCCCCCTTTGAAAATAACGATGATATCACATATATGAAAAAGGCAAAACACTTGCTAGAATGTGTCTTGGGAGCAAATACTCTGACGAGTGTTATGCGTGTTTTAATTTTTTATTAGAGAAGTTGGAAGTTTAATTTCAATATTGATGGTATCATCATTTTCTCCGCTTTGTTCAGAGGAACACACAGAATCAATTTTTACAAGCATATACAACAATTCATTTGGTGCTGTGCCCTAAAATCAGTAATCTGATTAGTTCTAGACTACCGGGTTTCCATGCGCTCCTCTTGGCTTTGGTGGCATGGCTCAATTCCCAGCGGAATACTTTTTCATGCACTGTCTGCAACTCAACTACAGCAGGCTTAAAGACCATGCAGATTAACACTGTAGCAAATTGTTTTGATATTTAACAGACATAAAAAGGTCATTTCCTGATATGAAATTCTGAAAATCTGCATAAATATTTTTGTGTAAAATTAAATTAGTTATGTATTTTTTTCAAACTAGAACTTGAAGTATCAAGAATGCCCACATAATTCATATACACATATATATAGAGAGAGAGTTCTTCATTATGCTAAAAGTCTTGATAGTCAAATTATATTCTGTGCCATACATTTATTTAACCAGTATTTATTTGGCATTAGGTTAACTGTGTATGGATTAGTCTTTATTGGTGCTTGTGTATCATGCAAACATAGTTCTAGTATTCCTGTTTACTAATCTTGTCATGTGGCAATACTTAGATGATTTTGCTCTCTAACAGTGTGAATTAGAGTATAAATACTTTATACATGGTCACATTTACAAACATTTGCCAATAACCACTTCACAATCTTTATGGTGTGAATTGTAATATCTGGAATCTGCAGAAACCATTCCTATAAAGCAATGTCAGATGTAAACTTTCTTAAATGTGCCTAACACAGTTCTCCTTTGAGTAATGATGAGTTTTGGCACACATACACTGCTCTATTTTTCTATTGTTCTAACAATTTCCACAACTTTTACAGGAAATTAGCCTCTGATGGCATGGTAGAGACATGGCACTTACTGATGAGGTAACTTAGATGTAGAAAAATTTTGCAAAATTATTTGTCTAGCAGACCATCACTTCTGCTAATAAATTTGTAGACAGAGTTTTCTTTTCCTAGTGCATGCACTTGCTATGAAATTGCCAATGCACTGTTTTTTGTTTTTGTTTTTGTTTTTTGCTGCAGTTCAAACATGTCCTAAGGCATCACAAAGGAGAGTTGTTAACACCAAGCTCATTTACTTGTGATGGTATTTTATAGCAAACATGTTTAAGTTGTATTAGCAATGGTTGAACTCTGCCTTACTGGAATAGTAAATTTTTGTGGATTTGTAGCTACTTTTGTTTGGCCAAGGAAATGCAATACTCAAGCTGTTAAATAGAAGTCAGTCAGACATTCCAAGTCTCTCTGGTTTCAGATATCATCTTGTTTACACATAAAGGAAACAAAATAAACAGCTTTCATTCGTGGAGTTTGTGTTCAGAAGTTTGTGAGTGAATCTTTTGATGCTTTGTGGGTTTGCTGCTTCAGTTTGCATTTTGGAGTTTCATACTACTGTTGCTGGTCTGCGGTCCATCTCGGCTTCCAATTTCACCATCTGCTGCATCTCCTTCGCCTATAACATCAGAAACATGGCCTTACATGTGTTGAAATCCTTATCTGAAGGCACTTAACAACCCTGGCCTCTCTTCTTCCATAAATATGATCCTGTCACCACATCCTTGCTACTCAAAATATGGTCCATGTACAAGAAGCATCAGCATTGCCTGGGACCTTCTTAGAAACGTAGAATCTTGGAGTGTACCCCAGATCTATTGAATCAGTTAAAATCTTCATTTTAACAAGATTTCCAGGAAGTTTTTATACACATTACATTTTGGGGACTGGTTTACACAGTGCCAGGAGAACCACTTGAGAAGAGGGTAGACCGCTTGCTTTATCTTTAGACTATACCACAAACTGTTTGATTTAGTTTCTACACATTGGCACGTTGCTTTGACTGTGTGTAGATAATTTTATCACATTTAGAATAAGTATTGCTTATGTATAACTTATTTCCTAAATAGCCTGAAATTTAGTTAAAAGTGATTCCCTGAAAATATAATTGATAGAGAAGTTCAGGTGAGAGCATATTACATTGGATTGGCTGGAGTCTTCTGTAAATGGAATGTTACAGGAACATGCAGGCTTTCAGGAATCTTATTGGGCAAACTCCATCCCTGTGGGCTCTTACTTCTCTAGGGTACTTTTTATGGACTACCAGGAAGTAAGCAATGGTGAATTCAACCTCACGAGTTCAGATTGTCACTAAGAAAACCAGCTAATTCGAGAAGAGGAAAGGGGATATGATGGGGGCAGTGTCTGGTGAGAAATACTTGCTTGGAAACATAGGAAAAAATCAAATAGTACATTTCAACTTTTATTATTCAACTGGTAGCCTGGATGCTTTTGCCCAACCCAATGCACGTATCTTTTGAGGAATGAGGATTGCCCATTTCTTTTTTTAGTGACATGCTGCTTTGAAATAAAGGACATTTGAAAATAGAAACATGGACCTATGAAGATATAAATCGGAGGAAGATTCTGAAGTGCCCTGATGTTACTATTTATGTCTGCTTAGATATTCCAACTAAATGGAAGGTCACTGGGAGGGGGTTTGGTCAACTCTGTAGATTATATGAGAAGCATCTTCCAAATGAATTCTTGTGACAAAATTAATTTAACTCACAGACTATACTGTGATTTCCTTCTTCTTCTTACTTCTACATTTTGGCGTTAAGTTTCATTTTGGTGAGGATGGATAGAATAACACCAAAGAATTAAATCTTTCTGTGTAAATTTGGGATGGGTGGTTCCCTCTGCCCAGATATTTTTTATGCCTAAAGTATAGTAATACTCTAATAGAGAAATGAAGAAATGGAGAAAAATATACAAACATGAAACTATGACACAAACAGTATTCATAAGGGATGACAGTGAAACATTATCAGCACTGGAAATTAAATACTTCCAAGTTCAGTAAATAGTAGCAAATGATTCTCTGTGCTTGTCCCCCTTTAGCTTCTGAAGAAAGTATTGACCACGGTGTAGAACGAAGAATCATAGGACATTACAACACTATTCCAACAGCTAAGTTCTTGTATGAGTTGGGTGACCATTCATTCTCATTTGTCTGAGGCAATTCCAGTTTATGCCTGTAGTCCTAGATATTATGAACAGAGCTGCCTTTCACTTTCAAAACTATCCTGGCATGGACAATAAATTATATGATCACCTTACTTATGAGGAGTGATTAGGGTTTTTGGCAGATGGGACTTAGCAGAAAGCATGACAAGAGTCATCGTGTAATGTTTCTACATGCAGAGCACAGCTCCATCATTAAAAACCACCAACCAACTTTTAGTGGGTGCTTTAAAAATTAATTGGAGTCATATTAACATTTGTGAGTGATCTGACTCTGTGACCCTGTCTTAGCTCTGGTCAGTCCAAATGACAGCTGCACATGACTGTTCTGGTTATGTCTTTATTACCATGATCTGTTTCCTAGATCTGCAATAGAAAATACAGGCTCAAATACCCTCAGAAGTAATTCTCTAAAGACTTTGGGCATTTTGGCATGAATATGATATCAGAAATCCAAGCATGGAATAGTCAAGCTTTTAAATCCAAACCCTTCAGATATTAGTTATGACCAGATGTGACTCATAAATGGAGACTGCACAGAGAATATGGACGTAGTCGAGAAGGAAAGCAACGTCTTGCTTATCAGAGTTTCGGTCCTACCTTGCGTTTGGGACACTGCATGACAGGATTTCAAAAGCTGTTTGTACAAAAATAGTAATGTCAAAATTGAGTCATACATACAAAACAAAGAAAATAAATGAATACTGAAGTGAATTTGAAAAATGAATGCAAAACCATATACAGAAAAGCAAAAAGCTAAGGATAAAACATGTACACACCCCTCAGTGACAAACTTTCCCCTAGTTGATCTCAACAGAAAAAAAAGAAACAAAACAAACAACCAACGCCTGTCATCCCCAGACTGTGCCTCTCTTCTGTGGCAGTAAGTGGAGAACCTGGCCTTTAAGCAAAACCTTTTACCTCTCTTTATTAAATGATAGGATTGATGATAAAAATCAATTTTTCAGACTCGAAAATTGACAGTGATGGAGTCGTTAATGTTTGAAATGGTACATGTCAAGACAGATGAGATATACTGTGTAGCTGGGAAGTCTATGAAAAAACTCAAGTAGGAAAAACATCCCCAACCTTCAGAGTGTTAAGTGAATAGTTGGCTGACCAAGTAGGCAAGGACATAAAGTGGCTTACAAATAACCTAGAAGGTGAGGATCCAGAATCAGGACCAAAACATACTGACGCCTGGTTTGTTTCTGCCAGTGCCCCCAACACTGGTTTAGCTAATGGACTGAATCCATTCCAGGCCTTGCTTTGGAAGGGGAGATTTGGGACACCGATTAGGAGTAGGGTCACAGGAGAACAGAAAGAAACCTTTGAGGGAAATACCATGGGAGAATGTTTACATTTATCTCTGGCTTAGAAAAAATGTCTTGGGATTTAACAATTATTTAGAAGATTGTTGTAGAAGTTTGCATTGTCTGGAGACAGAGAACTGTTCTTGCTGATGAAATGTTTACCTGGTTATGAAGGCAGCTATACTATATAGTTCCAGACCTTGTCTTTTTATGAGGAAAGAAATGAAGTCACTTTATCTTTTGCACTGTGCCCATGACAGTGTTGTACCATACAGAGTAACTGTGAATTGAGAGCTTTCTCACCCTTAAATGCCAAAAAATGTATACTAGAAAGATCTGGGATTGAATTTGCAATTGAACAGGTCATATTTCTAAGCAAAGCTTAACACAGAAACTCAAGTCCAAATTCTTTGCTTGCCGGAAGCATCAGTATATCTTGAATGTCTTTTCCTTGAATCTCATTAAATCTTTATCAGGTCTCAAGCCTTTTCATGTTCTATGCTTTCCCAAGCTTTTGTGACTCAAAGTGTCAGCTGTGGGTGGTAGACCTTAAAAGACATTATTTGAATTTCTGGAACAAAAAGCCAGCACCCTCCCAATACAATCTAATCAATACAGCTATCACTAATCTAGCAGTTTAATGCAAGAACTCTGGTGTGGCTTGAATCAGCCATGTATTAGGATAAAAGCTCAAAGTGATTTTTAAAAATTATGTACTTCAGCTCCAAAACTAGCGACACAAGATGACTGCATTTTCTAGCTCTGGCATACACCACTATTGTAGTGATGAGTAATTCTGAGCACATTTACATTCTTTAGTCAAACTTGTTGCTAAGCAACACAATTAATTTCCAAGTAGTTTCTTAATTTAGTTAACTAACACATAACTGTGCCTTACCTTTCACTGTGCCCTTCTTCTAGGGAGAATTTTTAAAAACCTTCTCCAAGGCATCCTTATCCCTACCCATTGTTGAATCACTGAAGTGACTTCTAAAGCTTTGGAGATGGTGGCTTTATCCTTATTCATATTCCCACATTTCCCCCAGGAGCACTTTCTGAGAAGTGCTTTAAGAGCAAAAACATAAGCTAGGTAACTTGTACCAGAACATGATGTGTTTATGAGTTGGTCAAATGAATTGTACCTATGGGACAATAACCATGTATTGTCCCCTTGGAGTGGACTTGCTTATGAATAGAAGCCCTTAGCTGAAAAGGAAATGGGAAACATAACTAGGAAGTATGTTGATGAATAAAATTTCTGTCCACCAAAAAGTAAAGAATCTGAAACTAGAAGTCAGATTTATCTGTTACCCAATTGTCATACAAAAAAATGATTTTATGTTTGTTTGTTTGTTTGTTTTTTACTTTCTCAAAAGATAGTTTTTAGTATAATTCCTACTTAAGTATTCTTTAAGGGGAGTCATTTACTCTGGAAAAAAGTATTCCTTAAATAGGATTGTTTTATAGATGGGAGAAAACAGGAAGGAATAATGTGGCACAAGTACAAATTTCATCAAAACCTCTCCGTTTCTAAATTGAATTACCTAGGAATAAAAACTTCTATACCAACTACACCTAAAGAATAACATTTGAACTGAGAGACTCTGAAATGTAAATGATAACTGAGGGTCTTGTTGTCATAGGAACTAGAGGGATTTCCATCAAATTAAAGGTCACTAAAAGGCTGATGGGCTGTAGCCCATTTGGAAAGGTGCCCACGTGTACTATGCACCAGAGAAAAATACATTTATCTTGGTGCTGGTATATGCCCATTGGCCTAACTAAACACTTGGTGTTTGGGTAACTCCTTTTTTTTTTTTTTTTTTTTTTTGAGATGGGGTCACTCTGTCGCTCAGGCTGGAGTGCAGCGGTGTGATCTCGGCTCCCTGCAACCTCCGCCTCCCGGGTTCAAGTGATTTTCCTGCTTCAGCTTACTGAGTAGCTGGGACTACAGGTGCATGCCACCAGGCCCAGCTAATTTTTGTATTTTTAGTAGAGACGGGGCTTCACCATGTTGGCCAGGATGGTCTCGATCTCCTGACCTCCTGATCTACCCTCCTCGGCCTCTCAAAGTGCTGGGATTACAGGCATGAGCCCACTGTGCCCAGCCTGGATAATTCATGTATATTTCTTTATTTGTGTATATTTCTTTATTTAGTGTCTTATCTTGCAGGGAAAAAGCACCAAGACTATGGTATCCACTCATGCTCAGTGATTTGTAGAGTGATGGGGGCTCATGACTTTAGATACCACCTGTAAGCCCCAGGAAAGTTTTTAAACTTCATTTTCAGATTGAGTTTGAAAATAGGTAGTTTCTCTCATTTGCTTTTAAACATCATATCCCTTGCCTATAGTTTGCAAATTATAAAACTCTAAATGAAAATGGAGAAATACTTCGTAATCTCTTTTCTTCATCCTCTCACTTTTAGTAATTTCATTCTTAGAATCCCCATAATCCCCATAATTTATCCAAATATTCTTTTTTTGGCACAGCCAGATTCTGCTCCTGCTCCAAAAACTGGTACTTTCTTTTCTTTTTGGATATAATGGAGAAAATATAGTAATGGGCAACAAATTCTTCTATCTACCTTTCAATTACAATATGCAAGCCACTGGTCACTGTGGGCCATGGCATGTGTATCCCAAAGCTGGCTAGCTGCCTGCATGTTTTTATGTATTTTAGGTAAAATACCTGCTCATTCTGTTTCTCTAGGAATTCTAGATGTTCAAGCTGGACTTTTTTCAACTGATCCATTTCTTTGGACTGCTTCACTGCAAGCTGCAAAAAAAAAAAAAAAAAAAAAAAAAAAAAATTCTGATAAACTTTGGCTTCCAATCTTAAAACAGGGATGAGAGATGACTTGTAACTTTATAATTTAAGTGAAAGAGATAATAATTTTTTTAAAAATCATCTCAAAATTTGGAGAGTTTAAACTCATAATTCTTTCTGGGAAGATCTTTCCTGCTAAAATCTTAGAAAATAATAGAGGACTTACGCATGACTAAACCTGGCTTCATTTTCTGTATAAAACGGTGCCAAATCATTACCTTAAAGATTTTAGTGAAACATTATTTTAGCTTTCAGGGAGCAGAGAAGCTAGAATGTTTAATGTACAGAAAAATCAAATTAAGCAAATTAGCTAGAGGTCTGGTGGCTAAGCATGAGTTATTGTTTATAGTTTTTTTAAGGAAGAATGCCAAAAATATAAAAAAATACTTACTCTCTTTCTTTCTTCCAGAAACTTTTTGGTGTTGCTGCTGTTTAACTCCCTGACTCGCCTAAAAGCAATGAGCACAAATAATGGTTGGTATGACATTGAATGAAATTAATATTATGTCAAATAATAAAGAGCTATATTCCATCAAATTCTCTGGATGGAATTATTGCTTTATTTTTCTAATTTTTATTGCAGTATTTTCAAACATATAATGTCCAGAGAAGAATATTTAAAAATCTGTGTATGTATCCCTCAGATTAACTGATATTAATGTTTTGCCATGTTTATCTCACATTTTTAAAGGTAATAAACAGTTCCAGATGTAATTAAAGCCCCATTTGTATTCTTCCTGATTCAGTTTTCCTTCTTCCTCTCTCCCCAGAGGTTACCACTATTGTGAATTTGGTGTGGATCTTCTCACCCATGTTTTAATATTTTAAACCACATATAGATGTGCCCATGTGTAATATAAGAGCTTCTCAAACTTTCCTGTGCATACCAATCACCTGGAGAGATGATAAAAACCACAGACTGTTGTGCCTTCCCCTTAGTGACTTTGATCCAGTGGGCCTGGGGTGGGAGGTCTGAATTTCTAGTTAGCTCCCAGGTGATGCTGATGTTGCTGGCCGAGCGCAGTGGTATCATTTCGTGTGTTTTCTAAATGTACCCATAGAGTAACATAGTCTGGGTTTCTTCCTATAGCTTACTACTTAGTCTTATGTTTTAGAGATACACCTATGTTCCAAACCACTTCATTATTTTCATTTGCTGTATGGATTTTTCAATTTATGAACAGACTACACTATTTCCTCATTGCCATTAACAAAAATTAGGTTATTTTCAAACAACGCTACAACGATCAGGCGCGTGGGCCCTGTAATAGCTGACACAATAAGTGTCTGTTGAATAAACGGATGGGTGGATGAAGTATGGTGCATATCTTCTTGTGCACACAGGCAAAGGCTGCTGTAGGGTGTATACTAAGACTTGCCACTTGGCAGGGTACGAACAGGCTCCTCCTTACTCCAATCCAGTTGTCCCCAACTGCATTTCCATCTGCAGTGTCTGCGTGTTACTCTTTCCCCATATCTTTGCCCACTCTTAGTACTATCAGACTTTCTGTCAGTTGGATGCTCCTATGGAATGGCATTGCTCATTGTTTTAACTTGCATTTCCCTGACTACTGGTGAGGTAGAGTGTTTATCATGAGTGAAAAGACCTATAACTTCTTGAACTTCTGTAATAATTGTCAGTCTGTTCAGGTTTTCTCCATTTTCAGTCAGTTTTGGATATTTATATTTTTCAAAGCAATTCTCCACTCCATCTAACGTTTCAAATTTATTGGTAGTTTTTTTTAATAGTAGACTTAGTTTTTCAAAGCGTTTTTCTCTGTAGTTAATTCCCCTTTTCATTCCTAACATCACTAATTCGTGCTTTCTCTCTCTTCTTTAGTCTTGGTGAAAGTTAACTGATTTATTATTCTTTTCAAATAAGCTTTTGTTTTTCTGAATGTTCTCTATTGCATTTTGTTTTCTATTTCAGTATTTTTTGCTTTTTAAATTTATTTCTTTCCATCAGAGATCTTTGGGTTCACTCTGTTTTTCCAACTTCATATTCTCTTTGAGTGGTTAGCTCATTAATTTTCACATCTTTTAAAAAATATATGCATCTAGGCTATATTTTTCACTCCAAATATCACTTTAACTACCCTCTACACATTGATAAATAGTGTTTACATTGTCATTCAGTTATAAATATTGGGTAATTTCTGTTAAAATGTCTTCTTTGATCTAAAAATGTAATTATGATTTTCGGTTTCTATATATCTTTCTTAGTGCTATGATAAATTTTTAAATTTTATTTCTCCTTAGTTTGATAAAGTGGATACAAACATACACACAGTATGGGTTTAGAATATAACTATCATTTGGTATAGAAAAATTATTTTTTAAAAAACAGCCAATTTGTAGATATTTTGGAACCACATACCACTGGATACAAACTTATGAGAGATAGCAGAGTAGGGTGACAATACTTAGCCAAAAATGTATAGTACTTGGGTGATGGACAACCTAAATGCCCTGACTTGATCACTGGGCATTGTATATATGTAAAGTTTTCTCATGTACCCCCATACAGTTGCACAAATAAAAATAGAAAGTTACAATAAATAAGTACAGTTTTCAAAATAAGATAAATTTTAAGAACCTTGCTAATTAAGTCAGCAGTAACTCCAAATTGAAGATAATTTGACCTCAACCGAGCTAAAGTCTACTTTGTAACATATTTGAAAAAGATGGTAAAAAGCTATTAATTGGCACATTTGTCATGGTTAATTCTATATTTCACTTTGGACAGTCTAAAACAGTTCAAATTAATGAGGTTTTATCACGGCTGGAATATTTGGTGTTTTCAAACTTAAGAAGGTGTCATTTCCATGTATATAAGGCCCTTAAACAAAGTTGCTTATCTGAGAATAACACCCAAAGAATGACATTTTTTCTTTTCTTTTTTTTTGAGATGGAATTTTGCTCTGTTGGCCAGGCTGGAGTGCAATGGCAGGATCTCGGCTCACTGCAACCTCCGCCCCCGGGTTTCAAGTGATTCTCCTGCCTCAGCCTCCTGAGTAGCTGGGATTACAGGTAGGCACCACCACGCCCAGCTAATTTTTTTGTATTTTTAGTAGAGGTGAGGTTTCACCATGTTGGTCAAGCTGGTCCCGAACTCCTGACCTCGGGTAATCTGCCCACCTCGGCCTCCCAAAGTGCTGGGATTACAGGTGTGAGCCACTGCACTTGGCTCATAAAACAGCTTTTCTCTGTTGGACTTCGGCCAAAAGGCCACCTTCTTGCTAGGTATTATTCCCCCAAAAGAAGGAACCCCACTGTCCCTAACTGCTGGTGGCGTAACCCAGGCTCTTGGTTATGGAGCTGATAACATTTGTATTCTCAGATGTTTCCTGAGGTGGATGATGGGCAGCACAGGTGATCGCTGGGAATTAAGTGCCTATCCCTTGGGTAACATGACTAGTGACAGCTCAGATCCCCTTTACCAGCTGTGTCTAAAGGGCTTGCACCTGGCACCTTCTATGGAGGTCACACAAACCCTTCCTCCAATCTCAGGCAGCCAATGACTGCCTAATATGGAAACACAAAAGCCAGGTACTCTTGCTTCAAAGAGGGACAAATCTGTGGTGCAATTTTTTATTTGAGGTTACAGGGACCGTAGGTGAGACCACATCCTTGCTTAGGGCCTGCCCTGGGCCTTCCTGCTTCCTCACTCCCTTTCTCTGAAGGTCCCTTCCTCAGTGAATCACAAGCACCTCAATTCCTGCTTTGATCTGCTTCCAGAAAACTCACCTAACATAAGGACAAATGAGACAAATGGGATGGGGGCTTTAAAGATGATCCCATGTGAAGGACTACTGAAGAAGACCACCCTCCTGACTGTTGCTGCTACTCAGGACCGGCCCATCCAGAACGGACTGACACCTGAGCAGGCGAGAGGCTTGCAGAATGACCCAATGGAACCTGGGAAGGATGCTTCAGAATTATATTGATTATAGGCTGGGCGCAGTGGCTCACGCCTATAATCCCAGCACTTTGGGAGGCTGAGGCGGGCAGATCACTTGAGGTCAGGAGTTCAAGACCAGTCTGGCCAACATGGCAAAACCCCATCTCTCCTAAAAGTACAAAAATTAGCCAGGTGTGGTGGTGCGTGCCTGTAATCCCAGCTACTAGGGAGGCTCAGGCAGGAGAATTGCTCGAACCCAGGAGGCGGAGGTTGCAGTGAGCTGAGATTGCACCACTGCACTCTAGCATGGGTGATAAAGCAAGACTCCATCTCAAAACAAACAAGCAAAAAAATAAATGAATAAAATAAAAAAAAGAATTATATTATTGTGTCATATTTTATGCAACTTTGTAAAGCAGCACACATATATTGAATGTAAACTAATTTTACTGGTGGTAGTAAGCAACCAGAAAATGTGGATGATTGTTCTACAGTGATAATAACAAATCTCCATTGCAGTTATAATAGCAGAATTCTTAGTCAAAAGCCACAAGTGTTTTTCTGTCTCAGTTGTATGTGTGTGAACATACGTAAAGAAAGGTGAGACTGTGTCCTCAAGTCAATGCCATATTCCTGCAGTGAGCGCTCTCAGACTTACCTTTCCCGTTCTGCTTTATTCTTGATAGATTTATCTTGGCTGATGGCTTTGCTATTTTCCATAGAAATCTTAGCCTGGTGTGCTCGCATTTCCTTGCTTTCCCTATGTATTAAAAACAAGAAAACAAATAGGGAGGGGGGATGGAGAGTTTGTGTTTAATGGGTAGAGAGATTCACCTGGGGAAAATGAGAACATTCTGGAGGTGGGCGGTAGTGACGGGTACACAACAATGTGAATGTACTTAATGCCATGCACTTAATGATTACAACAGTAAAGTTTATATTTTATATATATAGACGTAATTTAAACATGGAAAAAAACCAAAAATACTTCTGTTTATAGCAATATGACTAAGTTCACTCCTCTCACTCTTGTTTTTTTTTTTTTTTTTTTTCTATTATTGAGCTCATCGAATTCTGTATTTTGGAAAAAGGAGGGAAGGGACCCCAAGCTATGTGGATGCTGATCCTTGAGGGGCAGTGGTGGCCACCTAGTGGTGAAGTGACAGTGATGGCCTGTGATGAGGAGACAGTATTTTTGCCCATAAATACAAAGATCTCAGTTTTAATTCATATTATTTGGGACCAGATGGGCTGGAAGAGAGAGAGAAAATGTTCTAACCATCACAAACGGCCTTCCTGTTTCTATCAGCCATGGGAATGAAAGGGACAAAATGGTTTCAAGTAAGCACAGGGAATAGCAAAAAAGTAGGTTTGCAGGTGACCAACCACTGTATGTGTGAATGCATGTGTATGCATGACACACGTTTATTTATGTGTGCATTAAAGGAATAAAACTTAAAATGCTACATAGTATATGATAACAAATTTTTTTTCTATAACCTATGGAGATCTATTGAAAACACTGCCTGGAAACCAGCATCCAAGCAGTCAGGTTACCTAGGCACTGCTATTTGCACTGCATCCAAAGAGATGGGCAACACTGAAGTGGAGAGTTGCTCACTCAGCTACCCTAGAGCCACTTCAGCAGGAACATGTATAGAAACTCTGGACCCAAGAAGATCACTCTCAGATTTTACCATAACTTGTTAGGAAATTGACCTTTCTGTATTCATTCATTCAACAAACACTAATGACCAAATGTTTCTGACAAATGTCAAGAAAGCAAAGATTTTTAACCAAGAATAATAGTTGTGATCATGAGGAAGAAACACAACCACCAGGGGTTTGAGAAAAAGCTAAAATACTGCTGTTGCATTGAAAAGTGCTTCTGCCATGGATTTATTTTATTTATTTATTTATTTTTTATTATCCTTTAAGTTCTAAGGTACATGTGCACAACGTGCGGGATTGATACATAGGTATACATGTGCCATGTTGGTTTGCTGCACACATCAACTCGTCATTTACATTAGGTATTTCTCCTAATACTATCCCTCCCCCAGTCCCCCACCCTCCCAAAGGCCCCGATGTGTGGTCTGTGATGTTCCCTACCCTGTGTCAAAGTGTTCTCACTCTTCAATTACCAACTATGAGTAAGAACATACGGTGTTTGGTTTTCTGTCCTTGTGATAGTTTGCTGAGAATGATGGTTTCCAGCTTCATCCGTGTACCTGCAAAGGACATGAACTTATCCTTTTTTATGGCTGCATAGTATTCCATGGTGTATATGTGCCACATTTTTTAAATCCAGTCTATCATTGATGGACATTTGGGTTGGTTCCAAGTCTTTGCTATTGTGAATAGTGCCTCAGTAAACATATGTGTGCATGTGTCTTTATAGCAGCATGATTTATAATCCTTTGGGTATATACCCAGTAATGGGATTGCTGGGTCAAATGGGATTTCTAGTTCTAGATCCTCGAGGAATCACCACACTGTCTTCCACAATCGTTGAACAAATTTACACTCCCACCTACTGTGTAAAAGCATTCCTATTTCTCCACATCCTCTCCAGCATCTGTTGTTTCCTGACTTTTTAATGATCGCCATTCTAACTGGCGTGATGGCATCTCTTGTGGTTTTGATTTGCATTTCTCTAATGACCAGTGATGATGAGCATTTTTTCATGTGTCTGTTGGCTGCATAAATGTCTTCTTTTGAGAAGTGTCTGTTCATATTCTTTGCCTACTTTTTGATGGGGTTGTTTTTTTCTTGTAAATTTGTTTGAGTTCTTTGTAGATTCTGGATATTAGCCCTTTGTCAGATGGGTAGATTGCAAAAATTTTCTCCCATTCTGTGGGTTGCCTGTTCACTCTAATGGTAGTTTCTTTTGCCATGCAGAAGCTCTTTAGTTTAATTAGATCCCACTTGTCTGTTTTGGCTTTTGTTGCCATTGCTTTTTGTTTTAGTCATGAAGTCCTTGCCCATGCCTGTGTCCTGAGTGGTATTGCCTAGGTTTTCTTCTAGGGTTTTTATGGTTTTAGGTCTAACATTTAAGTCTTTAGTTCATCTTGAATTAATTTTTGTATAAGGTGTAAGGAAGGGATCCAGTTTCAGCTTTCTACATATGGCTAGCCAGTTTTCCCAGCACCATTTATTAAATAGGGAATCCTTTCCCCATTTTTTGTTTTTGTCAGGTTTGTCAAAGATCAGATGGTTGTAGATGTGTGGTGTTATTTCTGAGGGCTCTGTTCTGTTCCATTGGTCTATATCTCTGTTTTGGTACCAGTACCATGCTGTTTTGGTTACTGTAGCCTTGTAGTATAGTTTGAAGTCAGGTAGCATGATGCCTCCAGCTTTGTTCTTTTTGCTTAGGATTGTCTTGGCAATGAGGGCTCTTTTTTGGTTCCATATGAACTTGAAAGTAGTTCTTTCCAATTCTGTGAAGAAAGTCATTGGTAGCTTGATGGGGATGGCATTGAATCTATAAATTACCTTGGGCAGTATGGCCATTTTCATGATATTGATTCGTCCTATCCATGAGCATGGAATGTTCTTCCATTTATTTGTGTCCTCTTTTATTTCATTAAGCAGTGGTTTGTAGTTCTCCTTGAAGAGGTCCTTCACATCTCTTGTAAGTTGGATTTCTAGGTATTTTATTCTCTTTGTAGCAAATGTGAACGAGAGTTCACTCATGATTTGTCTCTCTGTATGTTATTGGTGTATAGGAATGCTTGTGATTTTTGCACATTGATTTTGTATCCTGAGACTGCTGAAGTTGCTTATCAGCTTAAGGAGATTTGGGGCTGACATGACAGGGTTTTCTAAATATACAATCATGTCATGTGCAAACAGGGACAATTTGACTTCCTCTTTTCCTAAGTGAATACCCTTTCTTTCTTTCTCTTGCCTGATTGCCCTGGCCAGAACTTCCAACACTATGTTGAATAGAAGTGGTGACAGAGGGCATCCTTGTCTTGTGCCAGTTTTCAAAGGTAATGCTTCCACTTTTTGCCCATTCAGTATGACATTGGCTGTGGGTTTGTCATAAATAGCTCTTATTAATTTGAGATACATTCCATCAATACCTAGTTTATTGATAGTTTTTAGCATGAAGGCCTGTTGAATTTTGTTGGCCTTTTCTGCATCTATGGAGATAATCAGGGGGTTTTTGTCATTGGTTCTGTTTATGTGATGGATTACATTTATTGATTTGCATATGTTGAACCAGCCTGGCATCCCAGGGATGAAGCCAACTTGATCATGGTGGTTAAGCTTTCTGATGTGCTGCTGGATTTGGTTTGCCAGTATTTATCTTATTGATGATTTTTGCATGGACGTTCATCAGGGATATTGGTCTAAAATTCTCTTTTTTTGTTGTGTCTCTGCCAGGCTTTGGTATCAGGATGATGCTGGCCTCATAGAATGAGTTAGGGAGGATTCCCTCTTTTCTGTTGATTGGAATAGTTTCAGAAGGAATGGTATCAGCTCCTCTTTGTACCTCTGGTAGAATTCGGCTGTGAATCTGTCTGGTCCTGGACTTTTTTTGGTTGGTAGGCTATTAACTATTGCCTCAATTTCAGAGCCTGTTATTGGTCTATTCAGAGATTCAACTTCTTCCTGGTTTAGTCTCGGGAGGGTGTATGTGTCCAGGAATTTATCCATTTCTTCTAGATTTTCTAGTTTATTTGCATAGAAGTGTTTACAGTATTCTCTGATGGTAGTTTGTATTTCTATGGGATCAGTGGTGATATCCCCTTTATCATTTTTTTATTGCGTCTATTTGATTGTTCTCTCTTTTCTTCTTTCTTAGTCTTGCTAGTGGTCTATCAATTTTGTTGATCTTTTCAAAAAACCAGCTCCTGGATTCATTGATTTTTTTGAAGGGTTTTTTGTGTCTCTATCTCTTTCAGTTCTGCTCTGATCTTAGTTATTTCTTGCCTTCTGCTAGCTTTTGAATTTGTTTGCTCTTGCATCTCTAGTTCTTCTAATTGTGACGTTAGGGTGTCTATTTTATATCTTTCCTGCTTTCTTTTGTGAGCATTTAGTGCTATAAATTTCCCTTACACACTACTTTAAATGTGTCCCAGAGATTCTGGTATGTTGTGTCTTTGTTCTCATTGGTTTCAAAGAACATCTTTACTTCTGCCTTCATTTCGTTATTTACCCAGTAGTCATTCAGGAGCAGGTTGTTCTGTTTCCATGTAGTTTTGCAGTTTTGAGTGAGTTTCTTAATCCTGAGTTCTAATTTGATTGCACTGTGGCCTGAGAGACAGTTTGTTGTGATTTCTGTTCCTTTACATTGGCTGAGGAGTGCTTTACTTCCAATTATGTCGTTAATTTTAGAATAAGTGTGATGTGGTGCTGAGAAGAATGTATATTCTGTTGATTTGGGGTGGAGAGTTCTGTAGATGTCTATTAGGTCTACTTGGTGCAGAGCCGAGTTCAAGTCCTGGATATCTTATTAACCTTCTGCCTCATTGATCTGTCTAATATTGACAGTGGGGTGTTAAAGTCTCCCATTATTATTGTGTGGGAGTCTAAGTCTCTTTGTAGGTCTCTAAGGACTTGCTTTATGAATCTGGGTGCTCCTGTATTGGGTGCATATATATTTAGGATAATTAGCTCTTCTTGTTAAATTGATCCCTTTACCATTATGTAATGGCCTTCTTTGTCTCTTTTGATCTTTGTTGGTTTAAAGTCTGTTTTATCAGAGACTAGGATTGCAATTCCTGCTTTTTTTTTGCTTTCCATTTGCTTGGTAGATCCTCCTCCATCCCTTTATTTTGAGCCTTTGTGTGTCTCTGCATGTGAGATGGGTTTCCTTAATACAGCATACTGATGGGTCTTGACTCTTTATCCAGTTTGCCAGTCTGTGTCTTTTAACTGGGGCATTTAGCCTATTTACATTTAAGGTTAATATTGTTATATGTGAATTTGATCCTGTCATTATGATGTTAGCTGGTTAATTTGCCCATTAATTGATGCAGTTTCTTCATAGCATCAATGGTCTTTACAATTTGGCATGTTTTTGCAGTGGCTGGTGCCAGTTGTTTCTTTCCATGTTTAATGCTTCCTTCAGGAGCTCTTGTAAGGCAGGCCTGGTGGTGACAAAATCTCTCAGCATTTGCTTGCCTGTAAAGGATTTTATTTCTCCTTCACTTATGAAGCTTAGTTTGGCTGGATGTGAAATTCTGGGTTGAAAATCCTTTCTTTAAGAATGTTGAATATTAACCCCTACTCTCTTCTGGCTTGTAGGGTTTCTGCCGAGAGGTCTGCTGTTAGTTTGATAGAGCTTCCCTTTGTGGGTAACCCGACCTTTCTCTCTGGCTGCCCTTAACATTTTTTCCATCATTTCAACCTTGGTGAATCTGATAATTACGTGTCTTGGGGTTGCTCTTCTCGAGGAGTATCTTTGCAGTGTTCTCTGTCTTTCCTGAATTTGAATGTTGGCCTGCCTTGCTAGGTTGGGGAAGTTCTCCTGGATGATATCCTGAAGAGTGTTTTCCAACTTGGTTCCATTCTCCCCATCACTTTCAGGTACATCAATCAAACAAGATTTTGTCTTTTCACATAGTCCCATATTTCTTGGAGGCTTTGTTCGTTTCTTTTTACTCTTTCTTCTCTAATCTTGTCTTCTCGCTTTATTTCATAAATTTGATCTTCAATTACTGATACTCTTTCTTCCACTTGATCGAATCAGCTATTGAAGCTTGTGCATGTGTCACAAAGCTCTCGTGTCATGGTTTTCAGCTCCATCAGGTCATTTAAGGTCTTCTCTACACTGTTTATTCTAGTTACCCATTCATCTAACTTTTTTCAAGATTTTTAGCTTCCTTGCGATGGGTTTGAACATGCTCCTTTAGCTCAGAGAAGTTTGTTATTACTGACCTTCTGAAGCCCACTTCTGTCAACTTGTCAAAGTCATTCTCCATCCAGCTTTGTTCCAATGCTGGCGAGGAGCTGCGATCCTTTGGAGGAGAAGAGGTGCTCTGGTTTTTAGAATTTTCAGCTTTTCTGCTCTGGTTTCTCCCCATCTTTGTGGTTTTATCTACCTTTGGTCTTTGATGTTGGTGACCTACAGATGGGGTTTTGGTGTAGATGACCTTTCTGTTGATGATGATGCTATCCCTTTCTGTTTGTTAGTTTCCCTTCTACTAGTCAGATCCCTCAGCTGCAGGTCTGTTGGAGTTTGCTGGAGGTCCACTCCAGACCCTGTTTTCCTGGGTATCACCAGTGGAGGCTGCAGAACAGCAAATATTGCTGCCTGATCCTTCCTGTGGAAGCTTCGTCCCAGAGGGGCACCCACCTATATGAGGTGTCTGTCGGCCCCTACTGGGTAGTGTCTCCCAGTTAGGCTGCACAGGGGTCAGGGACCCACTTGAGGAGGCTGTCTGTCCATTCTCAGAGCTCAAATGCCGTGCTGGGAGAACCACTGCTCTCTTCAGAGCTGTCAGACAGGGATGTCTAAGTCTGCAGAAGTTGCCTGCTGCCTTTTGTTCAGCTATGCCCTGCCCACAGAGATGGTGTCTACAGAGGCAGTAGGCCTTGCTGAGCTGCGCTGGGCTCCACCCAGTTCGAGCTTCCCGGCCACTTTGTTTACCTATTCAAGCCTCAGCAATGGTGGATGCCCCTCCCCCAGCCAGGTTGCTACCTCACAGTTCGATCTCAGACTGCTGCACTAGCAGTGAGCCTGGCTACATGGGCGTGGAACCTGCCAAGCCAGGCACAGGAGAGAATAGCCTTGTCTGCCGGTTGCTAAGACCTTGGGAAAAGCGCAGTATTTGGGCGGAAGTGTCCTGTTTTTCCAGATACAGTCTGTCACGGCTTCCCTTGGCTAGGAAATGGAAATCCTCTGACCCCTTGTGCTTCCTGGGTGAGGTGATGCCCCACCCTGCTTTGGCTCACCCTCCTTGGGCTGCACCCACTGTCCAACAAGTCCCAATGAGATGAACCAGGTACTTCAGTTGGAAATGCAGAAATCACCCATCTTCTGCATCAATCACGCTGGGAGCTGCAGACCAGAGCTGTTCCTATTTGGCCATCTTGGAATGAAGCCCATGGATTTATTTTTTAAAGTATTTTAGTAATTAGGTCATGATCTCTTCAAATGACTTCCTAAGCAATTCAAGAATTAATATATTTTGTTTTTTCCTTTCAGATAAAGCCTACTGTTGTGAGCAAATGTTTTTTTCTTTATTCAACAATGTAAAAGAAGATTAGACAAGTGCCGTGCTGTATTCCATGAAGTATCTTTGAATAAGGGTAGGCACCTAAAATCTGGCATTGTAGCAATCATCAAAGGCAGAATGATGAACACACCTTTCTGCATAGTAAATCAAGAGCATTTCTAACGAAAAAAGAAAAGACAACTTCTAATCCTATAGGACTAAGTAAATGCTTTAAAATGCATGGGGGTGCAGCACATTATTCCACAGAAAATGGAGCATGGGAGACCTCATTTAGTTGCCTCAAATGAGAATTGGAAACCACGGCAAAAACACTTTGTTCTTGTGGCAGTATCTGTCACTCCAAAGTAACGTTGGGAATTTGGGCATGCAGCCAGATAATTTATGCAGTTGGCATTGAAAACATTTTTTTGTTTGATTTATTTGTATAATGCTTCTATTTTCTACTCCTGTTGTGTCTCAATAGACCCTAACTGTGGCATACGGTAGGCACTAAGTGAGAACCAAGCAAGCTGCAACCGAGCTATGATAAAAAGATGTAACAAACACCAATCTTCTTCTGCTCAGGGATAAGTCCAGCTCATGGCTTGCAGTAATTCAAATGCAATATTTACTTTGCTGAAGTGGGCACAGGCCAAAATAAACTGATACTTTGCTGTTTCTTAATCAGGCCTATCTTTCCAAAATTCACAGAAGTCCTAACACTATAAGGAAGGGAAATGGAGACTCTCTCCACAGGTAGCCATTAAATGATCAGAACCTGGTCACTCTAGGAGCTCAACTGATTGGTCTTTATCTCTCTGTGTGTCTTTTCTTCCTTAGAGACTCCAGATCATTCTCCAAAGGCCAGTTCCAGCCCTACCATTTTGAAAAGTCTCCATGAGCACTCTGAAAAGGTAGAGCTCCTCTGAGCTGGATGCCCTTAGTGCCCATGACATTTTAAAATATGTGTCATATGCTACTTTGTTATCTGACTTAACTTTTCATATGAGTGTAGTATCTTGCCAACACCTGTAAGCCCTCTGAAGGCAAGGGCCATTTCTTTTTTCTTTTTTTAAAATAGAGATGGGGTCTTGCTATGTCTTGAACTCCTGGGCTCAAGTAATTCTCCTGCCTTGGCCTCCCAAAGCACTGGGATTACAGGTGTGAGCCACTGTACCTGGCCCCTGGGGGCCATTTCTTATAGCTCATCTTGCTCATAATCAGCCATATGATGAGATACACAAAAGAGCTACATGTTGTATGTCAAATTGATTTCACTTATTACCTTGGCTCTCTTATACACACAAAATCAGCTTTTGTTTTTAAATATTAGGTGTTTACTCTGGAGATGGCAATTCCCCCACCTGTCATGGGACAGTTTCAGCTGCTGGGTTTGCTGCTCGTGGGCACTGATGAGTAGCTTTTTCAGCAGCTCACACTGCTGGCTGAGGTGCAGGTCTCGGATTTCTTGCTCCTCAGCACTGTGGGTATTGATCATTTCTGACCATTCCTTTGTGTGCTGTGCTACAATTTCTTTGACCTGTTTGGAAAAAAGGGGACGGTGCCATTGTAATCCTCATAGGTCAGGTATGAACCCAAAAGCACAACATCATTCAGGTATTTCAGATTCCTCCCACCAACTTACTTGGTGAATCATGAGACACCTATAACCACCAAAAAATAATACATATTAATCAATGGGAAGCAGGAAGTTATTGCTTATTAAAATAAATCAATTGCTTTGGCTCTGAATAGTTAACTGTAAACCCTTATTTCACTGCCTCGCTTAGCAACACTCTCTTTTGTTTTTTGTTTGTTTGTTTGTTTTGTTTTTTTAGACAGAGTCTGCCTCTGTTGCCCAGGCTGGAGTGCAGTGGCATGATCTCAGCTCACTGCAACCTCCACCTCCTGGGTTCAAGCGATTCTCCCACCTCAGCTCCCCAAGTAGCGGGGATTACAGGTATGTACCACCGTGCCCAGCTAATTTTTGTATTTTTACTACAGACAGGGTTTCACCATGTTGGCCAGGCTGGTCTTGAACTCCCGATCTCAGGTGATCCACCCACCTCGGCCTCCCGGAGTGCTGGGATTACAGGCGTGAGCCACCACACCCAGCCAACACTCTGGTTTGTGCGGGCCTTGGGCTCCTTTACCAATTCCATCAGGATTCTCTTTATCACCTTATGTTTTTCCAGCTTCATGTCCACAAGGCCACATGTCTGAATAGAGAGCTGTGTGTTCTTTTATTTCTGGATCATGACTTACTGTGTCAACCCTGATAGACACTAGGGTAGAAAGTCCTCTCCACCCAGTATCCAAGCTCTTTGCAGTGGGGTTTTGCGGCGCCTCTTGTCAAGAGCTGGAGTCTATTTCTCCAGCTCCTTGAATCTGGGTGACCTGTGACTTGCTTTAGCCAATGAGATAGTAGCAAATGTGATGCAAGCAGAAGCTGGAAAGTACTTGCTCTTCTGCTATGCTTGGATCCCTGTGGCTACCCTGTGACTGAGCCTGTGCTAGCCTACTGGAGGTTGATAGGTTGTGTAGGAAAACAACCAACAGCCAGCCAACTACCAGATACATAAGTAAGGCCATATGCCCCTCGCTGACTGTAGATACAGAATTGTCTCCAGCCAAAATCAGCAGAAGTATGGCCCAAATTTCTGACCCACTGAATTGTGACCTAATAAACTGTAGTAGTTGTTTTAATGCGCTGTTCTTTGACACAGTTCATTATATAGCAAAAGCAAACTGATACTGTTGCCAAGGCTTTTCTTATTGATGCCAAGCATCTAAGAATCATGACAGTTTGCACAACTACTAATTCTCAAACATTCCAGTTAAGAAGAGAGAGAGTGGGGAATAACTCTTAAAGACACATGGCTTACTGCCTCTATAGAGTTCATGCCCTACAAAATATACAGCTACTAAGGAGAACATCTTGAACAGCTTGGCTGCTCCATGCATGCATCAGGGCCACTGGGCCAGATGACACAGCTGCATATAGATAGATGAGGCTGGCTGGTTCGACCACAGCTATTTTTGGGAACTTTCTTTAACAGTTGTTGTTGTTTTTTTGTTGTTGTTTTTTGTTTTCCTTTTCATTTAAAAACTATTATTGCTGCAAGAATTGTTTTTGTTCTTAACTGGGACTTAACACTTAGTTCTCCAAATGCCCACAAAGTCGATTAAAGTCTCTCAAGCTCCTATTCTCTCCTGTCTTTAAGAAAATGTGAGTAATTAGGCTTCTGTTTTAGAATATCAGCTCTCGATTTTTTCTCATCCCAAATTTCCATGTAAAGTTAGGATGGAGTAAGTATCAACTCCCAATCTGGGTGGTTTTCTGTCCTATGTTTAATGTTATTTCTATAGGGAAGTATATTCTGTATTTTATATAATATTTCCTTTTAGTATCTTCATTTGTTTTACTTGATGCCTCTGAGGCAGGCAACATAAATATTGTTAGCAGAGTTCAACAGACAAGACAAAAGAAGATGTTCCATGAAATGGCTCTTCTTAAAGCCAGTGAGTCTGAGGCAAACATGAACCCTGGGCTCCCCTGACATCCCAGATCAGCTGCAGGCTACTAGACCAGCTCTGGGCTACTGTTATTTCTGATTTATACTAGGTACTCCTTCTAAAAAGTTACAAAGTGTCTTCTGCAAGTCACTGCTGTAAAAATGGGCATTTTCTTACCTTAGATTTGTGATCTGATGTCAGCGTCTGAATTTTAATTTCTGTTTCTTTTTTCATTTCGAGACAATTACTTCCCCTGAAAATGGAAAGTTGCAAATGCATGCCAGAAATTAAATATTTTCCCATTCCCATGGGTCTTTGCTGCAAAGCTTTCTGATGAAGATAATATATTCATCAAATATGAGATGTCATGGCTCATTGGGCAACATTGGTCTTTCTAGTAATAGATTCACACCTTACAAAATATTATCTGTTTCATGATTACTCAATTCAACCACTACACAAAGAGGCACTTCAAACCTAACAATTATTTCATTGTTAAGGGGCTGTTACCAGTTTCCATTTTGGTTCCTGTTTTTCTTCAAGCTATTTTTCACTTATTCAACAAAATATTATTTGGGATGAAAACTGAAAAATAGTTCCTCAGCCTTGAAGTGAATTTTTCATTCTTCCGTTTGGTTATAAAGCCAGACTTTTGTCTTTTAAATATGCCAGTGAAGGAGAAAATAGCAATCCTTGGCACCACAGGGCAATTTTTGCTTCTTATTCTATTGTGAGTAGGAAATATATGCTAGGCAAGTGCCCAGCAACTATTACTGCTTATTTCAGTGATTACGTCTTCCTTTTGGAATATTCACATCGCTGCTGAAACAAGAACAGGTCCTGAGCTTTGTCTTCAGCATGTATACTCTAGGTTATTATAGCTCAAGTCAGAATGCTTCATTATAATGTAATTCCGAGTTCCTCTGAGAGAAGCATTACTCTAAAAATGCAAGGTCTCGCATCAAATCTAGCACTTCTCAATGGCTGGCACTGAGCAAGTTTCTTCTCTCTTCGGTTATTCAGTAAGTTTGCAGCAGTGCCGAAACATTCCCGTGAGTTAATTCTAGACAAATCTTTCACAGTAAATGCAATGAGAGGTTTTATTCAACAGTCTCATCTGAGGGCATAAGGGCATGCACTTGTAATATTTATTTAAAAATCAAGATTTTATTTTCCCCTTTCCAGTGCATCAACCTTCTTTATATTCGGGCTATGCAAAATAATTTCTGTAATTTAGAATTTCCCCAACTTTAGCTTGTCTTTCCTTGTTCCCCCATTCATCTTTTTACCATCACCTTAAAGATCCTTGAGTGGAAAGCATACGAGAGGTAGTCATTAGCCAAAGCTGGAAGCTTGAATAAAGCTTCCCTTTCCCAGGTCAATCATTCCTTTCAGCTGAGTAGGTAAGAGTAAGGGGAAACCTTTCATTTGTTTCAAAAATAGATCCTGCATGAGAAAGCTCCAAGGACTACCACAAGTTCCCCTTTCACTAACTTTTTAGCAACTCAGTTGCAGTTAAAAGTCCAGGGAGGCTGGGTACAGTGGCTCACGCTTGTAATCCCAGCACTTCGGGAAGCCAAGTTAGGCAGATCACTTGAGGTCAGGAGTTCGAGACCAGCCTGGCCAACATGGTGAAACCCTGTTTCTATTAAAAATACAAAAAATTAGCCGGCATGGCAGCATGTGCCTGTAGTCTCAGCTACTCAGGAAGCGGAGGCAGGACAATTGCTTGAACCTGGGAGGCGTAGGTTGCGTTGGGCCAAGATTGTGCTACTGCACTTCAGCTTGGGCAACATAGCAAGACTAAGTCCGGGCAACCTTGATACTATGGTCAATATTAATGATGAGAAACTTTCCTCAGATACGGCTTTCTAGAAGAAAGTATCTGATGTCTGATTTTGAAGTAACTTTTAATGTATTGCTAAGATTCTACTGTTTAGAGTACTTGGAAATGCTCTGTGTGGACAGCCTGGTAGGAGTGCTGCATTTGACAGCACAGGCTCAGAAAGAAATCTACAGATTAGACTTTTCCAGTCTCACCTACATTTAGGATAAAACAGGGCTTTATTTGTTGAGAGACCTCCAAGAGCACTCAATAGCCTGTTTTGGGGGTTAAGTGTCACACCAGGGACACTTCTAATAACTACTAAGTTTATAATAAATTACATTTTGATCCCATATTATCTTTGAGAGTAAAAACAATCATGAGATAAAGATATATTTTATCAATTTTTTTTAGTTTCTAAAGGTAGCACTCATGATTGATTGAATCAGAAAATTGTAATATTATTTTTAGCAAAGAAATTTACTCTATGGTGCTTGGGTCTGAAATCTCCTTAATAAAGATTTTTGGTTTGGTTAAGCCAAAACTGTGTTTCTAAATACACCGATCCACAAAAATGCATGAAACATTTTTTGAAAAGGTATCTTGTAAATACAAATAACCTTATTCTTGGAGAGTACTATAAAGTCGTCAACAATTTGCTCCTTGGTATTAGAGTCTATGTCTACCATCAGTTTCAATATTATAGCCTAAAATGTCATTAAATATGAGAAATTAATTCACAAAAAAGAAATAGGCCAAAGCTGATGTGGTTAGAATCTAGAAGAATCACAGCTCCTCAAAACTTACTGTAATCACTACCAATATTTCCACATGAGCTCTGAGGTGGGTGACTCACTTACTCACTTAAAATACAGATCAAAATGTTTTCTAAGCAACAGGCACATTTCTGCCTCAATGATACACAGTGAAATCTATGGGGAAAACAAAAGGCAGATGATACGTAATAACAGATGCTCAATAATCAGTGCCTGATTTATATTTTTTTGAAAAATACAACTTTAATAAAAATGAGGGTACCTCTCAAATAGTGAGGTCTGAGACCAGGGCAGGCATTTTAGTTACCCACCATTTACTCCTCAAGCAAATTACACTGGTTTCATGTCATGAACTTAGATCTTGGGATCTGAAATTTCAGCAATATGAACCAATGTCCAAGAAAATTATAACTAACATAATCTGTTCTGTTTTCAGAGTTTAGTTTTCTAGGTATATCTTGGGTGACTGTTAAAACAAAAAATAAAAAACAAAAACCAAATGCCAAAAAACCCAAGTAGGAAAAAGAAATCTCATTCTCCTTTTCTCTTGTGCCAAAGGTTGTGGAAAACTAGAAGACATCAGCAGGGATTGAAGGAAAGAGATAAAAACCAGAGGGAATCCATGGAGAAGGTCAAAGGCAGGAAAAATAATTTCTCAGATAAACAGAATGTATGCGTGGTCTCACGGAATTTTCCCCAAAGTATTTACAAAGGGAAAAAAGTAACCTGACAGTGCAGAAACCTGTCAGATACCAGCTTAACCAAGTCATCCAGGTTAACATCACCAATAATGGGACATATCAATGTCACACCCCCCTCCCCCCAATATCGTGGACTGAGAAGGAAGCAGCATCGTTTCCATGGTGTGCTTGCCACAAATGCATGACCTCACTCTCATCATGAGAAAATATCAGACAAATCCAAAAGGAGAGACATTCTACAAAACAACTGACCAGCTCTCTTCAAAAGTGAAAGTCGCAAAAGACAGGGAGAGATTGAGGAATTATCACATACTGAGATGACAACTAAATGCTATTTAATTTTGGAGGCGATCCCAGAGTGGAAAACAAGCACTTGTGGAAAAACTGGTAAAATGTGAAAAATCACTGTGGCTTGGTTAATGGTATTGCACCACTGTCAATTTCCTGGTTTGACAACTGTACTATGATTATGTGGGATGTTAACATTTAGGGAAAGTGAGTTAAGGGTATAAGGGAACTCTCTGTAGTATTTTGGAAACTTTTCTGTAAATTTAAAATTAGTTCAAAATCAAAAAGGACAATCAATTCTCAGAGTAAAGAGGTATTTTTTCAATTATTTGAGGCTAAGATTTCTTTCTCATATTACAACTAATTATGATGAATTAAAAGATATCAGAATCTCTGCTGAGAACCTTCCCCAAACCAGAAGCTACATCCACTCATTGACCTGTTATGATGTTAGAGCACTTAAAATGAATGAATTTCTTACTTCCCAGGAATAATTTTTAATGATGAAAATCAAGTCAACACTAAGTTCTTCCTTGATCTAAACAGCAGCAAAACTGTGGGAAAAGACAAAATACAAACATAGAGAAAGTCTTCAGAAGGAAATAAACAGTATTACCCCTTCTTCTTCATTGCCTTCTCTAGGATTTTCTCATGAGTCAACTTCTCTTTGTCATACTGTGCCACAATTTTGTCAACTTGCGTGCAGTGTAACTTCTGCATGGTACTGTGTTCCTGAACAAGAAGGATTTGAAGTTATGAACTGGACTCTCAGCATGGCTCACACCATATAGGGCTGGCATAACTTTCACCAGCTTCTCTAGAGTCTTCATTTAGAAAGTCAAGGAATAACCAAATCCGAGAATGGTACAGACTCCTGATCTCCCATTCAACACCAGTTTTTTGTCCAAGGGCATTCCCAACATGGGAGTCTCTAGCCTCAGTCAAGTGAACATGCCCAGTTCAAACGCACTCCTGCTCAGCAGTGGGTAGTGCCAATCATCTCGAAGTCCTTTCTTCTACACATACACATCTCTGTAGTATTTCCACCCATTCATCTTTGTTCTGCTGTTTGAGACACGTAATTAGCCTCCTGCCCCTTCCACACATCGGTCCTCAAACATGCAAGTTCAGCCACCATATTTCTTCTCTTGTATATGCTAAATGTAACTATTCATCATGTGACATGGTTTCTAAACACCTGAACATTCTGGAGCTCTTGAATTCCATCATTATATAATGAGAGTCATCACTGTGTTTGTCACCATCAGCTGAATTTGCATCTACATCACTTAATATTTTCACTGGCTTACTTATCTAGAAGCAGTTTATGAGGCTAAAGTGTTCAGGAGCTATGGCCTTCTGTTTTACAGATATTTAAAACAATTTCCCATCTGCTTCATGTAACCATTGAAATTGGGGCTGCAATGCTTTGGAAAGTAGGTATTTCAATATAAACATTATTTCTTCCCGGACAACGAAAAAGGCATTTAGCTACAGCCAATGACTTATATGAAATCAGATTTCTTTAGCTGCTCAGCCTCCCAAGCACAGAGGAAATCAGTACAATCAGAAAGTTCCAACTCTAAATGATACTTGATGTTATAGCCTAATCTTACTCTTGAGAATCAGAGAAATGGGATGCTATTCATGACTGGAATGGGTGTACATGTTATTCAGGTTATATAACCCCTCTCACAGTCATATTTCCTTTCACTTATTGAAAAAAAGAGTGCCTTAATTTAAAAGCAAATTTATTTCCTTTCTAAGGTAGGCTTGACTTTATGCAAATCTAATTCATGAACTTCTTTTAAAGGTTTCATAAAATATAAATGGGGAAGGAATTTTTAAGTCTTTACCAAGACTTCCTTAATTTCCCAGCTAAGTGAATTAACACAGGACTTGATCTACAATTCATTTATATATAAATTCTTTACAAATGCATTCATGCACAAGCCTTCAGCATTCTTGTCTTTAGGAGAAGGAGTGGAGAAGGGTGATGCTGGATAGGAGGATTCCCAACATAGGAACTAACAGTGGGGACAAAGGCTAGGTGAGCTTGCTGTGGATCTGGGCTTAATCTGTAATTGGAATGCCCCATAAATCTAGCCATATTACCAATGTGTGTGCACCTTTGTGCTATAAACACATTTCCTCCAGAGCTTCTGCAATGTGGCACCGGGTTAAGGACATGGGTTCTTCAGTGCTGGGGTGAGTCAGTTACCTTTCCAGAGTATGCTCATCTTTATAATTGGGATAGTGACATTTACTTCATAGGGTTGTTAGGATTAAAAGTAAATCTCATGTATCAAATGTGTGTTACAGCTTATTCAAAACACAGTGACATACAAACCTATCTATACTATTCAATACTCATGATAACATACAGAGAGTGACTTGAGATAGGGATATCAATCAGACTAATTAAATCAATAAATCTTTCCTCCACGCTTGATCTACTGCCCCAGGAATAGAGGAACATGTTGGTGTATCCCTGAATATATTGAACTATTCTTGTAATACTTTGGTACCTACTAAAATGCCCTCCTCCTAGTCTTCTTTCTAAGATTTAGAAGTCATTATGGTTGGCTAACGCATGTGTTAATTTTTCCTGGGCAAAAAATTAAATAAATAAGGGGCTTTCTGCAAGTCTCAAAATATATCAGAAGTGCCACAGTCCTATATTATCTTGCAAATATCATTGAAAGGAAGGTGAAGACTATTTCTTTAAATATTTTAGTGCAGAACAGGACAAGTAGAGACTTTGAGGCTTGAATGTAAATTAACACAGATTTTTTCCTAAGAAAATATTTTGGTGAACCTTATTAATCCAATTAGATATAAGTAATGGGGCTCTTTGTACCACAAAGTTGTTTATGATGGATTCAACTCTATGTAATACGCTCTACAAGGGCAGGGCAGGTCTTTTCTCTTTACCAGTACATAACACAAAGCCTGGTACAAAGTAGATGCTCAATAAGTATTTATTGCATGAATAAAAAGTCAGCATAGGAAAATAGCAAGAGGACTTAGATTCTGGTCCCAGCTCAGCCAATAATTAACCAACTGCCCTTGTGTAACATATATAAATCTTCCCAGGCCTCAATGTCTTTACTAGAAAACTGAGTTAGGGCTGGGCACAGTAGCCCATGCCTGTAATCCCAGCACTTTGGGAGGCTGAGGCGGGTAGATCACCTGAGGTCAGGAGTTCGAGACTAGCCTGGCCAACATGGCGAAAACCCATCCCTACTAAAAATGCAAAAATTAGCTGGGCATGGTGGTGCACTCCTGTAATCCCAGCTACTCTGGAGGCTGAGGGATGAGAATTGCTTGAACCCGGGAGGCACAGGTTGCAGTGAGTCAAGATCATGCCACTGCATGACAGAGCAAGACTCCATCTCAAAAAAAAAAAGAAAGAAAAGAAAAGAAAACTGAGTTAGGTACCTTTGCCTAACCGAATTCATGAGTTGCTTATGAGATGCAAGCTTACTCAACGTATGCAGAAATAATTTGAAAAACTGAAAGCATATTGAATTAAAGTGATTAAAATTAATGTCAGTAACAGGACAGCTGGTCCTGAAAAATTGTCTCTGTTTCTCTTTTTACTCAAAACTCCATCCCTGTGCAGTAGGCAGTGATTGCTGAAGTGTTTCGGGATAACTTGATTCCCAGACACCACTTGCTAATTACTGATTTCCATGTGACTCTGGTCAAGTCTCAGCTTCTTGTGCTATAAAATGAAGGAGGCATGAAATGATCTCTAAGTCCATCTTAGCTTAAAAAAAAAATGTCCATTATTGATTTTATTCTTTTGGTCCTTAGTTAAATCATGAAACACTATGGAAGAGACATACATTTCTCATTCATTCAAGCCAAGAGTACCAAAATTAAATGTGTTGACTTAAAGTAAATCTTAACTGGGACATTTTGGGGAAAAACATGTATAGCATTCAGAAGAATTTGTGTACGTTTCTTATCCAAGTTAAGAGTAAATTCAGCTTCTTTTGCGGAAAACTGCTGTTGCAATTCATTCTTGTGACTGATGTGACTATGGGCGTGAATGATCGCACCACAGAGGGTGCTGAAAAATTGGAGTAAATCATGTTTGCTTACCATGTAACTCTGAGATTACCAATAGGTGGACTCTGAGGGCAACTGCTGTGTCTCTGCCCCTTTCCACTGCAAAACTAAGTTATAGGTCTGGTTCTAAGGTCTGACCATGAATTAAAATTGATGAGTTTAACGACAGTCTTGGTGCTGTCAGCTAAATTGCTTGCATAGCAAAGAGAAAATTTTCCATCAGTAGCTTTACTAAAAATGCCAGAGTTTAGTAGGCTTCTCAGGCATTTCATTTGACTCATTTAATGTTGATACTGCAAACTGGTGGCCTAAGGAATGTATCCCGCCTGCAGAAGAAGTTTTTAGTTTTGGGTTTTTTTTTTTCCTACGCAGTTTCAAAAAGAGGTTGAATTAGAGGCTGACAGTAAAAGATCAGGAAATTCAGATAAGCTTTCTGATTTTTTGACTTTCCTTTAAGAGGACATGACTGACCTGTCTACTCTCCAGGCACCAATGGTGGTAGCTCAGTCTGACTTGGCCCGTGGATAGAGATGAGTGCTCCCAGCTTTTGTGGAGTCAGCACCTGCCCAACTTCCCTCAGCTACTTCCTGCTTGGTCCCCACAGGCATTTGAATTGTAATTCCTCTTCTACCACGTTACCGGAGACATGTATCCAACTTCGGGTTTTACATTTTTGGCTCTAAGGAATTGACCTCATTGGACAATTGAAAAGCATGCCTGTCTCTTAATGAAAGTAACTGCAGCTCTGGATCCCAATGAGTCATGTGCTGGGGGAGGATTATTGTTAATTAATTCTCCTTTTTCTGTGTCTTATATAATAGACACTTGAAAAACCATTACCCTAGTTTCCATTTCAAATTGAAGTGGTTCTAGAAAGTATGAGACAAGTAGAAGTTTGATTGTCAGTACATTCAGAGGGTCAAAGGCAGTTGACCATTGCCATTTTCTAAAAATAGGCATTTTAATGAGCATTTTTATATCCAATTTGGGGTGCAAATGGTCATTACCCCCATCTTTTCTTCTCAATATCCTAACAGCAAATCACACACCTATTTGCAAATGGCAGAACCTCACACTCACACCACTGTTCCTTTTCTATCTGGTAGCTAACCTGCAAGTTTGGAAATAAGCTGTCCTTGGGACCATACATTTATTTCTTAAACTGCTGAGATTTAGTTCATAGATTCTCTGCTTCTCTTTAAGTCTAAAAAGTAGAATTATTTATCTAGGCCAGGAGTGGCCAAACTTTTGGCTTCCTTGGGCACATTGGAAAAAGAATTGTCTTGGGCCACACATAAAACACTGACACTAATGATAGCCAATGAGAAAAAAAAAAAAAATCTGTGCATAAATCTCATGTTTTAAGGAAGTTTACAAATTTGTGTTGGGCTGCATTCAAAGCCATCCTAAGCTGCATGTGGCCTGGGAGCTGCATGCAGGTTGGACAAGCTTGATCTAGGCTGATATGTAAGAGCTGAGATCTCCCTACAGTTGCTGCATATAGACTAAATAATAGTCCCTGTTCTTAGCTACCAAGTGCTGTTTGGGCCAGGGGCACAGTAGTAGGGAGAGTGCAGCCCAGGCCATATTTCTTCATCAGCAGGTCATTTTATGACATAAGGCTTTGGGGTGGTAAGCCTTAGCTCCATGTTGGGTGGCTGAAAACTATTATAAAAGAGCTGTAGATGTCCTTTCACAGAAAGGATGTGGGAATTAATTCTCACTATTATGAGCAAGAGGATAAAACCTGTTTCTTTAAGGAGGCTTGATAAGTGTCTTTGCAGGCAATTAGTGGGGTTTCTACTAAGGGGTCAAGAGATAGTAAAAAGTGCTACATAATGTTCCTAAAAAAACAGTCCTCAAAATTTAGCATGCAGAGGAGAGGAGTTTATTTAAAATGTATTTCATATTTCCTATACTCTTTTCTTAGGGATGATAGCTAAGTGTCAGATAGGCACAAGAATACATATTTTTGTAAAGCTTCCAGCTCTTGGCCCAATGACCTTATGTTGAAAAACCAGTCCTGAAGGAACCCACGATATTTGTGCCCTGATAGGTTCATGATTGCTCTTAAAAACCTGTTACTGAGACCATAAAGAAAAAGATGTGTGAAGAGAAGAAAAATTGGTGTGGGAAACATCAGAGGCAGCTGAGTATAGTGGTTACAAGTCTGAGTTCTCAAGCCAGGCTGAATTTGGTTCAAATCCTGACTCCACCACTTAAAAACTAGGTGATTTAATGAAGTTTTGTTTTTTTAAGTATTAATAAGCTAATCTGTTGAATGGCTGGTAGGCTATAAAAATGACCACATTTTTATTTTATTTTATTTCCCTTTCTGCATCCACTCCCACTTCTGATGTAACTTTGTCACCTGTCAAAAGGTAGAGACCTCATAAGGCCAGACTTAGGACCTACTTTGGCCAAAAAATGAGGTGGAAGTGATGGTGTATCAGTTCTGAGCTGGGGCCACAAGAAACCATGCATGATCTGCTTGGTCTCTCAGGACGCTTGCCATATGAAAAAGCCTGGACTAGCCTGCTGGAAGACAGGAGACCACATAAAGCAGAGAGGAAGTGGTTTAACAGAGGCTTTCCTAAATCAGCCAGTCCCCCATCTGCCAACCAAACTGGTAGTAACAGCAGATTCATGAGTGAATACAGCTGAGACCAGAAGAACCATCCAGCTAAACCCAGCTCCAACTACTGATGCACAAAATTGTGAGCCAAATAAATGGTCATTGTTTTAAGTCACTACATTTTAGGGTGGTTTGTTACCCTGCAAAAGCTAACTGATACAAAACTCATATAATTATAGTACTCCTTTATATAACTGTCATGAGAATACCTAAGAATATGTGCTTAAGCAAGTATCAATATGTACAAGCCAGTATTGCCACTTTAAAAGTGTTGACTGACAGAAAAATCAGTGTTAGGATAAACATGTCATATGGAGATCAGGCATGAAGTGTGTCCAATGGTAATAGATTCACCACATTGTTCCCCTCTTCTTAACCAGTTTTTCATTTTTTCGGTTTTAAAGATAGCATGTTTTTGTTGTTGTTGTCGTTTTGTTTTGTTTTGTTTTGTTTTTGAGACAGAGTCTTGCTCTTGTCACCCAGGCTGGAGTGCAGTGGCACAATCTCGGCTCACTGCAACCTCCGCCTCCTGGGTTCAAGCGATTCTCCTGCCTCAGCCTCCCAAGTAGCTGGGATTACAGGCACCTGCCACCATGCCTGGCTAATTTTTGTATTTTTACTAGAGACAGGGTTTTGCCATGTTGGCCAAGCTGGTCTCAAACTCCTGACTTCAGGTGAGATCTGCTTGCCTTGGCCTCCCAAAATGCTGGGATTACATGCATGAGCCACCATGTCTGGCCTAAAGACAACATGTTAACAGAGCTGGCATCGTTATATATTAGGCAAGTAAATATTCATTATATTCTTCATCTTAGAAGTTAGCTTGGGCCGGGCATGATGGCTCCAGGGAGTTAATGGACAACTCTGATGTAGGTTAAGTTCTAAAAATTGAGGGGCATCCTTCCTTAGTCACAGTCCTGATAATCAGCAGTATACCAACACTGCCCAAAGTTGATAGTGATTTTCCCTAATGTCCCATGTGCTGTCACTGCATTTGACCCAATGAGGGAACATGTCCACTTAGTGAAGCATCCCATACCCTACACAGGAGAATGGTGCAAGACTATGGATGCTGGACTCATGATTTTGGTTCAAATATCAGCTATGCTGCTTCCTAACTCTGGGACATCAGATAACTTCACTAATTCTAATTCCCTCGCATGTAAATAGAGACTCACATAGAATTTACCTTACAGGGTAGAGTGTTAAATGAGACAATGCATATAAGGTGTTGAGCACAGCATCTGAGAATTACTGAGTATGCAGGAATTCTAGCTGCTATTATTGCTGCTATTATTACCACCCACCACAGCATATTTTCTGGCCATGCCTCAAGAAAGTATTAAATGAAGCCAAAATCTTTGTTTCCAACTAGCCCAAAGGCCACTGAGGTGTCTGCTCAATAAAAGAGATCCAATTTAAATGCAAGAAAAATCTGTTAGATAGAGCTGCAGCATACGGGCACCCACTCTATTCCAAATAATTAAGGTCATTTAAGGTGCTTTCTCTCTTATTTCTCATTCTTACTCTTTTTCTATTGGCTTTCCATAGTTCAGCCTGTTGTCAATAACCAACAACATTGAAGTCCCTACTTTAAATTGTTCTGTCTCCAATAACCCCATTGAGCAATGTAAGGAATTTCACTGAATGGAATTATTCATGAAACTTAGAAACAAACAGTCTTTGAAGTGAAGTGACTGTATCAGCAAATCCATTGAGCCCAACAATTCTGTAATACAGGGAACATTACTAGGATAAGATTAGGCCTAACTTCTCAAAGGAGCACAAACTCTTAAAGAAATGACAGGGGACAGGGTTCCAGACAATGTTCTCGGCATCTCAATATGTGGAATGATTAAAAGGTACATCAGTCAAGCCAAGTTCTGAAGGACATGCCTTGGTCTGAGGCTTGGGTCAGAAAATAAAGAAATAGGAATGCAAGATTACTTTAAAAGAACTCAGAAGTTATTTCAAATGAATAAATTATAAATTAAGTTTCTCTTGCTCTCATTGCCCTTAATAAAAGAGGACAGACATTATCCTATCAGCAGCAGCTGGTTATTATATGTTCTTAGGAAGGAAAGAGGTACTACCTTTTTCTTCTTTACCTGTGAGGGAGTCTGGAAGTGATGATGTTTGAGTGCCATGAAGTTTTTCAACCCACAAGAGAATTCCTGGGGCCACCTCCTGCTGTTCTCTTACAATTTGCAACTAGCTCTTATAATTTTTCACAATCACTGTCAAAAGACCACTTCTTATGGGTAAAAAGCAAAAATAAATCTATTTCAGAAGTAGGCTACTGGGCAAGGTTTACATAAGGGAGAAAAAGTGACAAGTGTTCTCTCTCTAGGTGCTATGAGTGGGAGGTTGACAGATTGCTAGCATCTCCCTCCATTCACCACTGTGTATGGCAAACTATGTGACAGTGACCTGGCAATTTAGGTAACTAGTGGCTAGAATTGTGAGCTGGTCTTCAATATTTTATATAGTCATATTATTAGTGAAATAATTATTATTTTTTTAAAGATGGAGTCTTACTCTGTCACCCACGCTGGAATGCAATGGCGCGATCTCAGCTCACTGCAACCTCTGCCGCCTGGGTTAAAGCGATTCTCCTGCCTCAGCCTCCTGAGTAGCTGGGATTACAGGGGCATGCCACCACACCCAGCTAATTTTTGTATTTTTAGTAGAGATAGGTTTTACCATGTTGGTCAGGTTGGTCTCAAACTCCTGACCTCCTGATCTAGCCGCCTTGGCCTCCCAAAGTGCTGGGATTACAGGCGTGAGCCACTGTGCCCGGCCTAGTGAAACAGTTTTTAAATGGAAGAAATTGTTATGCATTTGAAAGAATTGTTAGAAATGCAGACTACAAACAAGTGACAAGCACTCCCAAACCGATTCTATTTTTTAATTTCATTGTTAACCAGTTAGAATGAGTTGTTGCTGTTAAGTGGTCTGGTATCAGCTTCAAAGTAGTGTTTTTGGCTACAAATGATTCATCCATACATAACACAAAATAGTAGCTTTAAAACACTGTACCTTTGCATGTTTCTTCTTTAAAGAATTTAGCTCCTTCTGCTGTTTCTTTAAATGCTTCAAGTAAGCCTTTGGGAGAAAAATAGAATCAAAAATAGTTTTTTTTTTTGGTAATCACAATGATTACACTTGGTGAGAAACAAAAATATGTTGGTGTCACCAATATGTGTAATACAAGAGTGCTTGCAAACTAGTCAAGCAATTTTACCTTCATCTGCTTTAAGTCTTCTATCCTTACTTGAGGGATAAGTTCAATGCCTAAACAAACAAAAAAAATTAAGTCAGTATGTATACTAAAAATCAGAGAGAATAACTGGTAATATAGAACTGACATACTGAAATCTCATCGAAAGACTTTGAAGTAGCTTTACATGTGATGAATATAAACATCTTAAGTTCCTATTACAAAGCAATTAACTGGACAATTGAAATGTTGAATGTCCTAACTTAGGTCAGGTTTCCTACAAGCAGAGCCTGAGAAGGGGTTTCATGTGCATGTGATTGACTGACGGCAGACTCTCAGGAGAAACCCCTAAGGGAATGAAAGAAGTGGAGCAGGGCAGAGGAACAAGGTAGGGTGTGTTTCTAGTAGAAATCCAGCCTCAGTCTGATCCTGCAGGGAGCTCTTCAGTACAAATGGCACCCAAGAGTCGTTCCACCTTGGCAAAAAGAGGCTGGGAATTTGTAACCCAATCAGCTGAGTGCTACAGAGGTTTCGCAAAACCTTTCATGTAAGGGAACTCTCATGGTCCCAGGGCAATTCCATGGAGAAGGGCAGATGAAATGCCCAATCAGCCAAAATTCATAGGAGCTGTGAGATGGGATAGTGAACCCATAAAGGGGAGCTTATCAGGCACAAAAGTATCTATTATCCTTACTCTTACCTTTGTATTTCAAGGCATATCATACCAGTCAACTAATTCCCAACTCTGTTCTCAATTCAGTCATTGTGAACGAATAAAACATTTTTTTCTGGCTTCTCCCTTTTACCAAATTCAATCTTAGGATTTAAGCAACGTGCTATTGAGCACAGCAATGCCTTAAACATACAGGAAATAATAAAATCAAACCAGTGTATAACAGGAGGATACCAGGAGGAGCTAGGGTAATAATACACTAAGTCATCCTGCTATCTGAGTGATGCTAGGCCAGGCGTTGTCATGGCAACAACAGTTGTAGCCAGATCCTCAAACAGTTTCTGTTTGACTGCAGATTTTCATCTTAGGCAAACAAAATGAATGTGTACTCTGTGCTATAATTGATTTCCATTAGAATCCCAAAGGCTAGGTATGATATATTCAAGAAAGATAGGCATAAAGTCCCAGGCTCTTGTTTTTCCCTTTTATTCATTTTAAGTGTGCACATTCAATGATAGGGTGGTCAGGCTGCAGAAGGAAAGTTTTGGCTGAGGGAAATCAGCCTTGTCATCTGTAACATTTTATGATCGGGGTATAAAGGGTCCATGGGGCTTTCTACTGATCTCCTAAGTTGGCTTTCACAAGCTGTCTCTCTAGTGACTGAGACAGGGTAAGGCAAGGGAGTGACTCCTGGCACACAAAGAGTTCCCTGTCCTTAGGCCTCAGCTCTCTCATCTGTAGAATGAACATACAGGATTTGGGGAGTATGCAAAGTCCTCCAGAGATCTAGCAAATTCTAAGAGTTTGACCCAGTCTGATGAAACTTACTTTCTCTCTCTTAATTTTTATTTTCTTTTTGGTCTTGGTTCAACTAAGTCTTGATTAAAAGGAACCTACAAAAACATAAACTTCCCTCAACTACCTGGTTTTGTGTTTTGGGGGAAAGACACAATTTGTAAAAATGTTGGTTCCCATAAGTGATTTAGTTAGAAAAAAAACCCACACTCTACAGAAGAGGACAGTTCCATCCGTGTGCCAAGAACAGCCTTCCTCATAGAGCTTTGCACGATAATGGGAATGTTCCATGTGTGGGTCTGTCCAACTGACAGCCTCTAGCCACCTGTGGTTAGTGGTTACTGTATAGGACTGTGCAGGTCTACAGGCTTCCCTTGTATGAAAGTAGGTTAGGCAGCACATTTTGGGCTCCAAAGGTTTTAGCTAATTGAACTTTCACTACATAAAGTTTTTGTTCATATCAGCATAGTTCCTTAACAATAACTTGTTTTCTCTTAATTGCTAATCTGAAAATTAGGAGCTGGGTTTTCTTAATCCTTCGTTCCTAAAATCAGAAAAAAAAAAATAAAGTCGTGTTGGTGCAGTCGTTGCTGTTTGGCTGAATGTCTAAGAAAAACAGTTTGGAATTTCACACCTCCCCACTTTCATAGATGTCTGCAGCAAATGCTGTCTGCTCCAGCCACACACTATGCCCTCTCTACATCAGCTCTTCTAGTTCACTTCCAATTGCCAGTGTCTGAATGTAGAGAATTTATCCCTTCCATGGGAACCCTCAAGAAAAGGCTGACAGGAGTCAGGGTATACGTTCCCCAGCTCCCTCATCCCTCTAAGAGGAGACCTCTGAGAAGTATGTCCAATACCAGCCCCCAGAGTTTCTCCAGGGCATTAAGTTCCAGGTGCCTACTGGCAACCGGCTTTAAAACATTCTAATTACTGGTTGCCTTCCCTCCCTGGTGTCACTTCTTCACATCTCTACCCATGTCCACTGCATCCCAGAATAAACTACTTGCACTGGAAGCCTTCTCTCAGGGTCTTTGGGGTGACTCAAATTAAGACAGTTTTCTAGAAAGAAATGGAGGCTTGCTTTCTCAAATGACATCACTTCCCCCAAAGGCTCCTGGAGTAGAGTTTATTCCCCACCCCACCCCAATCCATGGAGAGGTGTGGGAAGAACACCTACAGACTTCTCTCTTGTACTTCCATGCCATTCTCCTAAAAACTATCATACAAAAGAACAGACCTCTCACTTACACCAGGCTCTGCTGAGCCTAACTACCTCCACATGTGTCCTGTTAGGTCACACACTGCCCTGCCCCATGAACTTCAGTATCTGACTTGTGGTTTTCCTATGCAGGCATTCCCAGACGTCCAACGCAGTGATTCAATATGCATGAGAAGAATATGCTGAGTGACTTTTCTTTCTGTTTCCATGATGCCTTCCATTCTAGAAATCTTCATCTCCACTTTATCTCACCTCTCACTGACAGTTGTAAACGGGATGTTAACACTGCTTGAAACTGCCCCTCCTCCAAGACAAGTAGCTTAGAGTAACCTCTTTCTGACTGCAATCTCCATCCTGCCAACTTCACTCACTCCCTCACAACTACCAAGCAAGCTTTTTACTTTCACCTTGTTCCTGGTTCCCTTTAACCTTTTCCTTTCCTAGCAAAGTCTCTCTCCTTTAGTATCTACCCCACTGGAACATTAACCTATATATTATGATCAGGGTGGCAGACTGAGTACAAAAATGGCCAAAAAATTCCACTCCTCCCTGTTTCCACACCTACTTACATGTGACTTCGGAACTCATCCCATCAATATGTGGAATCTGTTTCCCCAACTCTTGAATCTGAGCTGGGCCATGTGACTTGCTTGGGATGATGGAATGTAGTGGAAAGGATGCCATGCCAGTTCTAAGTCTAGGACTCATCAAGGAACCTGACATACAGATGGTTCAACTTACAGTGGTTCAACTTTGTGATGATGCAAAAGTGATATGCATTCAGTAGAAAGCATACGTTGAATTGTGAATTTTGACCTTTTCCTAAGCCAGGGATATGTGCTGGGGCTGCAGCAAGCCTCAGCTCCCAGTCAGCTGTATACTCTACAGTGTACTGCATTTAATAAGTTACATGAAATATTTAACACTTTATTATAAAATAGGCTTTGTGTTAGATGATTTTGCCCAACTGTAGACTAATGTAGGTGTTCTGAGCACATTTAAAATAGGCTAGACTAAGCTAAGCTATGATGTTCAGTAGCTTAGATATTAAACACATTTTTGACTTAATGATATGTTCAGCTTATGAGGATGTAACTCTGTCATAAGTCAAGGAGCATCTGTACTTTCACCTCCATTTTAGAACACTGCAACTACCATGTGAACAAGCCCAGGCTAAGCTGATGAAAGATGAGTACACAAGGAAGACAGCCCACTTGTCCCAGCCAATGACACTTTAGCTGAACCTCAAACATTTGAATAAGCATAGCTAAGATCAGCTGAGTCACTGACACTAATCCACCCATAACCAGAAAAGCCACCCAGACAACCTCATGAGCTGTAATAGATGCTTACTTATTTAAATTACTGACTTTTGTGATTGCTTGTTACAGAGCAATAGCCAACTGTTACAGTGTCATAACTTAATGCTCTTCAAACTTTTGATTCCAGACCATACACATTATGATAATTTCAGGCTTGCAACTCCCTAAGCTGTACTTTGTCCACAGTTGTTGCTGAGTTTCTGGGCATTGCTAAAGAAGTAATGAGATCAAGCTACATCAACTTAATACGCACCACCAACCCTTACCAGGGTCCTGTGTGCTATATGGCAGACCTTCGCCTTATTTCTTGTGGATCATTCTATTCCAGCCGGGGCAACTCCAAAGCTTTTCCATACTGTTGTTTTTCAGTGCTACCTCTACATTTCTCAGCAGAGAGCAGCCACCTAACCAACTTCTTAGATCAGATAGAATCTATCTGTGTTATACTACAAAAATGACCACTATTTCTTTCTCCTCTAATCAAGAGGTAGAGTCTATTTCTCTACCCCTTGAATATTGGTTCACTTTGTGACCTGCTACGGCCAATGGGAGACTAGCAGAGGCTGGAAAAGGGCTGCTCTTTAAACTCAGGGAGTACCATATGAACAAGCCTGCTCAGGCTTCAGGATAATGTGAAACAATTTGCCAAATGACAGATGTGTGCATAAGGTCATCCCACATCTAACTTCCAGTCAACCTATCAGCTGATCACAGGTGCATAAGCAAGACACAGAGATTAGCCAAGCCAGCTTAGACCAACCAACCCAGTGAAACATGATCTCAATAAATGGTGGTTGTCTTAAGCTACTAAAATTTGAGGTCATTTGTTATGCAGCATAAGCTGACTGATACACCATCTATCAAGAATTCTTCCTGTCTATCCTGAAACTTCTATTCACTCATCATTCTTCTTGGCTCAGACAGAACATATCTCTTCCTTCCTTATCCAGCTGAATTTCACCCTTTCTGTTGATTCAGATCTTCCTTATAGCCTTGTTTTACCATGTATTCTCTTTTGCATTTTCCTTGTTTTTCTTTATTAGTTCCTACCAACATGCTACTGTCCTCCAGAACAACCATTTTATGTCTTAAATTATGTCTCACATTTTTCTAACCATGTTTCTACCCTCATCATCCAATCACCCCTGGTTTAACTATAATTTTGTAGTCTTCACTTCTCTGGACTTGTCTATAGCATCTTCTCAAAACTAATTCTTCTTAGAACATAGATCTCTCTTTTTTCTTTTTTCCCATTCATTCTGCCTTCTAAGTATTCTTATTCTGTTTCTCTGTCCCTCCTTCTTCTTCTCCACCTGACATAGATTTGGTAACTGCATATTTCTGCCCAGATGTATCAGCAACAGCTTATCCTCAGTGATATACGGACCAAAATCATCTTCCTTACCAAAAGCAGCTCTTCCTCCTAACTCCTCTACTTCTCTCAATGGTACCATCTGTCTCTGGGATCTGTCCTTGAAGTCTGAGTTACCAAAAAGCCCCTTTCTGCCTAAGGCCCATATCCAAGCTGCCAACTTGCCAACTTATTTCTTTTCTTTTCTTTTTTTTTTTTTTTTTTTTTTTGAGATAGAGTCTTGCTCTTTCACCCAGGCCGGACAGCAGTGGCGCTCTCTCAGCTCACTGCAAGCTCCACCTCCCAGGTTCACACCATTCTCCTGCCTCAGCCTCCCGAGTAGCTGGGACTACAGGGGCCCGCCACCATGCCTGGCTAATTTTTTGTATTTTTAGTAGAGATGGGGTTTCACCATGTTAGCCAGGATGGTCTCGATCTCCTGACCTCTTGATCTGCCCACTTCGGCCTCCCAAAGTGCTGGGATTACAGGCATGAGCCACCGCACCCGGCCTCAACCTGCCAACTTATTTATATTCTTCCTTCCTTTTGACAATTTCCAACTTAATCTAGATTTCCTTGCCCCTATCATTCATTAAACAGCCCTTTACTTCCTGAGAAAATAGACTACTAGATCTTAACTAGGCATGGTTCCAGGGACATACTGATGATGAGGTGTGGTCTCACCTGCAATAACCTCTTTCTCTGGTTGTTAATACTTTATTAACACAATGTGATAGGCGTGTTACAACAGAAGCATGAGTATCATAATTCTTACCTTGCCCTTAGCATGCCCACTTTCAATGAATTCTTCTGCCAAGACTATAATTTTCTTAAAATACTACTTTGACTCATTTCCCATGACCTTCTCAGGATGAGCCCAGAATTCTTTCCAGAACAAGAAAAATGAACTCCTTGCCACTCCCTATCAGCATTCTCCCTGCCTGCTTTCCCTCCAGTATGGAACGGGCACCACCCAATCAATGGATGTCTGGCCAATTAGTATGGAAACCAATTAAAATAACCAGCACAGTTATTTCCCTACATACAGGTTGAATATGGGACACGTGATTCTTTATGATGCCACCTCTTAATGATCTTTTGTTTCATCTACAGGTAACCACATGGATTTGGCCTTCAAGTGCTCATTTGATAATTTCACAAACAAATAATCATGTTTCTACTTATGGGGGAAAATTATCAGTATGAGAATTTAGAAATGTCCAGTAGGAATAACTATGTTGGTTCATGAGCCCACGGCCTGTCCAGATAATTACCTATGGGAGGGTCTGGAAGACAGTGGGGATGAATTAGTTAACATCACTGTGTAAAAGGTTCTTTCCCATAAAGAACTTCGAATTTATATATTTCCTAAAGCTATAGATATTGTACCCTGTGTAATTAAGGTGGGTGCAGAAGATAAGGAACCCAACGGCTCTCTCTCACCTTTCTTGGCTTCCACACCAGAGGCCAGGGCAGCCGTGGTGGTTGGTCTGAGCTCAGAGCTACTCTGAGGGGTCACATTTGCTTTGGCAGTGTTGGCCTTTCCTTTCTTGTCATTTTTGGAAGTGTCACTGGGCACGTCGGCTATGTCACTCTGGAACAGAAACATTTACATTGACCCAAATGAATGTCACTCAAGGTCAAATATCTTGTACATTCTTTATTTTACTGAATCCAATAAAATTCTACCATACTCTTCCTAGACTTCTACTCTCTTAAAGGCAAAGGATCCAGCCAAGGAAAGAAGATCTAACTTCTTAACAAGCAGAGAATACTTTCTCTTTTTCTAGCTATTGGAGAGATGCTACATCCATTCCAAACTGAGGAGTCTGGTAAAGAGAACATTTAAAAACAAAGAAACAACCCACGTGTGCACTGGAATGGGAGAAGGTTGGGATGTAAGGCTGGCAAACAGTGAAAAATCAATAATAAATGCCATTTTGGCTGGGCATGGTGGCTCACGCCAGTAATTTCAATGCTTTGGCAGGTCAAAGCGGGAGGATTGCTTGAGGCCAAGAGTTTGACACCAACCTAGGCAACAGAGTGAGACCCTGTCTTGATAAAAAAAAGTAAAAAATTAGCCAGGCACAGTGGCATGCATCTGTAGTCCCAACTGCTCAGGAGGCTGAGGTGGAGGGAGGGCTTGAGCCCAGGAGTTTGTTTATAGTCAGCTATGATCACACTACTGACTCCAGCCTGGGTAACAGAGCGAGATCCTATCTGTTAAAAAATAAATAATTAAAAATAAAGAGCAGTTATCATTAATTCACTGAACTGGGTTAACTGGTATTTCAGTGTATCACAGAAACATCCTGTACAGTACAGTTTGAATATCCCTTATCTGAAATGCTTGAGACCAGAAATGTTTTGGATATCAGATTTTGGAACATTTACATATACATAATGAGGTATCTTGGGGATGGGACCCAAGTCTAAACAGAAAATTCATTTATGTTTTATATACATCTTATACAAAGCCTGAAGGTAATTTTATACAATATTTTTAGTAATTTTGTTCATGAATAAAAGTTTATGTACAGTGAACCTTCAAAAAGCAAAAGTATGACTATCCCATGTCAGCACTCAAAAAGTTTTGAATTTGGGAACATTTCGTATGTTGCATTTTTCTGATTAGAAATGCTCCACCTACATTTTAAACTTTCCCAAAAGCGTAACAAATGTTTTGCATTTTCTTTCTAATGGGGAAGGGGTCCCCAGATGTGAGTTAAGCCACTGATGATGAAGTGGATTTTTCTGATGGCAGTCACATTTTATTAAACATGCCACACTTTTGTAGAAAGTTAACTATTGTTGAATTGATGAGCTCAGTTTTAAAAACCCTCCTTAAATTTGCTAATTCATTACTTTGTCTTGCTTTTGTAAACACTGTTTGATAATCAAACTCCCACAACTTGGCCATCTTTAATCAACCATTTCTACTTACAGTCTCAATGCCCATAGCTCTCATTTGGTCTGCTCTCTTTTCTGTAATTGAGAGAAATTTCTTTGGATCTGATAAAGCATCCACAATATCTAGGGAAAAAAAAAAAACAATGAGCTGTTAATTCTGTTTTACTGAAAATATTCAAGAAAACTCTGCTTAATAAACTACAATCCTGGATACCTGTTGTGCTTTCTGTTAACAATCTTTTCCTAGGACATAAGACACACTGAGCAAGGCACAGCTAGTTGCAGAAAACAAGAAAGGAGTAAAAGCAAGGTCCAAAGACCAGATGATTTTTTTTATTTAGTTTTTCCTGATACGAAGCTTTTCCTGATATGAAGGAGGCAAAGTGTCAGGACAAACTGAGTGAAGTGTGTGGGTTCTAGACTGTTTGTTCACTTGTGTGTGACTTTCAGCAAGCTGATTAATGTCCCCAGCCTCAGTTTCTTTATCTGGAAATTAGGGTGGATACCACCTGCCCTGCAGAATAATCATGATAATTCAATGAGATGATGAACATAAAAAGTACCTGAGGCATATAGGTCTTATTTTTCAATACAAAAGGATAATACATATTCAAAGCCAATTTTGGTTCCATGGTAGACAAAATGAAATCTTTCTCTAGTGTTTTCTCAGGTATAACTTGAACGTAAAAGATAGTAGAATTTCATATTTTATATTAATGTCATTTGAAGATTTCCAAGTACTTTCAGAGTTTCATATAATTGTGTACAACTTACTCATACTATAGAAGGCAAAATTAGTTTTGTTAACTTGAAACCATCCATAATTTATACATTTTAAATACTGTGTAAGTTTATAAAGTTTTCCCCAACAGAATCGCCTTCCTAATTACAATCTTAGGATAATTCTTAAGATAACATTCTCAGTACATGGGGCACATAAGATAACATTCTCAGTACACGGGGCACATAATTCTCTCGGTTTCAATTTTTTTCCTTTTCCTTTTTATAACAGAAAATAACATTTGCACATGGTTGGCCGGACGCAGTAGCTCACGCCGGTAATCCCAGTACTTTGGGAACACGAGAAGGGTGGATCACCTGAGGTCACGAGTTCAAGACCAGCCTAGGCAACATGGTGAAACCCCATCTTTACTAAAAATACAAAAATTAGCTGGGCTTGGTAGCGCAGGCCTGCAATCTCAGCTACTTGGGAAGCTGAGGCAGGAGAATCACTTGAACCCAGGAGGCGGAGGTTGCAGTGAGCAGAGATTGTGCCATTGCACTCCAGGCTGGGTGACAGAGTGAGACTCCGTCTCAGAAAAAAAAATAAATAAACAAACAAATAAAATAAAATAACATCTGCACATGGTAAACATTCAAATATATAAAATGAAAAGTGAAAACTTTCTCTCCTGCCAATCCTACGCCCAGAAGGTAACTATTATTATCCATTTCTTGTATCCTTTCAGATATTTTTTAAAACTCCAAATGGGTTCGTAGTTTTCTGCGCCATTTTTTAATGTCAAATATCTTGGGAAACATTCTCATATTGGCAATATAGCTCTAATACGTTAATTATAAGGGTTGCTTAAACTTTCCATTCTCTGAATGGTGATAATTTCTTTAACCAGTTCTTATTGGTAGACAGCTTGTCCTTCCAGTTCTTTGCTATTAAAGTATTGTAGTGAATGTCTTTGAACATTCATTGTAGTGAATGTCTTTGAACATTTCATAGCATACCTCCACATATATTTATAGAATAGATTCTTAGAAGTTAGAATGATGGGTAAGAGTATTTGTCCTATGGGAGTTATTGTCAAATTGCACTCCACCAAAATTGCATCAATTTATTTTCCCACCAGTGGCATTTGAGAAGGTCTGTTTTTATCACCCATGATCCCTAAGAACTCTTTGCCTCTCAACAACAGCTGTGGAAAAATTAGTTCTTAAATCTTGCTCAGAAAAAAAAATCACAATTATTTTTGGCAAGTTAATATTCTAGGAATTTATTTATACATTTTAAACTCTGTTATAAAACATTTCAAGTATACACAAAAGTAGAGAGAACAGTACAATAACCCCTCATATATTTATGATGACAACACAACAATTATAAACATTTGTTTGCCACATTTCCTTTATATTCCTTTCATTTTTTCTCTTTCCTCTCTATTGAAATATTTTAAGGTGAATTCTATATATCAGAACATTTAATTCCTGATAACTTGTCTCTGCAGCTCTAAATTTAATTTGGAGCCAACCATCCCAATGCTATATCCAACAAAATTGCTGTAATTCTTTACTATGATATAATACACAGTCCATCTTAATATTTCCCCTATTTATAGTTACATTGTTTGAATCAAGGTACCAGATTTCACACTATGTCTCTGATAATTATGTTTCTTAAGTCAATTTTAGTCTAAATCAATCCCTCTTGACATCTTTCTTTTTTTTTTTTTTGTTTTTTTTGTTTTTTTTTTTTGTTTGTTTGTTTGTTTTTGTTTTTTTTTTTTGTTTTTTTTTTGTTTGTTTTTTGTTTTTTGTTTTTTTTTTGACATCTTTCTTTAAGGATACTTCTAGGAGGTGCTGTGACTTTATATGCATCACATTGAGGAACATAGAGGCTGGTTGTCCCACTTGTGACGCTAAGTTCCTCAAGTAGGCTCAGGAGATGGCAGCTCGCAGGAGGTGGCAACTTGATCTCTGCATTCATACTGCTGCTATCTGTCTTCACAACAATTCGGTGATTCTCATGGCAATACTTTGGCTCCCAACATTACTTTCAGTGGTGCTGATGATGCTGACATCTCTCTTCAGTCAGTAGTGTCTGGAGGAGACACAGGGTCTACCTCCATCACTTAGAGAGGAAATGCAATGTTCAGAAGACTCCTCTGATGCCAATTCATGTCCTTTCTACTCAGCATCCTTCTTCCCTGTGGTCACTGGTCAACCATGAGGTGATGCTGTGTTAGGAGAACCACATGGCTTTCTCATCATCATCAGGATGCCATGAAGTGGGCATGATTAAGGTCCTTCAGCACATGAAGACACAATTTGACCAACCTAGACTTTTAGCCCAACTCTTTGTGCCTGACTCCCAAATGCCTCTTTTTGCCACTTGTCCACACCATTATGAGGCAGAGTGAGGTTTAACTTGTATCCATTAAACTTTTCTGCCCTTCTATGGAGGAGATATACTTGGTCTATGCTTCTCTGTACATTCCCACGTCAGATATGTTTTGCCAAGTATCCAATCCCAATGGCACATTTCAGTGATAACACACAGCACTGAGTGGTTAGGAAACAAATACTCGCTAATTTTTAATGACATATAATCAGTCTGGGGGCCTGAAGAGAGTATATGGCATTTTTGAGGAGTAACTGGTAGTCTTTTCCATAGGAATAACAGATAATACTTTAATTACTTAAAACAAGTTACAGAATCAATAAAGCAAGACATTAAAGAATCAATAAAGCAAGACATTAAATGATCCTTCTACCCTAACTAAGCATTTTTGTATATTTTTGTGTCATTTTTGTACATGAATATATATTTTCCATGGTTTATTACAAGTTATATAACCTGCATTTTCATTGATGCATATATTATATCTGCATAGTTCTGAAAATTATTTTTAGTAAATGGGTAATGTCACATTGATTTTCTATATCAAACTATTCCCCACTGGTAGATACTTAGACGGGCTTTCAACTTTTCTATAAAAAGATGAATTTAGGAATATCTTAGTGCAAAAAATGATTTCTTTGTCATTTTATCAGAAAGTTAATGGTTTAGTTAAATAATATAGCACTTTATATAACTCATATGCCTGATAGGCATTCCTAACAAAATTCATTCTTAATAAGCTTTAAAATAGTTGTTGAAGAATGACGAATGGAAGGAATACTAAGAAAATAAAGCAGAGGCCGGTCATGGTAGCGCATGCCTATAATCCCAGTACTTTGGGAGGCTGAGGTGGGTGGATCATTTGAGGTCAGGAATTTGAGATTAGCCTGGTCAACATGGTGAAATCCTATCTTTACTAAAAATACACACACACACACACACACACACACACAAATTAGCCACGTGTGGTGGTGCACACCTGTAATCTCAGCTACTCGGGAGGCTGAGGCAGGAGAATTGCTTGAACCTGGGAAGTGGAGGTTGCAGTAAGCTGAGATCATGCCACTGCACTGCAGCCTGGGCAACAGAGCAAGACTCTGTCTCATAAAGAATAAAAAATAAAAATTAAAAGCAGAATTAAGAGGGTGGAGTAGGTTGAATAGTGTCCACCAAAACTCCTGTCTACCTAGAACTTCAGAACGTGATGTTATTTATAAATAGGGTCTTTGCTTAGGTTTTAGAAGAGGACTGAAATGAGATAATACTAGATCAGGGTGGGCCCTAAATCCAGTCACTAGTGTCGCTATAAGAAGGGAGAGAACATGGAGTCACAGGGAAGAAGGCCATGTGACAACAGAGGCAGAGACTGGAGTGGTGCATCTTCAAGCCAAGGAATGCCAAGGACTGTCTGGAGCCACCAGAAGCCAGAAAGAGACAAGGAAGGATTCTTCCTGAGAGCCTTCAGAGGGGGATGGCCCTGCCCACCACTTAGTCTCAGGCTTCTAGCCTCCATAAATCTCTGCTGTTTTAAACCACCCAGTTTGTGGTTATTTGTTACAGTAGTGCTAGAAAACTAGAGCAGAGGGAGAACAAGACAACTGTACATTTGATTGCCAACAGTAATTGAGGGGAAAAAATTCACTCCTTAAATTCGTGGGTATGCATCTTCCATAAAAAGTCATGTGCTTAGGTGTACAAGGCAGGCTTTATCATTAAGACTATGGAGCGTCCAGCAGCCCCTGGAGACCTCCTGCTAGAATACCAGTGGTTTTCCTCCTGTTTATGCAGCAATGTCTTGGTCTCAGCTTCTAGGGTTGATTCTACACAATCCCGACCTAGCTGAATCCACATATTGTCTTGCTTGTCACAGGCAAGCTATCTGAGATGCTCTTATCAGTCATCTGCTATCGGATTATGTAGATGTCACCTAAATGATACAATAAAATCAGAGCTTACTGAAGATTTATCCATTAGCTGGATAAATATCATTACTTAAATCTATCTTGAATTACCAATATTAACAAATCCAGACACTATTAGGGACATATGATGCCAGATCCTAACATCCTGCCTTATTTGGTCTTATTTTTTGAAACGTCTTATTTGAGATGTTTTATTTGCAGTTAGAGGCTGCCTTTACCTTTAAGAAATTACAATATACAATAATAATGCAATATAATGTTCTTGAACAAAATGCAACAAAAATATGAAAAGTGTAAAGTAAGGTTTGTTCAAATTAAATCAGATCAGACAAAAAAGAGATTACAAAAGGACTAAATGCCTTGAGCAAGGCTAAAGTTAGCAGGCTATTTGAAATGGATGCTTCATTCCTAGCAATTTCAAATAACAAACTAGATACTTCTAGGACAAGCATGTCCAACCCGTGGCCCACAGGCCACATGTGGCCCAGTATGGCTTTGAATGTCGCCCAACACGAATTTGTAAACTTTCCTAAAACATTATGAGAATTATGCACAAACTTTTTAATTTTTTTTTTTAATTTTACTTATTTTTTTTTTATAGCTCATCAGCTATCGTTAGTGTCAGTATATTTTATGTGTGGCTCAAGACAATTCTTATTCTTCCAATGTGGCCCAAGGAAGCCAAAAGATTGGATACCCCTTTCTAGGATGTCTAATTGGGTCATGTGGTGGCAGGTGTTCGTTCTGTAGCTGGAGTTATAGATCAATGCAGAAGAATGGCATTTGAATACCAGGGACAGTTCTGACAAAAATTCTCTGCCGAAGGGCAAAGGGCTCAGCATTAGGGAGCCAAGGCCTGCCTTGGCATCTTTAAGATAACTTTTCATTGTAATTTGGTTTCTCCACTGGCCAGAGGCATATACATGTGAGACATATGGCTAGGTAGATACGAAGAGTGCTGCATATCAAAAAAGGAAATTGATTTTTAATAGCCACATTTAAAATAATCTGTAATCAGAGAATGAAAAGCTCTACCTCAAATATCTCATACTTACCTACTTGTGTAACTGTACTTGAAAAATGGTATTTATTTTTTCCTTGCCTCAACCCAGAAAAATAACGTGAGGAAGTGGTTTAATAAATATGGTATATTCTTGGCCAAAGTTTTGCATATTCAAGTAAATCCAGTATCTTTCTTTGGTGTCAATATGACATTTCACTGGGCTTCCTTCCTTTTATTGGGGAATACTGTGGCTGCCTATTTCCCATTTAGTTTAGGGTTCCACAGGAAAAATCACTGCGGCAAGAATTCATTTTCAGTGCTGATCAGCATCCACTGGCAGGTGAGTAGGCCTTGCTAGGGGGGAGCCACATTGTACATCTAACAGATGTACAGATGGATGCATGCAAACTCCTGCCTCTGCAGAACCCACGTGGGTGGCCTAAAACACCCTAGATTCTTGGAGGCCACAGCAGGGGCTATGGAACCTCTCTTTTTAAAAGAAATCAGTCTGCTTTTTCTGATTTCGTTCTTTCATTAAGACTTAACTTAAAGCTCTACTTATGTGTATTTTTAAAAACACCATCTATTTCTGGGCATAATGCCATTTCCATGAAGCTGGTCTCTCCTAGTAAAGACTTTCCATGTAGGCCCTGCTTTTCCCCTCCCTTCCTCCCTCCCATGCTTCCTGACTTTCATAGTGTTGAAAGCATCAATTTAGGTGTCTCTAAGAATGGAAATGAAGATAGCAATTCCTTAGTACAGACTTCCAGATGCTTATTGACTTTTCAGGAGAACTCGGTTGATTTTTATTTGTTTAACCAATGCTTTTCAAATCATTGAGTGCCTCAGTGGTAACGGCCCATGAGCACGGCCCATGGCACCTACACTCCCTCTCCCCACCCCTATGTGCTCACTCCTGGCCCAGGTTTCCTCCCGTTCCCCTCTACTATTCCTAACTTACCAAGAGGTACAGGCAGAAGAAAAATCTTTTTCCCCTACCAGCTGCAATATGGTGCTGATAAAGAAAGGTAAATCCCAAATCTATTATTTTGTCTTAGTCCTTTGGGTTCCTACCAAAAGATTAAGCATTTCTCAAACTGCATTTCCTAGAATGGTAGAAAATACAGTAGGTGCTTGGGCAACAAGTTCCTGTGGTCAAATAAGATTGGGAAATGCTCATGTTCTCCCCCTCCCCTTGGGCATTCACCATACATCCCAGGAGCCATGCAATAGATAAGCCTGTTTAAATTTGCTCAGTCTAGCAATTTCCAATGTATTTTACCACAATCCATCCTGCTCCCTTCCCCTCCAGTGCTTTTCTTCTTGAAGTCTGACTAATATTTTCTGTAGTACAGAAAAGGCCACAAGAAAGATATCATTGTGAATATGCAACTGGGTTTTTCAACAAATATTTAATAGAATATGACATTTTAGCACCCTTAAGGAAGAGGACAGATGGAACAAGTTTAAATTGCATCAGGAAGTCCTGAGATTATTTCCCAGGAATGGCATCTTAATTAAGAACATTCTTCGTTTGAAAATATCTGATATAAGAAACAGCTAACTATCTTTGTAAAAATGGTTGGAAAGCAACCCTATGAAAACCCTGGGCAGAGACCCAGGATGTATTTTTAATCATAGCGAAGGTGGAAAGGGGAAATGTACAAAGAAATAGAGGGTCACTTCATCTTCCCTGATGTAAAATAGTTGTAGAAGAGGAGGCAAAATTTATGGTTGCAGAACTAATGATCAGCACTGCCCTAGGAACAAAGCGCCGGGAGGCTTATGAAACACAGCTGGGAGTGACATTTCGATACAATGCTGAGGCTCCATAGATTCCGGAAGCAAAGCATCAACTCTCTTATTTGCTCCCCTCCCTATCACTCAGTAATAATAAAATAAACACAAGTGATAAAACCCACCCAAAGCAACAGTGGGTGAAAAAGAAATAATGACACTCGTTTCATTGCCATTAGCCCTGGAACTGCTTCCTGTCTCCAACAGCAGTGTCTAACAATGATAAAGCCTTGCAATAGGCAAATGCCATCTACGGTGGCGTTGGCACCTACAGATAAAGCAGCAAAGATAATCCCAGCACTCGGAGTCTCATTGGATTTGACAAAGGAAGAATGCTCCTAGCACCCAATCTAGTATTTCTATTTGTGTATGACAGAGGGAGTAAAAGACAGGGTTGTTTTTCTTTACGTTTTGTAGCAAAGTAATATTGAAAAAATTAAGCCAAGTTTTCATGATTCATTCCTAATTATCTGTCCTCAATGTTACCTTTTTTTTTTTTTTTTTTCTGATAGGAGACTGTATTATTGGACATTTTGCATCTGGGCTGCTTAGAAACAGCCAGGAAGGGTTCAGAACTCATGGTAGCCATCACTGCTCTGTTATTTCTTCGTGTCTTTTGGGAGTTATTTTTGTTGTTGTTGTTGTTGTTGTTTTTGGAGACAGAGTCTTGCTCTGTCACCCAGGCTGGAGTGCGGTGGCATGAATTCAGCTCACTTCAACCTCCGCCTCCCAGGTACAATCAATTCTTGTGCCTCAGCCTCCAGAGTAGCTGGGATTACAGGTGTGTGCTACCATGCCCGGCTAATTTTTGTATTTTTAGTAGAGACAGTGTTTTGCCATGTTGGCCAGGCTGGTCTTGAACTCCTGGCCTCATGTGATCCACGCGCCTCGGCCTCCCAAAGTGCTGGGATTACAGACACGAGCCACCGCGCCTGGCCAGTTTTGAAAGTTTTTATGCTATAGAAATGAGAAGGAGACGGAGTTGCACTCAAATTCCTGCCTCTGTTTCCTGAGGGGCCAAGGAAGAAAATTGCAGTGTTTATCCATAACTAAATTATGGCTGACATAAAATGTAATCCTATACAGCTAATAAAAATATAAAAATATTTCATGACATGGAAACATATTCTAAAAAAAAATTAGAATTCCAAATTAGCAGTATAGTAAGATTTAATTTTATTAAAAATAAAACAGAAAAGGCCAGGCACAGTGGCCCATGCCTGTAATCCCAGCACTTTGGGAGGCCGAGGTGAGTGGATGACCTGAGGTCAGAAGTTCAAGATCAGCCTGGCCAACATGGCGAAACCCTGTCTCTACTAAAAATACAAAATTAGCTGGGCATAGTGGTACATGCCTGTAGTTCCAGCTATCGGGAGGCTGAGACAGGAGAATTGCCTGAACCTGGGAGATGGAGGTTGCAGTGAGCCGAGATTGTGCCACTGTGCTCCAGCCTGGGTGACAAGAGTAAAACTCCATCTCAAATAAATAAAAAAAAAAACAGGAAAAAATGAGATTGGAAGTAAACAATAGCTGTCTCTGGGCAGTAGATTTGTGAGTGACCCTTATTCGATCCTCTGTGTTCTCAGAATTGCTCTCTGATACGTATTTTAGCTACTTAACTTTTTATAGAATATACCTGCTATGCATATTTGTGGAACAAAGTAATGAAAATCCTCACTATCTTTCTTTAGCTAAATATAAATCTAATGATGTATATTGATGAGTTTCTTTTTTTTTCTAGAAAATGCTGAGTGTGATGGTGCTGAGCTTCATTTTGAACTTGTTCCTGTGGAATGAATAGGGAATATCAATAGTCCAGGGAACACAGACTCTATAGATTTCCTACCTCACTGGTTCAGCACATAAACACACTGAGATATGAATGTGGGAGGTTGGCTAAACAGAGAAAATATAAATATATTTTGAATAAGTCAAGAAGCTATAAAGAAGATCAGAGATTTGGAAAAAGACAGTTCACATATTCTTCTTCTGTTATCTACAGGGAAGACCCTGACACCTCATAATGTCTGTCCCTGGTTTCTTCACATATAAAATAAATGACCAGAGAATTTTGAATAAATTGTATTTGAATGTCAAATCTGGTTAAGGCATCGACTGCAGAATCTCATCAATGGTACACAGAAATTTCAAATGCTTCTGATAAAAAGTAAGCAGCCACAATGACATGTTAGGAAAGAATACTGGCAGGACTAATATTAAAGAGATTAATTTGGCTCAATACTTAAATACAACACGGGTAATGAGCTACATTGTAAATACAGATGTTTCTGCAGCACAGATCTCCCTATGCTTACATCCATTTTGAACAACTTCATGCTTTTGGATCTCTTTACATAAAGCTCTTGGCATAAAGTAGAAGCTAAACAAATGATTTCTTTCCCTTTTCTATTCGAGTGGCTTAGTTCCCAAGAATGAATTAGAGTTTCAGTGGGAAGTTAACCCATGCAGATGCAAAACTTCTAAATCTTCCATCATATGGGTTTACACAACTATTTCTAAAATGTATGAGGTATTCCACAGTTCCTGCTTTCTAAGCTCACGTATGTGGAGTATGATTTAACTCATCAGCTGATGCCCCATGGCCACCACCGTGCTGTGTTGCAGGGAGGTTTCTGAGGTTTGCCACGGGCTGCTGCTCCTAAACCCACCACTTGTCTCCAGTGCCCCTTTCTGATCCTCTTACCCAGCCTCACAGTATCCCTTTTCAGGCTTTTTATGGGTTGTTACCTCTATTACTGTATGTTGTAGCTTCTAATGTGCTTCCTTTTTTCTAATGAAAGACAAAGGAGAAGGAGGAAGGAGACTGGACTATGAATTTTGGGATGGAAAAATCCTCATGGCTTATTTTAATTTTTGACTCTCATATTAGACTGGTAAAGTTGTGGTTTAGTTGCAGAAAATCTGCCCTCCACAGAAGCATGCACTACTAAAAACAAACAGCAAAATTATCCCATATTCCCCAGACAAAATAGTGATGTGTTCCAGTAAAGTATAGAAATTATATCTGTGTCTACAGACACCCCCCCTCCACCCCCATGCTCTCATACATTTCTGAGCCTTGCTATGTCATGTACTCTAATGATAAGCACCTCACAATAATGCTATGAGGGAGGTAGTTATTATTATCTTCACTTTGCAGGGGAGGAAATGAGGGGTTTGAGAGGTTACATCCTCTTCCCAAGGTCACCCAGTCAGCAGTGGAGAGTGAAGATTTGAACCCTTGGCTAATCGGATGCCATCATCCTGCTGTACTATTTCCTTATGATTCAACAGGCTGACAATATAGAGGATCTTTGCTTTCTTTTAATGTTATTGACTTAGATGGAGGCCATAAAAAGTTAACATGTTTGCATGTAAGCAAAATCCTATGACTTAATCTAGCTTTGGATTCCTCCCATTGATTACCTTAAAGCATGTGGACTGATGACTGGGATTTTTTATGAAATTGAACTTTCTTGTGGATTTGGAAGAAAATTCAGGCATGTTGATAGCTGAGTTCAATTTAAATCTTTTAGCGATACTATTGATAAGATATCTATGGTTTCACCTTATTTATGTTTTTTTCCTCTAGTCTGATTGTCAACATAAATATACCCTTCACAAAATGTGTTTGTAAAGATTGATAAACAACATAAAATTATAGTATTTTAAAATAAGAAAGGACTTTAAAGATCATCTCGTTTTGCACTTTCTTACTATGAAACCTGAGGTTATGATGTATTCTTGATGTATTCAAGGTAATCAGGGTTGGCAGCATTAGCAGGAATAGACAGTATTATTATTATTTTTTAAAGCATGGGTGAGATGTTTTATAATCTTATAATCTAGGACCTCATCTATATCATATTCTGTACCCAAATGTTTATCTTACCTCCAAATCCATCAGGCACATATGTTTTAAGAACAATATTGCAGAAAATTGTTGGCAGTGATAATGGTTTATTTCCCTCATTTCGAAGGGAAATGTGTCGATATCCTGCTTGGAGGCCATCAAGCGGGAGGATCCTCTGGCCAATCAGCTTGTTGTTATCATCATACACAGCTATTCTCAAGACAGCCAGGTCCGGCAGGATCACCTGCAAACAGAGAACAGGACTTTCACTGATTTTTTCAATGCAGCGCCCAAGAACCATGACTCTAAGGAGTGTGGACCAAATCCATGCTGTTCTTAAATGTTCCCTGATGTTGAAAGTAAGTCCATGATCCATCTGCATTCCCCAAAATGTACTGCATGAGCTACAGTGCCCAAGACACTGAGAAAAGCAATTGGAACATGTTTCCTGGAAATTATCTCATGAAAAATGTTAGATGAAATGAATGTTAAAGATTACTACTTCAACCCTTGTGATTGATCCTTGTCCCCACCCATATAATGGATGAGAAATAAAGCCACTTTCCTTGATCTTAGAGATATCAGTGACAGAGTGGGGCCTGGGAATTGGGGATCTAATCCTGTGATCTAATATCTGGCATGCTCCTGACATCTACATTTGTTTGTTTTTAAGAATATGAAAGGTATCTCTGAATAAATGCTTCATACATAAGAGATAACTTTTATATATAAATTTGGGTCCTCCTTGTTTCTTGTACTGCTCAGTTTCCAGCAAATGTTGGGATGTTAAACAGAGTAAGATGCGGTAGCTAGAAACATTAACATATTTTGATTCTAAGACACCTACTCCTGCCATCCCCAAACTGAATAAATGAACATAAAATCTGAGTTCAGATGGCATAAACTTGATTCAGTTACAAAATAGCAACATTACAAAAAGGGTATCCAATGTGTTTAATCAGTAATGCCTTTTTATTGGATAAAAGCAACCAGGACATCTTGTTTGATCTGAGTGCTGTGTTTAAAGCTAGACAATGGACTGGTTGCCTATTTACATCTGGAGGCTATAATTTAATTCCAGCTTAATGAAGATGAAGAGGAGAAACCACAGTAAATAAGCCAATTTCCCTCTCTCTTGCGCCTTATGCAGTGAATAGAGGCTTGGGCTTTGCCATTCTTGTCATGTGAGATTAGTGAAAAATACAACAATGACAAGAAAGAAAACAAAGTTTTTAAAGCACTTGCTAGCAGTGAAAAAAACGATTTAACTTCTGAAGAACAGAGAAGGACTCAGAATTCGCATCTTGTTTCTAGTGCCAGAACTATTACATATAAACACTAAGTTGGGTATTTTCTCATTCATCCAAAACAAAGAATGCCTGAGTCAACTTTCTCAGCTTCTAGAAATGTGAGTAGGGATTATTCACTATGCCAAAGAACACTAGCCATACTGGTAACGGATCCAACTATAACAAATTGGAAATACCAGGGAAGGAAAAAAACAAATCACAGCTGTGTATATAATTTATACCATATCCTGACAGGGGCAGAGAAGAAGACAATGGGATGCGAAGGTTGCGTGGATAATGGGATTCACATCCCAGGGTAAACTTAAATGTCAAAATGGCCTGTTTCATGAAACCTACATTGATCTCCCTTCATTTGGTTTCTGTAAGCCAGTTACTCTACTCTGAAATGGATAATCCCTATTTTGTTAAGGCAAGAAGCCGATTATCTGTGTTGCATGATGTACAAATGGAGCAGAACCAGCTGGAAAACTTGTACCTAAAGAAGCAGCAAGAAATCATTTTGGTCAGGATAACAGAGTAAGTAAGAAAGGAAAGTGAACATTCTTGGAGACAGCACTGCAGGTGTGCGGATTTTCCACTGCATCTTCAATAGACAAAAAATAAACCAAGGGAAAAGGTGAGTAAGAGATTAACAACTAAACATTAGAGAGAATGGCTGTGATTGTTTTTAGGATCCAACACACAGGAGAAAAAAATAAAACACTAACAACAGTACAAGAAGGACAAGACCTGCAAGTAGGCAACAGGTATCACTCTTTCTGGAGAGACAGGACCATGCCAACTGACCCATGTAGTGACATCTATTGACCAAAATTTTGGAGTGCAGCATCTTACCTGACTACTTGGCTAAAGGAATAGTGTAAGTTACCAGTAACTTCCAGGGTAGGGAAGAACTCTCTAGTGTACGATGGTGTCCATCAGCAAGGACCCATTCTAAAAGATGGTAAACCCAGAGCTGAGGCATTGCTGTGCAGGAGATGGGCTCTTCCAAGGAGGAGAGGAGAACCAAAAGGAGGGCAGGGCCAAATAGAACCAATGATCCTATGACAGCTACAGAAGTTAGCCATTAGGAGAAGAGAAAAAGATGTTGTCGGTTGAATAAGTGCCCCTGTATCGTGTAGCGTCTGTGAACTAAAACATGGCTCCCAAGTTATTAGAGTAAGTTTGACATGCTGAAAATGTCCTACCTTCCGAAATACAAATGACTCTTCATTGTAAACTGGATTGAGTCCATTATTCATAACCATGCGAGTTCGGAATTCCTTACGTATGGTGTCAGTGGGCAACCCATACATATCCACCTCTACGTAGGTGCCAATTTTCTTATCTGATAAGAATTGACCTGATATAACCTGTAGCAGCACAAAAGAGAGCAAAGAGAAGTAAGCTCTGTGTAAGCATCAGTAGCAAAAAATAATCAGGAAGTAAGAAATTCTGTCTTTTGGTTGGGAGCAGGAATTTCAATTATCTATGGCAATAATGTATTCATTCCTATCAAACCAAAACATTATCGAACAACTACTATAGGCAAAAAAAACCCAACTGTTTCAAGCAGATGTTCTACCTTCTAGAACTGTCTAGAAGAAAACAAAGAAAAAATATATATGAATCATAATACAAATAGTGTCCACGGCCTCTTCATCTCACCTAAGTGTCTACACCTATGAAATGAAGTGACGAATTCAGGTATGTCCTAAGACCCTTCATAGCTCTGAAATTCCATCATGCCATCCTTATTAATGAATTCTTTTAGAAGTCTTGGAAAGAGACACACATAAAAGTGAAGCTAGAATTTGTCTGTTATTACTGATATTGACACTGGTCAGCTACGACAGTTTTACAATGTTAGTCTATCTATGATAAAGCTATGGAGAGATGATTTTTCATTTAGTGTTTAAATGACTATAGCCACTTATAAGGGTTTTCTGTTTACATTATTTTCTAGCTAACAATCTGAAACAGCTTTTTTGAGGTATATTTGACATACAATAAATTATATGCATTTAAAATGTACACTTAGGCTAGGCACGGTGGCTCATCCCTGTAATCCCAGTACTTTGGGAGGCTGAGGCAGGTGGATCACCTGAGGTTAGGAGTTTGAGAACAGCCTGGCCAACATGGTAAAAACCCATCTCTACTAAAAATATAAAAATTAGCCAGGTGTGGCGGTGGGCACCTGTAATCCCAGCTACAGGTGCAGGAGAATCACTTCAACCCGGGAGAAGGAGGTTGCAGTGAGCCGAGATTGTGCCACTGCACTCCTGCCTGGGCGACAGAGTGATACTTGGTGTCAAAAAATAAAAAACAAAAAAATAAAATGTAAAATTAGATCAGTTGGGACATATGAGCACATCTGTGAAACTACCTCCGTAATTAAGATGATAAACATTTGTATCATCACCCGAAGTTTCTTTGTGCCCTTTTATAATCCATTCCTCCCTGCCCTTTTTTCAAAGGCCAGCACTGATTTACTTTCTGTCACTATAATTTGCATTTTCTAGAATTTTGTATAAATGGAATCATGTAGCAGGTACTTTTTTGATGGTATCTTTCACTTTAAGTAGCTAATAATTTTACTAGTGAAAATATGTGTCTCATTTTTTAAAAAGGGGGTGGAATCTTAAGTCAAAGTTGTGAGCAGCACATGGATCTTGCAATTTAACTTTCAATATTTTATAATTTCTTTCAAGGACCACTTGCATATACATTTATACTACCTTGTGATGAGCAGGGGCCTTACCTGCACTGAGCAAGTGGCTGCAATAACACCATCAACAGGAGTTTCAGAGAAGGGGTCAAATGTTCGATCAGGCCGCCTCATGAAATCTGGTTTGAGAAGGTACCTGGTAGGACAGTAGCATAGAAGTTTATTAGTAGGTTTTACAAAGACTAAAACACTCACTAGTTGAAACAATGGATGCTTCCTTTTCTCCATCTGTACCACAGGAGCTAGGCTTTTAGGCAGAGGGTCCTAAGGATGGAAGAGAATGTGCCCGCCCTTATGGACAACCTTAAAGAGCTGTAGCCTCAGTGGCATCCAGGACTTCCTGATCCTATCATCTTCTCTGGAACTTTTTTATCCCCTGATCACCTTTAAATACTTTTCTTTATATGTATAAAATAAAATACAAAGAATAACAATGAAAAACCAATTATATTAGCTATAGTTATCAAAATATAAAAATATGTGATATTCTACCTCTGTATTAATTGGACTTTTAATAATGCATTAAATTATAAGATCTAATGGTAAGATCTAATTATGATGACAATAATCTCGAAGTACAAAAATATTCTGAGACAGCTGTAACAACAGTAGTGAAATCTGACAATGTCTGTGATTTACATTGGTGAGAGAGTCACGGGTACCACTAATGTGACTGTGGATTGTTGTCTACATTCACAATCAAAGGAAATTGACATTTCAGCTAGAGGTAAGTGGAAATAAAAATAAATAATTTCCCCATTTCTAGTAGAAACAATTAAGCAAGAAAACGAATTAAAAGGCATCCAGATTGGAAAGAAGGAAGTAAATCTATTTCTAGTCACAGATGACATGATCCCATAAATAAAAAAAAACTCTAAGGAATCCACAAAAAAAACTATTGGAATAAATAAATTCACCACTATTGCAGGATACCAGATAAACATATAAAAAGTCAATTGTATTTCTATACAATGACAATGAACAATACAAAAATGAAATTAAGAAAACAATTCTATTTATAATAACAGCAAAATATAAACCACTTAGGAATAAACTTTTTTAAAAAAATAAGTGCCTACAATTTGAAAACTATAAAACACTGTTCAAAAAAATTAAAGAAGAGCTAAATAAATGTGAAGACATCTTGCCTTCATGGGTTGGAAGACCATATTGTTAAGCTGGAAGTATTTCTCAACTTGATGCGTGAATTCAGTGTAATCTCTATCAAAATCCCAGCTGACTTTTTGGTAGAAACTGACAAGCTAATCCTAAAATTCATATAGAAACTCAAGGGATCAAGAATAGCCAAAACAATGTTAAAAGAGAGAACAAAATTGGGTGTCTCACACTTCTTGATTTCAAAACTTATTACAAAGCTACAAGATTTAATCAAGACAGTCTGGTACTGACATAAAGAAAAACACATAAATCAATGAGACAGAATCAAAGTCTATAAATAAATCCATGTATCTATGGCCAATTGATTTTTGACAAGGATGCCAAGACCAATCAATGGGTGAAAGAATAGTCTTTTAAATAAATAGTGACAGGATAACAGGATAGTTCCATGCAAATAAATAGATAAATAAATAAAACTGGATCCTTACCTTATACCATATACAAAAATTAGCTCAAAGAGGATAAAATAACTAAATGCAAGAGCCAAACTACAAAATTCCTAAAAGAAGCCATAAGGACAAATCTTTATGACCTGAATTTGGCAATGGATTCTAAACATAATACCAAAAGCACGTGCAACAATACATTGGATTTTCTGTTGAAAACTTTTATGCTTCAAAAGACACTATGAAGAAAGTAAAAAGACTAGTCACAAAAAGGAAAAAATTGCAATTCATATATCTGATTAGAGGCCTATATCTATGTGTATTAGAGCACATAAAAAGATGCCTAACATCATTAGTCATCAGAGAAATGAATATCAATGAGATATCACTACATATACACTAGGATGACTATAATAAGTCAGATAACAATAAGTGTTGACAAGGATGTGGAGAAATTGAAACTCTCATATGTTGCTAGTAGGAGTGTAAAATAATGCATTCACTTAGAAACACAGTCTGGCAGTTCCTCAAAGAGTTAAACATAGAGTTACCATATGACCCAGCAATTCCATTCTTATGCATGTAACCAAGATAAATGGAAAGACATATTCATAGAAAAACTTGTATATGAACATTCATAGCAGCATTATTTGTAATAATCCAGAGATGGAAATTATCCAAATGTCCATCGATGAATGAATGTATGGCACAAAATGTGGTATATCCATACAATGGAAAATTATTCAGCAATAAAAATAATAAAGTATTGATATACGTTACAACCTGGATGAGCCTTGAAAACATTATGTTAAGTGAAAGAAGCCAGGCACAAAAGGCCATATGTTGTATAAATTCATTTATATCAAATGTTCAGAATAGGCAAATATAGAGACAGAGGGTAGATTAAAATTCCCATTGGGAGATAAAAGCTAAAAGATACAGATTTTGAGGCGATGACAATGTTCTGCAATTACCCTCACTACACAATGTCTGCCCCTCATGTCCACTGGGTTGTGGTCATATAATCACAGATTCCACAATTTCCCTGAAACTTGTGTCAAAAAACTTAAAAAAAATAAAAAATTTATTAGAAATAAGTAACCATAGATTTAAAGAATCCATACTATGAGCAGTACATCAAGGAAAATAAAAGTACTTTTTTCCGAAAGTAAAGGTTTGCTTTTAAATGTAAAAGAATCAAAATTATGTGAACTCAAATCTCTAATTTTTCTTAGAAGCATAACTTTTATTAATTTCAAGTCTAGATGATGTCAACTTTATTATCTTTTAAAATACAACCCAAAAGGGATCTGGAGTCATATTTTTTATTTAAAGTTTAATGCCACTTTTCTTAGTTTTGAAAAAATCACCATTCATTGTAATCTTCTAAGTCTGAACAAAAAACAAAGTGTTAAAAATATTCCCTTACATTTGACAATCCAAAAAGGAATCTTTAAGAGACAACACTGATTTTTTATCAAGAATATAGAAATTTACACAATTGTTGAAATGTTAAAAGTGATTTTGAACACTCTTGTCTCCAAGAGAATGCAACCCACAATATTAATATAAAAGCTCTCTATATAGAAGAGATTATCTTCTGTATTCATGGAGTTTTAGATTTGTAGCTTTTTTTGTGGCTAGAGTTGGCAACTAGAAAATATGATGATACAGCAAAAGGTAAAGAATCAGAATGGAAAGTAGGTGAGTAACTACAATACTATGCCTGCATCTCCGAGGGAAGCCCACCAGCTTTCTCTGGAAGGAAAACCGACACAGACTGTGAGGGGAGGTGGTAACAATGGTGGTTCTGGCTTTCATGACACAGGCAGCATTTGGACCCCAGCTGTGGCAAATGAGGGATTCTGCCTCCTGAGGAAGGTCAGGACGTGGATGAATACAGGACCAGAGTCACCTTTCCAGTTCTGAATCTCCTTGGGAAGTGAGTGTCCAGAGATTCCTCACTTTCCACAGTCCTTTGTTAAAGATCAAGAGCCCTTCCCACCCACCAAAATAAGAAACGGGATCACAATGACATCTCAGGGTCAAAAGCATTCTTCCACATCCCCCCTTTCAAATCTGCATAGAACACTCATCTGTGAAAGAGTGAATTGATCCAAAATGAGAAATGGCAGGGGAAAGGGGCAAGAAACCCATATCCAATTCTCCAAAGCAGGCACGCTCCGGTGAAATGGGTTCATTTTGTATATGTGAAGAGAGTAAAACAGAGTATGCAGAAGCTTGTCAGGACCATGAGATAAGCCCTGGCCCGGGATAGGACACTTAGCAAGCTTTCTTTGATGGTCAAAGGAGCATCTGTTCTGGGTCCAAGGAGGTCTGAGAGAGCAGCAGAGGTTGCCTCTCATATCCCTGGTGGCTGTGAGGGTGCAGGGACCTGGGGCATTGATAGGGAAGCTGAAGCCAGAGTCTGGCACCAGAGCTGGCTATGTGGATGTGCTAATTGTGCAGTTGTACAGGGCCCTGAACTCAGAAGGGCCCCATGCTTGGTTTAATGCTCTGCATCCACCATCCTAAATTCTCAGGAGCCCTTCATTTTCATTCTGCATTGGGCCCTGCAAATGACATAGATGGTCTGTTTGGTGCTTTCTGGTACAGAAAATGAACTCACTCCAGACATCTAGGTCTGTGCAGTAGGCACAGGCACAAGGCCAAAGCCAATGGCAAGGCAGGGATCCAAGGATTCTCTGTGGACTGTGTAGAGCCTTGGAAGGCAAGAGAGGGAGAGAAGAAGGGTTGCTAACAAGGTGGGTGGATAGGAACCCCAAGAATGAGAAAATGGGGTCATAAGGAAATGCATCCTATTTCATCATACCTAAGATGCCATCAGTTGTCCAACATGCCATTATTTTATTTAGCTGCAAGAAAGCAAAATGGCTGCTGATGATAACCGCAAGTTGCTATGCTCTACAGTATCCCCCTTTATTTGCAATTTTGCTTTCTGAAGCGTCAGCTACCCCTGGTCAACTCTGTTCCAAAAATATTAAAATAGAACCTAATATAAAAGTTGGAAAATAAAAATTTGAAATAAAAAATCTATTTTAAAAGATAGAAAACCCAATAGGAAAATCAGTAGAAGTTCTTCACAAAACAGAATATCTAAATAGCCAATAAACATAAAAAAGAGAAAAAAATTAAGATATTTTGAGACCACATTCACATAACTTTTATTACTCTATATTGTTATAACTGTTCCATTATTAGTTATTGATGTTAATCTCTTACTGTGCCTAATTTATAAATTAAACTTTATCACAGGTATGCAATGTATAGAACCACAATATATATAATACATGTTGGGTTTGGTGGTTTCAGGCATCCACTGGGGTTCTTAGAACGTATGGCCTGTGGGCAAGGGAGAAATGCTGTATAAAAATGGCCTCTGAATCATAAAATGTCATACCATTTTGATGTCAATCACCCACTTTCCTATGAAAGTCTAAAAAGATTTTAGATATTAATTTACACTATTTTGTTTCATTTGCAATTAGGGAAATGTCTTCCATTTTTCCATCTTCAAAAACGAGACTGTTAAAAGCACTGCTCACTTTCCTGGTAACACTCACACTTACTGGGCCTAGTGGTGTGCCCTCCCGCAAGATCAGCCAGGGAGCACAGAGGGGGTTCCCAGGAGGGTTTCTGACGTTTTGCTACAGTTGCTAGATCCTGGGGTGTTTGTGTACTTTGCACACTGATGTTCTATATAAAACAGGGATTCTTTGCCTCCACAGGCCTAAAGGATACAGAATGCCTCTTTAAGAAATGCAGTCCTCAGACTCAGCCCAAAGGGGCAGTTTTTAAAAGTCTTTGCAGGTGGGTAGGAGAACCAGAAGGGTGATGCAGTGAGAACCATGCAGTGCCCCAGCTTGCCCGAGCACCAGGGACAGGAGCTCCTGTGCAGCACTGGGCCCCACATCTACCATCGCCATGGAACACAGAGACATGCAGGTGAGGGCAATTTCTTCTCTTTTCCCTGCCAGTGACAGCCTTTGCCACCAGCTGGGTGTATGGGAAGGGGAATTAGGAGATAAAAGAGTCAACAACATCGCTAATACTTTATCAAGCTGGGCTGCCCCACTGCACAGGCTATTTTTCAGCCTTTCTGGTGAGGTGTATGCTTTCAGTCACACAGCGTCCAACACATCAGCACAGAATTCAGGCTAAAGTAGCAACAGTGTCCTTTTCTGTGAAGGTATTTTAAAATAAATGAATGCATTTAAAAATGACCAATGAGGTCGGGCATAGTGGCTCATGTCTGTAATCCCAGCACTTTGGGAGGCCAAGGCAGGCAGATTGCCTGAGCTCAAGAGTTCGAGACCAGCCTGGGCAACATGGTAAAACCCCATCTGCACAAAAAATACAAAAACTAGCCATGTGTGGTGGTGGGCACCCCTAGCTACTTGAGGGGTGGAGGAAGGAGGATGGATGGAGCCCAGGATGTCAAAGTTGCAATGAGCCACGTTTGCACCACTGTACTTCAGCCTGGGTGACAGAGCGAAACCCTGTCTTAAGAAAAAATAAATAAATAACGGTGGAGAGAGTGAGACACTGCATATGCTAATGATGGCTGAGCAGAAACTCTAGGAAAAACAAACTGAACATAGGATTGTCAGGACTTTCTTTTTTTTGAGATGGAGTCTCGCTCTGTCGCCCAGGCTGGAGTGCAGTGGCACGATCTCGGCTCACTGTAAGCTCTGCCTCCCAAGTTCAAGCCATCCTCCTGCCTCAGCCTCCCAAGTAGCTGTGACTACAGGCGCCCATCACGACGCCCGGCTAATTTTTTGCATTTTTAGTAGAGACGGGGTTTTGCCATGTTAGCCAGGATGGTCTCCATCTCCTGACCTTGTGATCCGCCTGCCACGGCCTCCCAAAGTGCTGGGATTAGAGGCGTGAGCCACTGTACCCGGCTGTCAGGACTTTTTTTTATACAGAAACAATACTCCCTGCATCAGGCCAGGCTGCCAGGATTCCTCATGGCATGTTGGACAGCTGATGGCATCTTAGGTGTGATCGCTGAGGTGGGCGAGGAAAGTGCTTTAAGCATCACTGGGCCACTGAAAGTTTCCAGAAATGAGCACAGCCATGCCCGACGGGTCCTGTAAGAGCCAGGAGTGCCGAGGCTGCCTCCCTGGGGTCCTTAAAGGACGACTGAACAGAGCACTCATTGAATTTTGCAATGTCTCTGTGTGTGATTGATCACAAGGCCTTAAGCTTTTCTTAAATCTCACTTTTACACAGAAATGTGCAGTTCCTGAAGTACTTTCGTACACATTCATTCAATCTGACTGAGCTGTCGTAAACTGTTAAAGAAAAAAAATGTACCCAAACACTTGTTGAACATGGTAAAGTGGACTTTATTCAAAGGGGTAGGGAGCCGTGGTGATAGGTATACGGGCTCAACTCTTACCCCAACAAGCATACATGGAGATTTAGAACCATGGAGTAGGGTGAGCACCAGCAGATGGAAAATTACTATGAGGAAACATCAAGGATAAGGATTTCTGGCCAAACTGACTTGATAGGATTATTGCTGAAGGCAGGCCAAGGTGATAGGATATCCAGGGTGGTCAGATACCAAGGGCTGGGGATTTTCACTAAACTGAACTAGCATGATTCTTGCTCAGACTGGATTCTACAGCGACTGAGAGGGAAGCCCAAAGGTGGGTCTCATCAGAAAGGACTCGGTTTTTGTCAAAGGACAAAGTCTTTTTCAGTTCCCTGTTTGGTTCTAGAAAAAAGACATTTTTTTTTTCCTTTGAGTACAAACAAACCCTGTGCAACAGGTGTCACCATCTTCATTTTATCAAGCAGAGAAGAGAAGCTCTGAGTCTAACACACCTGCTCTAGGCAATACAGTAAGAACTAGGAGCAGCTGGGAGCTGAGCTCAAATCCTGATCTTTAGACTCCCAGCCTAGGGCTTTTACTCACAGTCCAGGGCTGAACCCCTGGGACTTTATGCCTCGGCCCACTACTTGGGAGAGGAGGAAGTCTACGAAGCAATTTATGCGCAAAATCTCCTGGGTTGGAACACTTGGCATTAAATAACAAAATTGCTTTCACAAAATTCTGAAATATGAATTCAGATCTTTCTCTTCCCAACTACACAATTTATTTTCTTCCAAAGCACACAGCAGAGGAAAATGTAGGGCATGCTCCAGGTATGTAAGTGGTGGGTGATTCGGGGAATAGCATGGTCACTGTGTGTGCAGCCACATTGGCACAGAACCATTCACCAGGCCAGCAGAGGGAGGCAGTGTGCATGCTGAAAAGTCATTCCTAACTCACAACTGCTGAAAAATGTTATCTTGACTGGCAGTGTTCAGTGACAAAAATTAAGACATCCAATCAGGCGAGCCACCATGAAGAAATTCCTAATAGCATCATTATGACGGGATAGATTTCCATTGGATTCCTCTAGAGGCCTTTGGGCAGTGGTCTGGAGTTATTAATACTTACTTGCTTGGGGACAGATGCATGAGGCTGAGGTGGGGTGAGGGGATGACCACATAGTTTTTTTTTTTTTTTTTTTTTTTTATCTCAAGAGAATTCTAATTTTATATTTTCATTTAATCTTTCAGTGTTTCCGTGGAATTAACATTTCCTATTTCACTTCTTAGTTCACAGTTTTCAAGAGTGCTATTTAAGGAAACCAGGACAATATTCACAGCATTATTCTTTGATAACTGCTACTTACAAGACACAAAAAAGAATCAGTAGAGGACAAAGGTTTATTCCCAACTGAATAAAATTCAGCTCGACACCCACAGCTTCATTACATATGAAATTAACTTCATTACTTGATTTGTCCTACGTAAAATGCACATATTTAAGGCCTACATCTCCAGTTAATGTCCAAGTGTGCAGGGATTATTACCTTTCCCAGACAAAAAAACCTCCACTATTGATTTTAAAGTGAGAGGATTAAACTCTAGGATATGTATGAACTGCTTCACTTGTGATTAAAAAAACCCAAAACCTGCTTAGTAAAATGGGGTAGATGAAGAATGTATACGTGCAAATATTCTCTAGGTATTTCATTTGTTTCTATTCCATCCCTCAAACCCAGCTTAAATTCTGTAGCCCCTAATTGAAAATGACATGGCTTCATTATAGCTGTAGTATGGAGTTCTCAATCTAGGTGATAACAGTTTAAATCATATTACTCACCCGCACGATCCATTATACTCAAATTTTCCCTGATTCAATTGCATCGCTAAATCTGTCAAGAGACAAAAATAATTTAGCATCTTGTCTTCCTAGACAAAAAAGACCCTGACAGGGTAATTTTAAACAATAGGTATCAGATTGCTCCTAGGCCCATGGGTCCCTCTTTAATACAAGGTTCTGCTTGGTCTATTTAAGGCATACTCTCTTCCATGTTGAATTGACCTCATGTTTCATTTAAATTAAACATAAAATGTGTTTTCATAAAGATCATGCTAAAGGTCACTTTTAAAACTGGATTCAATATAGGAGTCGTACCATTGTTCAATGAGTATTGAGAGTAGAGATATCCAACCTGCTACAGTGGGAGAGGATGGGTCTCAGGATCCCTGGGCAGAGGAACCCTGGAGATACCCCGGAGGGTGAATATGAAACTTGATTTAAAAGACTGGAAAATGAACTAGGTAAGTATTGCATAAAACTTGGTGATATGCTTCCAGGATGGGGCGCAGGGGGAATTATTCTAGTGGGGTCCACCCTGGCAGTGCCTGGCTTGTGACTTTTCTCTTGCAAGTGAATAAATTTTTTTCTTTCTTACCATCAGCAAAAGAAATGGGTAAACTGATGAATATTTTTTCCTCTTCAACACTGCACTCCAGTGTTTAAACCTAATATTATAGTGTTTAAACCTAATATAGAATAAAACATAAGCTGGGCTAGCCATTTAATCCATATTATGGACTCATTGACAACTGAGAACACAAGTTGGCCCTTTTTAAGTAAGTGAAGTCATCAGGACCTTGTTACTGGGCCCCCGCTAGAAACACTCAGGATTGTATTGGTACCTATCACGTCACAGTGTAACCTAGCAAGCACTGTGGGGACCCCATGCAGAATGGCGACTCCAGTAGGAGGAGCTTCCGGTCACTGGGGAGGCTCCTTCAAGGTGTGAGAAGTATAGTCAGCTCACACTCGTGCCAAAGGAATGAAAGTCAAAGGATCTTCCAATCAATCCAGATAGCAGGGAACAAGGTGACAGGGATTCTTAAAATACAAAATAGATTTTAAAAAATCCTCAAATTGGGAAGCATGGGCAGTTCTCTTATACAGCAAATAATTGAAGGAAAATAGGGTTTTCTGGTTTTGTTATTTTACCAATTGTAAGAACCATAGAATTGACCATATACAGTGAATAGGTTTTGTGGCATATTTCTATCTATTCTATTTCTATTTTGCTACCTCTAATCTTAATATTGTGATCCTAGGCTCTTAAGCAAATCTCAAAAATTTTAAAAATTTGTTTATCAATTATAGAAATTTACTTTTCCTTCCAGAAAATAAAAAGTCATTATATATTGGAAACCTGACTTTGAGTACACTTTGGAGGACCAAGTTATAGATTAGTACCTCTTCAAATATGTAACTCCTTATATACCATTTTAGTGGAGCTTACTCCAAAATATTCTGTATTTGTTTAGTGAAGTGCCCCTGTGTCAGTCATATTTGCTGAATGTTCACAGTGGTCAGGGTATTTGCCAAAGGAGAAATGAGTCGCCGTTACTATACAAAGATACTCAAATTCTTTTCACTTAATTCTGCCCCTGGAAACAAAGATAACAACTTTGATCCAAAAGGAAGAAAAACGAGAAATATTTTGGAATATGGGATAATGGTTAGCAGGAATAGTCATGGCATTTATGAAAGGAATTAAATTCCAATCACAACACATTATCTTCTACCATTGTTTGCTCTATTTTGGGTTTTTTTTTTTTTATTTCTCACCATTATATAAATCCAATAACACATTGCTTTGCCATATGTCTGCTTCCTTTAAAAAATGCCCACAGCCAACTGATGGGAAGTGCTGGCACCATCCTGTCAAAGCGTTCTCATGGAATTTGGGGTCACCGGACATCAGCTCCTACCTGGGGTTTGATAGTTCAGTGAAACCATCTGGCAGCCAGCGTTCCAGAAAATCTGAGGCATGTAATTACTGGAATCGACTCGGCCTCCCTTGGGGTAAATGCGACTCATTTGCCGTTTGTTATAACTGTAACTTATTAAGGAAAACAGAAAAAAAGAGTCCTACAGCAGAGAAAAATAAACAACAAAGAGCTAAAACAACAAAGGTCTAGGCCAACAACGACAAACAAGTAGACAGCACAGAGCAGATTTCACATTTACAAATGATGCTTAAGATCACAGTTCACTGTGTGGATTATAAAAACAATTTTCATTTGGGCAGATTGTCACAGCTGCTATGGTCTTTCCCACATATCATTTTATTAACTCCACCACCAGAATGATGTATTAGCCATTTAATTTCAGAGGCTCCTGCCAAACCAACGTGAGTCAACCACTCATTCCACTTGATATATAAGGATACTTGACAAATTCAATTGCATGTGTCTTCAAGTAGCCAAGACCGACTGATTCATTAAAAGAAGACATGTTATAATGAATATTGCGTTCTGTAAAAGAAAAGCAAAGATGGATTCAGGAACCCTGCCATCAAACCCTCACCGAAAAACAGCAATAAATAAATACAATTACACCCTGAATCACGAGGCCTTGGAGGCTAATGCTACATTATCATGTCAGTAGCTCCTACTTTCATTGACATCCTGTGGATGGAGACATCTGTCTTAAAAAAAAAAAAAAAAAAAAAGTGCTGAATTAAATCGGGAGTCATTACAGAAATTACATGTACCCCAATTGCCACAGCCGCCACCGACATATGAATTTTTGATGATAATGATGATTATGATGGCTTCTCTAGCCCATAAATGAAGTTTTTAAATACTTCTTATGTTTTTTGAAAACCAGCTTTTGATTAAAAGGAGTCTTCTGAATGCACGTGGGAACAGAAGAGGCTACATGCCCAGCACTAACAAATCCATAGTCTCTCATCGCCACCTTGTGGTTGAGGTCATGAATGACAATGTAATGTCACCACACACCAAGGTGGCTTCTATGGTCTGTGAAACAAAAATAAGGTGGGGTGGAACAGCCCCCATGCCCACAAAGAAAAATGGCAACAAGTTAGATAAAAGCTCATCTGCACCATAAAAGCAAAAAAGGCGACTGCATTTAACCTTTGGTGTTACCTTCTGCCACATGGAAACCTTGAAACTTTACAGGCTGGGCGTAGTTGATCATTGTGGACAAATATGGATGGATATTAGTGGTAGCACCTACATATTTATAAGATGCCATCCACGCCTGCTCATCTTCTACAGTGACCAGGCCCTACAAGCACAAGGAAGAAAACATATAAGTCGATGACTTCAGTAGGACCCACGGATACGTGCTGCAGATTTCCTTAATAAAGATAATTGCACACACACAAATTGAAAGGTAAAGACTTTTTCTTCCTCAATTATACTAAAGGATACTTTAAGAAGTTAGTGTTTTGTAGCTCTAAATAATGCAAAAGGAGGTAATCATAAAATATTAAGCTTATCTTACATTTGTAGGACATTTTTAGATTTTTAAGGGACTTTAAAATATTCAAAAAATTACTGGCCGGGAACGGTGGCTCACGCCTTTAATACCAGCACTTTGGGAGGCCAGGAGTTCAAGACAAGCCTGGCGAACACGGCAAAACCCCATCTCTACTAAAAATGCCAAAAATTAGCCGGGTGTGGTGGCGTGAGCCTGTAATTGCAGCTACTTGGGAGGCTGAGGCAAGAGAATCGCTTGAACCCAGGAGGCAGAGGTTGTGGTGAGCTGAGATTGCGCCACTGCACTCCAGACCAGGCAACAGAGCAAGACTCCATCTCAAAAAAGAAAAAAGAGAAATTACTATATTGGACCTCACAGCAATGCTATGAAATAGATATAGCAGGTATTACTCATATTTTTACAAATTGAGGCACAACATCAAAAATAGTTACTCTTGAACATTAGTGTGCATCAGAATCACCTGGAAGGCTTTTTAAAATAAAACAGATTCCTGGGCCCCACACTCAGAGTTTCTGTTGAAGTGAGTCTGCAGTGAGGCCAGTCATTGCTGTAACTAGTTTCCAGGTGCTAATGATGCTGCCTCTTTGGGGACTGTTTCACCGTAGCACTCTAGAATGTAAGCCACATACATACGTGGTTTATAGTATTTAAAAAAGCACTTAATCTTAAAAGTAACCTAATAACTTGCTGCTTACGACATATTGAAATTGCATTACTTTGCACACAGAAAAAAGAAAACAAATTAGTTTATTTATTGATAGAAAAAACAACAACAAAACCAACAACAAAAATAATACCTTCAAAAGTGATCAATATTTTTGCTGAGAACTTTGCAAAGCTAAATTTCCTGCATAAAGTGAATCTAGTTGGATAAATTCCTTAATTGGGTGATGTAATCCATGAGTTAAAAAATGGTCAGATGCTGGGCACGGTGGCTCACGCCTGTAATCCCAGCACTTTGGGAGGCCCAGGAGGGTGGATCACGAGGTCAGGAGATCGAGACCATCCTGGCGAACACCGTGAAACCCCGTCTCTATTAAAAATACAAAAAAATTAGCTGGGCGTGGTGGCGGGCACCTGTAGTCCCAGCTACCGGGAGGCTGAGGCAGGAGAATGGCAAAGGGCGTGAACCCGGGAGGCAGAGCTTGCAATGAGTGGAGATCCACTGCACTCCAGCCTGGGCAACAGAGCGAGACTCCGTCTCAAAAAAAAAAAAATGGTCAATTTGTTTGTCTTAACTGATGACTTAACAATCTGAGCATTCTAAATTATCAAACTGATTTCACCAATAAAAGCCTGAAATAATAATCAAGTAATGTAACTTGGTTTTGTTTTTGTTTTTATCATTTTCTTAATGTGTCCTCCTGCTCCCCTACCAAACAACGGCCATGTCCGTTCCTTCCATGTGTGTTTAATAATAATAAATACCCCCAGTGCTATGTGCTGGGCACCAGGATGAGTTCTTGCACGCACGGTCTCATTACTGTCTGTGATGTGTAGTGGGGATTAGAGTCTTACTCACTGACCACATGAGAAGATTGATGCCTTGAGAATTAAAATAACTTAGCTAATAAATGACAATGACCAAATGTCAATCTGTACACTGTTGACTAAAATTATGAATTATGAAATTCTAGAACAAGAGAATAATGTACTCACAAATATTTTGGGAAAGGCCTGTGACCATATTTATTCATAATTCTTTCAAATTTAATATTTAGAGGGTGAGAAGATAGGATCTCAACTCCAAATAGGATAGGACCCCACAGGTAGCAAGGCAGTATTTTCCGAACCTCTGAAGTATGAGAATGAAGTTATAAGGCAAACTTCTGCCTGTGGCTGTCAGTCTCATTGTTGTAGGATAAACCATAAATACTTACTAAATAAAACTACTGTGATCACATGAAGAACTTTGAAGAGGATGAAAGAAAGTGAAAAATGTAACTTTACCTTTCCTACAATAAGGCCAATAGCTAATAACATCAAGTAATACTCCTAGAAGTTATGCAGTGTAAAATTAATCAGTGATCTTCCAGAATGTCAATGTAGTGGGAACTAAGATCATCCTTTCTATTATGCTATAATATGGATTTGATGACCTATTCGCTCATTTTTATTTTCAAATTCAATATGCTGATGATCATGTAGTTCCACTGCAGGAATGAAATCTCTCATTCCAATGAAGAAAATGCCTTACTGTATTAAATACCTACTTTTAGAAAATCATCTTACTCACCTGCCCTAGTTTTGTGATTTTTATCAGGATTTAATCATTTTATCACCACAATTGATTCCTTCCTTTAAAGATTTTTTAAATTAGATGCATCTGATTTAAAATGTGCAAGGGAATTATTTTGTTACCTTTTTGTTGTTTTCATGTTCAAGGTCATCTGAAGCCTAATTAGAGAAAGGAAATAATTTGTTTACTTCTCTAAAGGGCAAAATTCCAAATTTATTAGCCATACATACATAGATATTTAAATAAGTGTAGGTAAACTTGTTATTCTATTTATTTGCTAAGGTGGGACATTACTGATGACAAAAAGCCATGGATGGCCTCACTGTTTTATGCACCAGAAGGGCTAATCTTAATGCTCTTTCCCTCCTTTGTGGACAGTCTTTACCTACTTAGATGTTTTATTATGATTATTTAATTGGTGCTTTAGTCATGGGGCTTGGGAAAAGCAGCATGAATGGTCACTCCTGAGTAACTCAGCATTCATGTCTGGGTATTTGCTATGGACTGTACACTGGTGCAGCCCCCCATACTGTCCCCAATTCATATACTGAAACCTTAATTCTCATGTGATGGCATTTGAAGATGGGGCCTTTGGGAGGTAATGTGGTCATGAGGGCCAAGCCAAGAGAGAGCTTGCCTCCTTATTCTCTGTCCACCACGTGAGGACATAACCACGAAGAAGGCCCCCCCACTAGGAATTGATAGCATGGAACCTTGATCTTAGACTTCTTAGACTCTAAAATGGTGACAAATAGAAAAGTTGTTTAAGTCAATGGTATTTTTGTGATAGCAGCTCCAACTGACTAAGACACTAAGACAATATTTATGAAGGTTTTAGCAACTATTTTTTTTTTTTTTTTGAGACAGAGTCTTGCTCTATTGCCCAGGCTGGAGTGCAGTGGCACAATCTTGGCTCACTGCAACCTCTGCCTTCCGGGTTCAAGCAATTCTCCTGCCTCAGCTTCCTGAGTAGCTGGGATTACAGGCACGTGCCATGGCGCCTGGCTAATTTTTGTATTAAAACAATACTCTTGAGTCTTAATAGACGTTCAATATTCTCAAAGTAGTCACAATTCCCTATATCAGAAAAGATAGGGTGTAAAGGCAATATTCCTTTGGCTTTGCTCATCAGACAAATAGTCTCCCCTCTTCCTATCACCAAATGTATCTGCCTACCTGCATCTTCATCCACTGTCTTCACTAATCAGGTGTTCCTGCTCCTGTGAAGGGCCACACCTTCGTACCACAGTGATCCCACCCTCTTCCACCTCCTCAAGGAATTCCAGGCAGTTATCCCCTCTCTTTCCTGCAAAACTAATCTCTTCCTCTCTATTGCACCACTTCCAAGTTTGCAAACACACTCCAGATTCATTCATCCGAAAAATAAAACACTACCTTGACTCCTCAGGTGCCCTTGGCCACCAGTCCATTTCTTGCTCCCCTTCACAGCAAAACTTCTCAAAAGCATAGTCTCTAGTCATTCATATCTGTGTGATCCAGTGTCACCACCCTGCCTGGCACTCCACTGAAATGTCTCTTTAAGGTTGCCAATGACCTCCATGCTAACAACCCAGAGGACACTCTTGAGTCTTCTTACTTAATCAGTCAGTAGCATTTGTTAAATTAAGTTTAGCCTAAAGCTGTCTCTTTACCTATTCTAAAGGTTTCTTCATAAACGTTCACATAGTAAACTGCAGACTGAATGGATGTGTAAACAGACTGGAACCTACTCATGTGCCAATCACTGAGTTTCAGCCAATCAAAGGTGGCCAACTATTCAACCTCTGTTCAAATAAGGCAAATAAGGCTGTAACCAATCCAGCTGCTTCTGTACCTCACTTCTGTTTTCTGTAGGTCACTTTCCTTTTTCTGTCAATAAATCTTCCACCACGTGGCTGCACTGGAGTCTCTCTGAACCTCTTCTGGTTTGGGGCCTGCCCAATTTGGGAACTGTTTTTTTTTGCTCAACGAAACTCTGTTAAATTTAATTTGTCTAAGATTTTTAACATATTCTACAGTCAACCACTCAGTCCTTCTGTTAACACTGTTCTCTTTCTTGGTTTTCTTGGTGTCACTGCCTAATTTCCCTCCTACTTCTCTAGCCATACCTTGCTCTTCTTTTCTGGCTCCACTTTTAACTAGGGCTCCACTTGGGCCTTCTTTTCCACCTTTCCCTGTGAATCATCTCAGTATTTCCATTGTTTCAAATATGATCTTTTGAACTCCCAACTTGTATCTCTAGCTCAACCTGTCTTCTATATACACGTGATAATGATGCCAGTGATCATGAGGATAATGACAATGATAAAGATGAAAAGGATGATAATATACCAGCAACTAATACCTTTACAGGAGTTACCATGTGCCAGGCACCACGCTAAGCTCTTGACATGTCACAAACCATCCACTCTTCACAGTGACCCCATGAAAAAGGTGTTATCGTCTTCACTTTGCAGATGAGGAAACTAAGGTACACAGAGGTTAAGTAACTTACCCAAAGTTAGACAGTTAGGAAATGAACCCAGAGAGAGAGTCAGATGGCAATGCTATATGAACACCTCCCCTTGAATACTTCACAGGCATCTCAAATAGTCATCCCATTTGAAACTCCTGAATTCTTTCTCTTTCGGTCATCCCCATGCCAGTAAATGGTACCACCACCTACCCAGTTCCTCAAACAAGGACACTAGAGGGTCATCTCACTTCTTCTTTCTCTCTCATTCCCACATTCCATCCATCAGTAGGCTGTCCCATTTCTCAACATGTCTTGAAGCCACTCAGTCCTCTCTGATGCATTGTCTGGTTTGACCATCGGGGACTCGTCTGGCCTAGAGCAGCAGCCTGTCCTCACTGCTTTTACTGCTTCCACTCCTGTTTCCTCCTAAGCTAGTCTACATATGGCAACCACAGCAATCTTTTAAAACTTGAATCAGGCTACACTGCCCCCTTCTCTAAACTTTTTCAATAGTGCCACATTTCACTGAATATTTGAATTTATCATAATGGTCTCCAAAATCCTACATCACCCAGTTCCCACCTACCTGCCTCATCTCATCTTGTCTCACTCCACCCTCACTTAAGCCACTCTACTCACAGCCCTTGCTGTTGTTATTGTGGTCCCTCCACATGGAAAGTGATTCCACTATCTTTGTGCATGGCCAATTCCTCTTGACCCTTTGTGTTCTGGTTTCCTTATTCTTTCTACTTCATTAGTCTTCAGCACTTGTGTTTATGTTCATAATTGCACTTATCACAAGTTGTAATTATATAGTTATTTGACTACTTGCTTATTTGCTGTTTCCGATCCCTTTCCCTAAACTACAGGGGACCATGAGCTGCCTAAGGGCAGAAGGTGTGTTTTACCCTTTTAGGTCGTTGTGGCCTAGACTATGCCTGATAAATGGTAAGTACATGAATAACTATTTTCCTTGGCTGAATATCTGGAAACATTTTTATGCTTACTGTACTGTAGGGGGAAGGTATATAATTAGCAGGACTAGTTCTAGAACGAGGGCTAGACTTGGGATGTTCAGGGGTCATTTTCCTGATGAATTCAAGATTAAACCTTACCCCTGGGATGCTGTCATTGTCTCCCTCCCCAGCTGCAATAACACAATAAATGGTAATATTTAGAGGACACTGGCCAAATGGGTAGTGGTTAATACTGGCCCTGACTAATGAGTAATTTAAATGTCCTTTTAAATTTAATATTGTGTATGTGTCAAGTTCTGGTCACCCAGCACAGACTCGTATCCTAAGCAATTTAGAAGAGGAATTATAGGTTACTTTATTCTCTTGTGGTTCTTACATTTCCAAAATTTCATAAATAACAGCTGCTACCTCTTGAGAGTGATGAAAGAAAGGGGACTCTGACCTTCTTGACGCTATTTGCAACAGCTTCCTTGTGACCCAAGTCATCAGCAGAAAGTTCATTTCCAAATTTGAATTCGGGGTGAGCTTCCTCCTCTTGGTCAGCTGTGTGAAAGACAAATGGAAAATCCATGACGCCAAACCACTGCCAAGTAGTCAGACCTTGTTCACAATCTTGGGTAGAACATAAGCACTTTTAGAGAAAAAGAATGCTAAAAGAAAATGGGGACATTTATATATGCAGTATTTTTTCAAGTAAAACTCTCACTAAACTCTTACCTATTCAACGTCAAGGAGCACATCTTGTTATGTAGTATTTCTCCTGCACCTAAAATGTGGTTTGACATGCTTGATGCTTAATAAATTTTTCTTAAGTGGATGGCTACTTCTATCCTAGTATACTAATTCTAAAAATGAAAGCCTCAAACACTGCAGGAATATCTATAACTCATAAAAGGGTGTTTTGATCTTTCATGACATTGAGAGAAAAGAAGAAGATGCAAGAAAAATACATCGGATAATTTTGAAAGAGACTAAAATGTCCACTTGAATTTTATGGGCATAATGACTTATAGCTTGGACTGGTAGAAGAAAGAAAGGCCTCAGAAGGATTGTGCTACTCCTGCAAACTATTTGTCAAACCTAGCATAGGTTTCAAAGGCTCAGGGCTCATTTGTCAGGCTCAGGTAGGAGGAGAAGTGGAAGTGGGTGCCAAATAAAGCTGGTGTCCCTGGAACGTGGTCTGGTCTGTGAAAGGAAGTACACATACTGTGTTCATTGGTCCAGGAAAGTGACAAGAATGCCAGAATCCACCCAGGATGTTCATGGGAAAAAAAAGAACTACCTGCTGGAAAATGTGCAACATGCTGAGGTGAGATTTGGATTCACACAATCACCATTTGCAGTAATTCCCAGATAAATAATTTGCCTAAAATCTAGCCAGGATCAGGAGAAACCCATAGACCTCAGGATGAGGACAATACAAATCCACATGGTCACACCACAGGGCATAAGGGAATGTTACTGTAAAAACAAAACAAAAAAACCCACTAAAATAATTTCTGAGAAATTCAGAAGACAGATGAGCAGACCCATAAGAATGAGATAGATTTTTTTAAAGCATGTTTAAAAGTACAAAGGAGAATGAAAGAACAGGAGTAAATGAAAAATGATTTCACTGATTCTAAGATGTACTTTTTTTGTATTTTAATATTTCTGATATTGTAGTGTGCTCTTCAAATGATGGTTTTTTCCAGTGAATGGAAACTATTTTTTCTTTCTTAGTCATAATAAAATAGTGGTATCTTTCAACTGGTAGTATCTGGATTCAGAATTTCTAGATAGACTGTTTTATTTTGTGAAGTATCTCTCAAGGCACAGGTAGAGGGTGAGGAAAAGAAACAGCCACCTTCCTCTTCTGGAGCTAATAATTCTGATGAAGGGATATTCTAGAGGCAGACGATTAAAAAAACAAAATCCAAACAACAACAACAACAAGCAGGTCATTGTAAGGCTTAGGCAGGAAGAAAAGGATTTGAGGAACTGGAATACGTCTTAAAATAATCTAATCCAGCATCTGTCTTTACTTATAAACAAGGAACTAGATGTAGAGATATGATTTGACTTGTCTGAAATCACAGAGCAAGATAATGGATCTACCTGTCTCTTGAATTCTTAGCACAGTTCTTCCAGGACTAGGTTTCCATGACCTACAGTCAGTAACCAAGATTTCAAAACTTCTCATGTCACTATTAAATTTTCATTCATTTATGTCTAGTCTAAACTGCCCACATAGATGTAAACTACTTGAAGACAAGGGGCATGCCCCAAACAAGTGGTGGAGACTTAATAACCACCTTAAGAGAATTGTATGAATACACAATCACTTTCTGAGTGTGCAGATACGCACAGACACACCTATAACCACATATAATTTTGATATTCCCCACTACTTGTCTCCTATCCTGGGAGCCAAGTGTCTTTCTGAATCTAAATCCAGCCTAATGCCTGGGCACCTGCTTTCACTGACTGAAAGCCTTTTCTATTTTCTACAGCCTCCAGGCAGGCCTCCCCTATTGAACTATGCTTGGTTTCCCCTTGCCTGCTGTGTTGATGTATTTAAATTAGAGACTCTAGTCACACATAGATAGTAGATTCATACAGTGGCACTAAGGTAATTATAGCCGACTGGTTGACCAGAACCAAAGCCAAGTATTACTGAGGCAACCTAAGAATCACACACATAACAGGTGAAACAGGAGCCTTGTGCCATCTAGGTGGATGATTCTGTCCTTAGGTACTTTCCTACGTGGACACTAAATCATGCGGTTATTTCTGTTAAAACTTAACCCAAATCTCAAGCATATTTTGGAATAACATGGGATTCACTAGAGGCAAATATTTTTCTGCCTGGAGGAATAATTACCATATGTATGTAGATGGTGGGAAAGCACCTTTAAGAATAATACATGAAGCCATACTGATGCTAATTTTAGATGACTGTGTGTGTTTAGGAAACATCACATCTTTGACTTTCATTCGTTCTATTCTTTCTCCTTTTTAAAAAGGTATTTTTGCATATCTATGTTTTTACCATATTCCTGTGAATCGAAAGGGCAGTACTGTAAGGTACAAAAAGTCTTGACTCTGGAATCAGGTAGCTCCGGGATTGAATCTTAGTGCAATCGGTTGCCCACTGTGGGATCATGTGCAAAATATGTTACCTCTCTAAGCTTCAGTCCCCTCATCTGAAAAATTGGTGTGATAATACCCATTTCAGAGGCGGAGCTTGCAGTGAGCTGAGATCGTGCCACTGCGCTCCAGCCTGGGCGACAGAGCAAGACTCCATCTCAAAAATAATAATAATAATAATAATACCCATTTCATCAGGCTGTATACAGGTTATAAGGCTGTAATGTAAGCTGCTTGGTCCACTGTTGGTACAACGATGGTAGTAATTATTATTAACATTGTTTTCTTGTTAATTTATTCCATTATTTCTGCAGTTTGTTTTACTGGATTATCGTATCAGTAATGCCTTGCATATTTTAATTACCATCTATGAAATTTAACTTAAAGGAACTGGTTTTACTGAATAGTCATCTTTTTTGCATCTCAGGAGTATTTTCTTGATAGTTTGAAATATATTTCTGTAAATATATTTTTCTTAAATCTTGTTTAGATTTATTATTTGCAAAAAAAAGTGAAAAAATATAGTAGGCATCATGGCTGACTATATTTTCCAAAGACAGCTGCCATATCATCTGCCCTCCTCTGTGCTCTTATGCAACGTGACCTTCTCACTCACTCACCCTCTTGAACTTGGATGGGCCCTGAGACTGCTTTGATGAATAAAACATAGAGGAAGTGATACTGCACTAGTTCCAGGCCTAGCTCTTAAATAATTTAGCAGCTTCTGCTTCCTGCCTCTTGGGACACTGGCTCTTAGATGTTCCATCTGGGGGACTTAGCCATCATGCTGTGAGAAGCCCAAATCACAGAGGGAGGCCACAGGGGTACTATGGTCAGTGAGGCCCAGCTGAGCTCCCAGCATTCAGCCAGCATCCACTGCCAACATGTGAGTGAGCCGTCCTGGATAACCCACCCAAGGGAACCAGTCAGCCCCAGATGTCATCTGCTGACAAAAGCATGAGAAACCCAAGGGAGAACCACCAACCTGAGCCCAGATGACCCACAGAATTATGACAGGAAATGATAAGGTGTTGTTATAAGCCCCTAAATTTGGGGATGGTTTATTGCATAGTAACAGATGACCATAATAACAAGTATCAACTGAGTAGTATCAGATATCTTTAGCCTCCTAGCCCCTCCCTGCCACATAAAACAAATGAAAGTACAGTCATTATGACTTTTCTCTGGGAGTAATGTCAAACCCAAGGACTGGACATGCAACTGAGTCACTTATAAAGTCTGTTCCACAGTCAGGAGTCTTTATTAAGGAGTCTTAAATAAGGTTAGTTAATTCTTCCAACTTTTGGATTTTTAGCTCTATGTCTAGCTTTCCTAAAAGAGAATGTCTGTCCTCTGATGGATCTGGGCAAAGTAAACTGAAAAGCTTCTGGTGTTCACCATTCTAGGTGCTATTAAGAAAGAACATTCATGATTTATGGGAAGAGGTAAAAATATCAACGTTCATAGGAGTTTGGGAGACTCCCATGGATGACGCTGAGAGGTTCAAGACTTCAGTGGAGGAAGTCACTGCAGAGGTGGTAGAAAGAGTAAGAGAACTAGAATTTGAAAAGGAGCCTGAACATGGGACTGAATTGCTGCAATTTCATGATAAAACTTAAACAGATGAGGAGTTGTTTCTTGTGAATGAGCAAAGAAGGTGGTTTTTTGAGATGGAATCTACTTCAGGTAAAGATACTGTGAGCATTCTTGAAATGACAACACAGGATTTAAAATATTACATAAACCTGGTTGAGAAGGCATCACAGCAGGGTTTGAGAGGATTGGCTTCAATTTTGAAAGAAGCTCTACTCTGGGTAAAGTGTCATCAAATGGCACCGCATGCTACAGAGAAATCTTTTGTGAAAAGAAGGGTCAATTGGTGCAGCAAACTTCATTGTTGTCTTATTTTTAAAAATTACCACAGCCCCCCCAATCTTTGGCAACTACCTCCCTGATCACTCAAGGCAAGACCCTCCACACAACGATTTCAATTTGATGCAGGTTTAGATAATTGTTAGCATTTTTAAGCAATAGGTATTTTTAAATTAAGTTACATTTTTGGACATAATGCTATTATTGAGCACTTAATAGCCTACAGTACAGTGTAAATATAATTTCTGTGTGCATAGGGAAACAAAAATTCTTGTGAATCACTTTTTTGCAATATTTACTTCATTGTAGGGGTCTAGAACCAAATCTGCAATATTTCTAAGGTATGCCTGTATATAAATCCAAGGCATTGTATAACCAATGCAAGTCCCTGTCATTTTGTTCATCAATTCTCATGAACATAACAAACAAATAATTCTCTAAAATCATCCCCAAACTCTCAAATGACCCATTTACAACTGAACATTATGATTGTTGCTATGTGATCAAAGTAAAAGAGAAGGTAATAGCACATACTCAAATATTTTAAACAAGACTGCCTTCTTAAAATTATCTAGCTACACAGAGATAATTCTGGTGAGCTGGTTATTTGAAGGAATTTGAACTTGAAATTTTAATACTGGCTTTTAGTTTCTAGTTCATTTTGTGGAAACAAACCAATCATTTGCCTGAGGGTCTCTTAAATTATTTGCCTCTCTACTATCATCATTAACAAGACTGAAGTTCATGTTTTTGTCTATAGAAAGGGATTGCAAAATGTTCCTTACATTGCTTTCTCTGCCTACTACCACAAGTGCTTCAAGGATTCTCTGGCTATGAATTTCTGCTGAATAGCTAAATGGCCAATAGGAAGGGAGATGACAAAGCCATTAAAATTTAGTAGCCAGAAAAAATGGGAAGTGTTTGGCAAAATACCAGGAATACCAAAATACTACTATGAAGAATTAAAACAGCATTATTATATAAAAGTGTCTTCTGAAAGAAATTCCTGGTTTTCTTACTCATTTATTTTTGAAACAAGGCCTCAGTCCGTTGTCCAGCCTGGAGTGCAGTGGTAGGATTACATATAGCTCACTGCAGCCTTGAACCTCTGGGCTCAAGGGATCCTACTGCCTCAGCCTCCCCAGTAGCTGGGACTACAGACACAGGCCACCACGTCTGGCTTAATTTTTTATTTTTTGTAGGCATGGGGTCTCATCTCTACGAAAATGCTGCCCAGGCTGGTCTTGAACTCCTGGGCTCAAGCAATCCTCCCACCTCGGCCTCCCCAAGTGCTGGGATTATGGGCTTGAGCCATTGTGCCCAGCCTGGTTTTCTTATTTAAAAAGTATTTTCAAAGCATGTAACTTAAAATAAAAGCAAACAGCTCACCACTTTCGATCTCCTCTTCATTATCGTCCTCTAAGATGTTTGCTGGGGAGGCAGACTCTCCAGCTTCCATCATGCTTCTCAAAGCTTCCAGCTGTTCTGTTAGCAAAAACACGGAAAGAGATGGTGACAGATGCTAGGTAACATACAAACCCTAGGCCTTGAGATCGACACTGAGGAGGACGTGAAAAGGGAGAAGAAATAGAATGTTCAGGCACCAAGGCGCCATGTTTCTAAGGTTCAGCAGTGATCTCTCTCTCGCCCTTTCCTGGTTGTCTCGACCTTGTAAGAAACCTGCAACAACCACCTTATATACACATGATGAAGAATTGCGGGGACATGGGTGAAAAGCCCAAAATTCTGGTCACCAGGTTTGAGAGGAGGTTCAGTTCTTGTGAAGGATTTAAGGCTAGATAACAAAAGCCCATAATTTGGAGAATCTGGCACAGACCAAGGTTTATGAACAGTTATGGGGAACTGATTGAAAATAGGCAGGTTGGCAACAAAACTTCAGGAAAAAATATTTGCAACTGATTTAATGGGAATTATATCCTACTATACAAAATAAGACTAAAATTTTTCTATAAGTCAGAAAGATAAAGGTAAACAAAATAATAAAAATGGGAAAACACATAGGGACAAACCACAAATAGTAATATGCAAAAAACTAGTTATTGAAGACACACAAATAAAAAAACCCCTAAGGTACCAATTTTTTTCTATGAGTTGGACACACATTTAAAAATGGCCAACAGCCAGCATTAAGGATATTGGTGGGAAACAGGCACTCTCATATATGACTGGTGAAGAGTCTAAGTTGGCAGAACTTTCCTAAAAGAAAGCATAACAAACTATATCACAATATAAAATATATATATGTTTTGGCTGAATAACTCTAATTGCACCAATTGATTTCAAGGAGAGGGTTGCACAAACATACAAAATAACATTCAAGCATGTTTATAGTAGTGAAAATCCATCAACTTGGGACTGGTTACATCATGCTATAATAAATGCATACAATTCTATGTCATATATATTAAATTCTATATAGTGTTTCATACATTAGGATTAAAGTATGTAGATTTATATCCTGCTGATGTAAGTATACTTACTTGGTTAAATTTTAAAAATTTAGAATCAGTATCGTTAATATGATCTCAGTTATGTTAAAAATGGGAGTATATATCTAGACACGTACATTATGTACATGTGTCTATAGTATATGAATATGTGTATAATACATGTTAGTGCTGTTACTTTCTTACACTTTTCATTGTCTTGATTTTTCTATGGCATTATTGCTTTTGTAATAAAACAAACTGTCATTAACATAATTTAAAATTTTTCATTTAGAATACTTGGGGGGAAAATGCAGTGTAATCATGCCAATATTTGATACCATTAATTCACTGAACCAGGATATACTCTGAAAGAAAATATTTTCAAGGAAATCATCCTGCGAGAATAAAAGGAAACATGTTTATATAAAATCATTTGTCTCTAGATCTCTCTATTCACATATACACAGTCACACACTCATATGTACCTAGTATCCCTAGATAGGTATAGAGCACAGGGGCAAACTGAAAAGGGAAACTTATGAAGACTTTAGAGTGCATAAAATTTTAAAATGCTGCTTCCTTATATCTTGAGAAATTCTAAAATGCTTCTACTTTCCTCTCAGTTTTCCTTGGGCCCTCTCCAAATTCTGGCATTTGAATATATAGATATGCTTTTCCTACTGCATGAATTAATTGATGTGGAAATTAAATTTAAATGGAAATGTGGCAAACTTGCTCTGAAAAGTACCTGTAACATCACCCCTACACCCTTCCCCCAAAAATCAGTGGTTTTAAAATAGAATTCTAAACAGCTGAAATGTCCACACATGTTATGTATGCTTCCATTATATATGTGTGTATTTCACTTACTTTTTTCAACTTCAGGTTTCAGCCGCTTGTTTTTTATGAGTATTTTTCTTTTGAGGTCATTGGGGGATGGCAAAGGCCTGCCTGGTTCAAGCTAGAGAGAAACAGAAAGAGCTGAATTAAGGAAGGGCTGTGCTTCTCCATTCTCCTTCCCAGCCCAGGAGGAGCCTGGGAGGCCTGGGAGTGATGCAACCCAACACCCACTAGATGGCAGGCGGCACAGCCTTCCGCTTTCACTCCCCAACCCAAATTAGCACACCCATTCAGCTTTTCCTTAGACTAGTGCTGCAAACTTGAAATCCACATAGTTCCCAGAGGTGTGCAGAGCTGCTCCAACCTCCCCAGTGGAGCAGGGGTCTGGCCTGGGATGTGCGGGGGAGGGGTTCCTGCTCCCCAGAGGGCCTTGCACCTTTTAAGTATCTGGTAAAGTGCAAGGGACAATTGTGACGGCTGGGTTCAGAATTAGCTTTCCCAAGTGAGAGGCCCCCTAGATCCCCCCAAGTGTCAGGCTGTATAGTAAGCCTGTTTGCTCAGTAGGCTGACCCAATCCTCAACACTTGAGATTGTGGTTTTGTGGTTTTGTAGGTTTCATAAGGGAATCAAGAAGGGAGTTGTTCCAATTCCTGGAATCTGAACTTGACTACAGCATCATTTGCTTAGATTTATATCTGCAAAGGAGGTGCCCCTGTATGCTATCACCTCTGATCTACAGAACCATCCTATATCTAGTCTTCCATTCCCCATTCTTCCACCCATCTCTCTATATGCCCACCCACCCATCCTTCCACCCATCCATTCATTTTCAAAACTTGCTTTTATACTACTTATTATATGTAAGGCACTGTGCACTCATATGTCTGTCTTGCCTCAAATAAAACCCTTTGTTGAAATGCTGTTTCCTTCCAGCAGCGTGGTGTGACTGGCCCATTCCCCAGTGATCTCTCTTGTACCAGGATACCTCCAACAAATAAAGCATCATAGGCCATATTCTTTTCTAGTTATGTGTTCACATTTGTGTCCTGCTCCCACTCCCAAGGTTGAAAGCTCTTTAGCTCTGGGAGCAGGTCTTATTCCCATTTATATTACCCATGCTTCCCCAAACATCTGTCCTGTATTCAAAGGAGAATAGGGTCTGGAGGCAGGGAATATAAGGCCTATTCATGCTGACTTCCTAGAACCAAATCAAATGGAAACACTTCAGCTATGACAGGAAATATCCTCTCCATTTACAAAGGATGTACACCAAGTAAATGACTTTATAACTTTACTTCATCCTATTCATTTACGTAGAGTGGACACCAAGTAACCAATGGAAACCTCTAGAGGGTATTTAAACCCCAGAAAATTCTGTAACGGGGCTCTTGAGCCCCTCTGCTCGGGCTGCTCCCATCCTGTGGAGTATACTTTCATTTTCAATAAATCTCTGCTTTTGTTGCTTCATTCTTCCCTTGCTTTGTTTGTGCATTTTGTCCAATTCTTTGTTCAAGATGCCAAGAACCTGGACACCCTTCAGCTGGTAAAAGTATGTGCACATCACCTCACTAAGAATACAGTGATCTTTCCACAAAAGCAATCACCTTAACCTAATCAGGAAAATAAACGGAGGGCCTAGGTAAAAACAAATAAAATAAATCAGAGCTGTTTCTTAGTTTGGGTTCCCTTAAAATCAGCCTCAGAGAAAAGTATTATTGCACCAGGTCGTCTACTTGGAAGGAAACTCCAACAGAGGTGTGGGAAAGTGAAAAAAAGAAAACAGGCAGCTCATCAAGGGTGTGTTATCACTGCAGCCAGCTGGAGCACGATCCTGCTGGGAAACCCTGGGAGGCAGAGAAGAGCAGGTGCTCAGGGTTATCCCACCTCGGGAGGGATGAAGCATGGGATAGGGGTGATAATTCCCTGGCTGAATGAAAGACTGCTGGTCTTTCATGTGTGGCAGAGCAGGCTCCAGTGACCAGAGCTCACTCTCAGGCAAAAAGCTGTGGATGTTGGCAGTGGAAAGTCAGGCCAGTGTTCAGGGAAACAGGAGGCACTGCAAGGATATGGGCAGGTCACCTGCAGCAACTGCTTCTGCAAGTTCAAGAGAAGAAGGAAGGGGGACAAAGGATACAGATATCCTTGTCTCTCATATTTTTTTTCAGTTCCCATAGACACACTTCAGAAAAGAACCTCATAAAGTATTTACATGTAGCACAAAGCACCTTCCTGCTGTCATTTGCTGTGACGTTCTTCTGCCACTACCTCATGCTACCAGGTTTGAGCCCATCAGGTGCTGCTGTCAATAGCAGTCTTTCTACTTTGATTTCATTAGCTGCCTTGGAGCTCATAACATCTTGTGATTGTGGATCTTAATCTCTTGGAGGTCATGGATCCTTATAAAAATGTGATTAACTCTCTAGAATGAGTATATACAAAAAAAATTGCATGCAATTAGAATGAATTCATAGATCTCATAAAGCCTATCTATGGAGCACAGGTTAATGTTCTTTGCTTTATGAAGAAATTAGCAGGTATAAAATGAAGTTCAAAAATGTATGTGCAACATTGCCCAGTGATTTATTTTGGAGTTAGGAACATGAACTTCAGGATGCCGTGACATCAATCCAGGGCACTTTCCACAGCATGAGCCTCCCATGGGTTCTGAATCCTGGGTGCATATACAGTTCACCTGGAGGGACCCTGCATCAATTAAATCAGTCTCCAAGTGGGGCCCTGGCACAGGTGTTTTTAACAGTTTTGCAGGTGATTCTAACATGTAACTGAAGTTGAGAACGACTGACCTGAATCTGGACTCTTGCCCTGGGTGCTTTATGAAATTTTAAGACTGAGATCTGAAAACCGTAAGACCCAAAGATCCTCCAAATTAAATTGAACCAGATGTTTATTTTGTGTCTCTTTATATCCCTCTGAAGCATGATGTAAGCTTTTCTGTACCAAAGAATTTAAATAAATATGAAGATCTTTAGCATTAGTCCTCCAGTACTACTTGACCCTTCAGAAATTTTCAAAACAAATCCATTCATGCTAGAAATATGGTTTGCTAAAAATACATACTGGATGTGATTCAAGTGCTTGTTTCAACAGGAGATCCCCAAATAGATCTTCGCAATATTTGGACATCTTGTACTGTTGATATTTGCTGGAGAGAAAAAAGTGGCATTTGTAAATTCAAACACCCATTAACTGTCCAAGAATAAGAAACACCCATTCCTAGGCAATTAAAGATTCTCACTTGGCAAAATGCGTTATTGTCCTCTTAATGCTAATGTGAGATGTACCAAAAACTTTAACTGGTATAATTTTAAAAGAAGGAGAAGGGGATTCTGTTCCGAAACTAAGAGCTGGAAAGAAGAATAAAAAATGTCTTTCAAGTTCATCAAATCTGATTTCAAATATACTGTCAAATCTTCCAACTCAATGGAACTTTAAGTAAGGTGTCCCAATCTCTGAACTTTTATTTGGAACAATTATTTCTGAAACACATTAAAATGATTTGGTTTGGGGGAACAAGGGTGGTTTTGTTTTTGTTGTTTTTTGCTTTGAATAAGAGTAGGTGCCCCTGCTGGAGAATTATTTGAACTTAGTACTTCACAAAACAAACTATTCAGCTATTTAAAAAGATGTAGAGCAGGAGTGGGCATTAGGGGTTAGGAAACAATACCACACAGAGACTTGTGGCAGAATGGATCATTATACCTGCAGTGATTTTCAAAGGAGAGAATTACAGGATACTCTGATGTGACAAATGCAGTTTCCTTGATGGCTTGAATTACATCCTTTAAAGACAAAAAAAATGTTAATGAGAGAAAAGAGCAAAAAAATTAAGGCACCCAAAACTATTCAGAGACTATTAATTGAGTCTTTCAGAAAGTCAATTCCAGCAATTCAGACCTGGAGCCCCTATCTACCTTGATACCTCTACAGGTTGAGTTCCCTGTGGTTATAGCCAGGGTGCAGTTAATGGTTAATGACAATTTTTTAAGCTATCTTTTACTTCTCCAGAATTATGGTGCTATTAACTTACAAGAGATTTCACCTAAATGGCATGCCAGTTTGTGGCTTGTTAATCTGCCAGGCCAGGAGTTCAGAGTCCACCTTTCTTCTTGAGGAGCAGGTGATCTCTGCCACAGAGGTTTTCACTCCAGACCACTGTATGACTCCTCCCCACCTGATGCAGAAAAGCGTGGGTAGTAACCTAAGGACTGTTGGAGGCTTTTACCGACTTTCCTCTGTATTTGCAAATCAGTCTTGGGCTATACTTCATTAACTTGATGTAGACTTCTGTGTACTAACGTGACATTTGCAGTATCCCTTGTTTCCTATTAGCCTGGTTACAAGGTCAGGGGGAAGGGGTTCTCGTTGGTCAAGCAACATGTAAGTGAAACATAGAAGTGTTCTTAACCCCCTATCTGTAACACAGAACTTAATTACAGAAAACAACATTTGAAGGAGGTAAACATAATCTTCCCTTTCACTATTCTCCATGAAATAGGAGAGGCTTTAAGAGATGGTTGGCCCCGTCTCTGCTTAGCTTTAGAAAGAAAGGCTTCAAACCAGCACTTCTATAACCAGAGCATCATATTTGGTAAAAATCCCCAAATTCTTACTGGTTTGTAGCTAATCACAGGGCAAATCTCATCATTCAGTTAATCAGAAAAATATTTCACAATAGTTATCTAGGCAAATCCATTTGACATGATAAAGCCCAAGGTTAGATAATCTTGAAATATTTTATTGAGGCATTCCTTATGGCTGAGGTAGTCATTTAGTTATTCTTCCTGGCTGTGCAAATTCATGGCTTCCCACTTGAATATACTCTTGGTACATATCAAGAAGTATTATCTTGAATTCATTGCTGGTCAAAACTCTCCAACATCTTGGCTAAGAGAAATACTATGCATAGCATCTAGACATCTGTGTTGTGTGTGTATGTGTGTTTTTTTTGAGACAGAGTCTCGCTCTGTTGCTGAGGCTGGAGAGCAATGGCATGATCTGGTCTCACTGCAACCTCCACCTCCCGTGTTCAAGCAATTCTCCTGACTCTGCCTCAGCTGGGATTACAGGTGCATGCCACCACACCAGCTAATTTTTGTATTTTTAGTAGAGACAGGGTTTCACCATGTTGGCCAGGCTGATCTTGAACTCCTGACGTCAAGTGATCCGCCTGCCTCCACCTCCCAAAGTGTTGGGATTACAGGCGTGAGCCACCACGCCTAGCAACACCTATGTTTTTGAAAATACCCATGGTGATGTTTCACACGTAGGTGGAGTTGAGAACCGCTGCTCCTGGTGTTCTAATATCTATCCTGAGTTACACCAAAATGACAGACAGCTGTAGCTGACATTTGCCAACCACAGAATTTCATTCTTTTGATTTGTCTAATCTCATTATCTTATTATTTATTTATTTATTTATTGAGATGGAGTTTCGCTCTTGTTGCCCAGGCTAGAATGCAACAGCATAATCTCGGCTCACTGCAACCTCCACCTCTCGGGTTCAAGTGATTCTCCTGCCTCAGCCTCCTGAGTAGCTGAGATTACAGGCATGTGGCACCACGCCCAGCTAATTTTGCATTTTTGGTAGAGACAGGGTTTCTCCATGTTGGTCAGGCTGGTCTCCAACTCCTGATCTCAGGTGATCTGCCCGCCTCGGCTTCCCAAAGTGCTGGGATTACAGGCGTGAGCCACCACGCCCGGCCTCTCTTATTCTTGTAGGCCCTATTTACAATCTATTTTATTCCTGTATTCTATTTATCTTTTTATGCCACCTTGAAGTCCTTTAGGAATAATGCAAAGTAAATAAGCAAATAAGTGGATAACAAAAAGAGACACTGTTTCTAAGGTAAGTAAAACTAGGTAAACTCTGCCAGAGAAACCTTGTTATGTAACAGTCACCATTTGAAAGCAAGAACAGTATCATGAAGGGGACATTCTGTGGAAAAGATCTTTGTCTTGACTTTTTCCTCAAGACGGAAAGAAGAGAATATGAAGGTATAATGCTTGAGAAAATGAATCATTTGTTTTCTCTTCTCCATCTCCCTATTTCCTGCATTTTCGCAGAGCTTGGAAAAGTCTGTGTAATTATTTTAAAAGTTACCTTAAAAAGGATATCTGTACACATTGCTTTTCCATGAGTTATTATTGGTTCTTGGTCTTCACCTTTTCCATCCCAGCAGTCAAGTTCAACACATCTAGGGACATAGTGAAGTTACAATATTGAAACTTTACAATAAAATAGTGTGCATACAAATTAAAAGAAAGACATCAAAATAAGTTGTTTTCTTCCAGAACAGAAAATTGAATAAATTAAGTAACCTGATTATTTCATGGCACATACAGGTTAAAACCACATTATACTCCTCATCTGGTTGGTATTATCAAAAAGGGATTGTCTGAGTGAGATTAAGAGACTTAAGAAATATAACAAGCATCATGGTTCTGGATGAAATCCTACTTGTGACAAAACTGCAATAAAAGACAATTTGGGGGCTGGGCGTGGTGTGGCCTAGGCAGGCGGATCACTTGAGGTCAGGAGTTGCAGACCAGCCCAGCCAACATGGCGAAACCCCATCTCTACTAAAAATACAAAAATTAGCCAGGTGTGATGGCTACTTGGGAGGCTGTAATACCAGCTACCTGGGAGGCTAAGGCATGAGAATTGATTGAACCCAGGAGGGGAGGGTCCAATGAGCTGACATCATGCCACTGCACTCCAGCCTGGGCAACAAAGTAAGACTCTGTCTCAATTTGAAAAAAAAAAAAAAAAAAAGACAATTTGGTTGGGGACAACTGGGGAAATATAAATGTGGGCTGGGTTTTAGATGACATTAAAATTACTTTTAATTTTGATAGGCTGGATAATGTTACTTTGGCCATTTCAGAAAATGTTCAGTGATTCATACTCAAGTATTCAGAGGAAGTATGCAAATGGAAGTAGTAAGACAGTTTAATTTCTTTTAATGTATTTCCATATCCAAAAACACAGTGAATTAAAAAAATAAAGTATTGTTTAATTGATAGCCAAGAAAAAAACATAATGTAACTACATTTTTTATTTTTCACTTTCATCATTTTTGCCATATTTTAAATCTCAAATATTTGCCAGTTTCTACAAAACAAAAACAATTTTCAATAATTTCTACTCTCAGAGAACTAAATTTTTGAACTTATACATCAAATAAAGCTAATTTACAAGTGTCTATAATCGATGGCCAGTTAGCTCAATTGGTTAGAGCATGATGCTAATAACAATTACCTATCATCAACAAAAAACTCAACATGCCTTCTTACAATATGCATGTTTTCTTTTTTGTGGTTTTGGGGGCATATTTTAAATTTATAGTAAAGAAAAGTCTTTTTACAGTAAAGTCTTTTGGATGACTGTAGATTTTTCTGGAAGAGATATTGTCCTGCTTTTCTCAAGGTTAAATGACCATGATAATTCATTAAAGGGAATAAACAAATGTCCTTTTCATCCTGATTACTATTTCCTATTTTTCAGAGAAAAGTAAATTAAACTGAAGGGCATCACACACAAAAAACAAATTGCCATCTTGAGTTCCTCACCTGCAACCAGCCAGGAGAACCTGTCTGTACATTTCTACCGAAGACTTCCCGCCGAACTGTCTGCCAGTGAGATAAGTGTTATGGGAAGAACTGATGAAGTAGTGAGCCAGAGGATGGTCCATTTCTTGGTAAAGTTCTAAACGATCTAGGAAGACTGGGGCGTTTTCATCTGACATCAGATATCTGCAAAACCCATCACTTGATATAAGGCCTAGGGGAAAAAGAACATCTTAGTAGCACTTGTAGCTCTGAAGATGCACATCTCATGTTTTATTCATGGAAGCTGAGGCAGCTTAAATTATAAGAGTAAAAACGTCTTCATAGTCTCTTTCCCAAGAACTTTCATCTGTCAGAACTTGAATGAAATAAGAGAGTTGCACATTATAAGTAACATAATGAATTCCACAAACAGGTGGCATTCTGCTTTTACATCCATAACGGCAGATGTACATGGTCCCCCAAGTTCAGAAACACAGCACTGGGAGTTATGGTGACCAGGGGTCCAGGGGGCCCGTATCAAGTTCTGCTCTTGCTACTCACTCCTTTGGCTCCTAGATCTCAGCTTCTTCTTCTGTCAATTGGGGAAAAAGACTGGCCCTATCTGACTTCCAATATCTTCATAATGGGAAATGAGAATAGATATGAGAGGTGCTCTTTAAAAATGGAAAATGTATTAATTATAAGACATTGTTCTCACTGAATTGGAAAAGGGATTTTTCTTGGAGATGATGGCACTTCTGAATTTAAACAATTCAGTTTTCAATTTTATCTAAAAGTCAGGTTATGGGACTGGTGAGAAGAGTATATAGTGGTCATTGAAACGTGGCCCCAAAAGCCACCCTTCATTTCAATCACACCTTTCTGACATGGGGTAGAGCCCACATGGTAACTACAGGAGCAACCATCAGTATTTATGCAACTTATAAATGGTTGATGCATCGACAGCTTCAACTTTTTGTTTTATTTAAGAACTTGCAAGTTATGAACTGATTTCAAGCTTACAGAAGTGTTCAGATGATAGCATAATGAATAGGGCCTACACCAGTGTGGTCAGATCTCAACATTTTGCCTTATTTGATTTACATTTTTGATTATTTGACTTACATTTAAAAGAATACATAATTCCTGATGCCACTGCAGCATCCTGTATACCCCACCTCAATTCCATTCCATACCAGATAGATAACTAGTATTCTAGTTTTGGTGTTTACCCCCAAAATGGTTCTGCAACCTTACTACATATGCATTTATCCAAACAACAGGTAGTTTGGGCTGTTTTCAATTTTATGTAAAAACTATCCCACTGTGTGCATTTGCAACTTGCTATTTTTACCTTTATATACCAGCTATATATAGGTAGATCTTGTTCATTTATTTTTCACTGAAGGTACAGAAGTCCATATATGAATATATCATACTTTATTATCCATTATTTGGTTGATGGATAGTTAGGTCATTTCTAATTATAAATGAAAGTAGAAATTTGTGTACCTCTCTCCTTGGGCACCTTCATTCATTCTAAACAGCAAGTACTTTTAGAGGCACCAGGATAGATGCAGTGATAGAAGAAACAGGTAAGCCCTGCCTTCATGAAACTCTCATATTATGAGTGACAGAAACAAATAAGTAAACAAATAAATATAATGTCAAACAAGTACTAGAAGGACAGAGAAAGCAGGAAGGAAGGTGATAAAGCATGGCAGGATGCTATGTTAAATATGGGCCAGTGAAAGCCCTTCTGAGGTCATGTACATGTGTGAGGAGCAAGCCACATGCACACCCAGGAAACACCAGTCCAGGCAGAAGGATCAGCAAGTGCAAAGACCTTGATGCAGGTGTGTGCATGCCAACATCATTCAATGACAGCAAGACAGAGCAAGTGACCAAGGAAAAATGTAGCTTGAAGTGAGATTGGAGATGGAGCCAAAGGCTACATCACTTGGGCTTTAGTCCTCACTAAGTATTTTAGATTTTATTCTAAATGTGTTGGGAAGCCTTTGGAGGATTTCAAAGGGTGGAATAACATGATTAGATTTGGTTTTAAAAGGTTTACTCTGGCTGCTGTGTGGAGCATAAATTGCAGGGCACTGAGTAGGAAGGAGAAGGCATTGCCTGGAGAGGGATGATGAAGGCTTGGATAGTCAGTAATGTTGGAGATGGTGAGAAGTGATTTATTTAGGATTTCTTTTGAGGCTGGATCTTACAGGTTTTGCAAATGAACCAGACATGATGTGAAAGAATGAAACAAGTCCAACATGAGCCCAGTGGTTTTGACTGGGTAAATAATGGTACTATTTTATAGGCTTTGAAAGGAACATATCTAGGGGTAGGAAGGATCAAAATATGTTGTATATATACATTGGAAATGCCCATTCAACATCCAAATGGAGAGTTCTACTACAGGTCTGTAGTGTAAGCTGGAGGTTAGGACTGGAGAGTTTAATAGAAGAAATGTAAAGCCATTGGCTTGGATGAGCTCAGGTACAGAGTGAGTATAGATGGAGCAGAGATCTGAGAAGTGTGCCGCTCTGGTACGCAGAGTTTGGGAAATGTATGAGAGATTCTCTAGGGTACATACCTAGAAGTGAAAATGCTGGGCTGTATAAGAGGCATATTTTTCACTTTATAAACTATTGCCAAAATATTCCCCAAGATGGTTATACCAATGCAGGGTCTTACCAGAAGTTTGTAAGAATGGCTTTGTACTGCATTCTCACCCACACTTGAAAATGACAGACGTTAAAATTTCCATTACTTGTGAAATGGTCAAGCTACCCTTTTTAGATGTGTCCATGGTCACTTCACAAACCTTTAAAACTTAGAAGGAATTTGGAAATAAACAAGGACACACCTCAATCATGACATTTATCACACTGCCAAGGTATTGTTGAATCACTTGTCTTTCTCCTTGAACAGATTGCAACTGCCTTCAAGGCTGGGGACATTTCTTATTGTTTTGCATTCCTAGCATCTGGCACAGTGCTTGGCACCCAGTCAGCCCTCTACAAACTTCAAAGAATGAAGGTAGGGAAGGGAAATACTAGCCAAATTACTGCATGAGCTCCACCACCTTACAAGCAGGGAAACTGAGGCTAGCTCCTAGCTCAAGGTCACAGGGAAGTGACAAGAATCATATCACCTCCTGCCACTGCAAAGTGTTAGATTTTCTACCAAGTTGTACCTCCCTTTGCTGTAATCATAAGCAATGTGAAATAAATTATGATATTCAGAATATTGACAGAGAGGGAAGAAATAAAGTATTCTTGCTTAAAATAGGTATCTTCAGCCATAACAGAAAGGGTAAATTGTACAACTACAACTAAAGGGAAAACTATTGGGCTTGGAAAAATATCAGGGGTGAAATCATGGAGTGTAGAGGGCCAGGCATACCTATAAAGAGGGTCCAGATAACATATAGACCATTCATCCACACTCACTGGCATTAGATACAAACAAAAAAAATAGATTCTAAAAAGGAGGAAACTGAGACCTTGAGATTCATGGACATACGGGACATATGGAACTTGAACTTTCATCTCTTTACATTCTCCACTGAGACACAAAGCCAAAGGCTCTAGCTCAGGTACCCCCAGCTCTCCCTCCTATGTTCCGCAGGCATTTCTCACTGCTGTGGGACTGATTTTAAAATTTCTCCCCATACCTTTCCTTTGACAAATATTTGAGTGAACAACCCTTTGTCTCCAAAGCTTCTTTGAAAGGGACAAAGGTCCAGAAACACCAGCAATTAGCTAAGGCGATTCCTGACTATTTAATTTCATATCAATTGTATTTATCTTTCATACCAGAGGTCAAATGAGGGTGAGAGTGCACATCAAATCACGTATTAAATTTATTTGGCTTGGCAAAACAAAAGGGAGAAAAAGAAAAGGTATAAGTTTTTATATGACAGAAATTATTTCAAAGATTGCAAGTAGAAACTGTATTGGTTGTTTTAATATTTCAAGCAATCTGCAGTACTAAAATCTAATATAAGAAAGTACATGGGGAAACATCACTATAATGTATTTAATAATACAATAAATATAACAGTATACTTCAGTCAGGATGGACTAATTCTGATGAAAGGTAAAATTTATATGAACTTAAGAGCAGGAAAAAAAAAATCAGTCATCAATCCATGGCTCAGGGAGTTGCAAAGCATTTACAGATACCTTTAAACAAACCAAGCCTTTAAAAGTTGCATCTTTTCTTGTTTCTTTTGTTTTAAGTCCTTTTTTCATGTTCATTACCTTTTTTCTTCAAATCTTCATCAGGTTCATACATCTCAATGATCTGCATTGCCCTTCTGGCATCATAAAATGGAAATAAAATTTCATTCAATCGAGGATCTCGTTGATGCTATGATAAGAAAATAACTCCATTTAGGTTGATTTTCTTGGCCTTGAGGCATTAGACATTACTAAGTTTATAATTTATAAAGCAAAATATATCTAGACTATCATGTTTATAATTACAAAGATAGGACTTCACTGCCTTCCTGCCTTTCTCCTTAAAGCATACTTCAAAAAGTCCACATTTGGGAGTACTTTTGGGTTACTCTCCCTGAACTAGAGAGACAGAGAGAATACATTTTTTCCCCTTCAAAAGTTGAAGGATACGTAATAAAGTGTGCAGTCAATTCTACTGTCTTCCAGTTCCCACACAACAGGGAAGACATTTGGCATAAATGTCTATAAAATGTGAGGTCGAAATATTTTTAAAAAGCAAACACCAACCCCCAAAATAGTTCAAATAAATAGATAATATACTAATTTAAGTGCCCCCCTCAAAAACCTCAAAAGCAATAACAACAAAAATCCTAATGTTACACAAGCAAACATCATCTCATTTTCATAACACCTTTCTACATCAATCCATGATTTCTTGGGCACTCAACAAATTTCATTTTCTTGAGTAACTATTTTTTTCAAAATGAACCAATTGTAATGATGAAACTTAATCAGTACAAGCATATTTACAAGCTATAAACAATATAGAATTCTCTGGGCAGAGAGTCCATGAATGATTACGGGACTTAAGAGGTTGGTGACATTACTGTTTTCAAATTGACACCTAAGGAGCTCCTGCTATGACATGAGGCACCAGGAGCAATGCTGTCCCTGCAATGATGTCATCCTAACTTCATGGCAATGATGAAAACCCCAGTTTACTAACTGACTCAGCTCCAGTCGTGTGTGTGTGTGTATGTGTGTAGGCAGTGGGTCCACTAAACTTCCTTTCTGTTCACTAAGGATTAGAGGACAGCACTGTGTCCCTGGTCAGCCCTTACATAAATAATGAATAAGTGAATAAATAAAGCAAACTTCAATGGAAGTTTGGAATAATGACAGATAAGCAGGTGTGAGCAAAACCTGGTCAATAAATAGGACCTTGGTGACAACTCTTTACCCAAATATATGCACGGACTGAAAAACATTGTTGAAAAGGTATTTAAAAAGCAACTGTTAAAAGTTCATATGGATTTCCCTTCCCTATTTGTTTTGGAATGGGCGTTGGAAAAGTGAGCTATACACAGAATGAATGCTTTTGGCCAACAGAGCACTTGGATGTCATTTCCTCATGCATATGGGGCCCAGCCTTTTCTGGGTCCCCTTCTCCCCCACTGAGTTAAGAGCATTAACTCATAAGGAATCAATATCAAATTTCATCAATTTATCCCAATGAAGCATGCTTCTATTGTAATCTAAGAAATTATGGCTCACAACAGCTCACATTCATGCATATGCTACAACAGAAACTGTTATATTAACAGCAGGCCTCGAGGCCACCAAGAACAGAAGTTATGGAATATGCAGGAAAGAGGATTGTGAGGTGGACCATGGAATGCCAGGCAAGTGAAGGCATGCTACAACTTGTTTAGGAAATTGATGCCATCATGCAATGGAGCCCACTACTCAAGGAAACAAGGAGCTCCATCCTTCTGGTGAGAATGCATTGTTTTAAAAACAAACAAACTGAGAACAACAAAAAACCCATCTTTCTAGGCACATCCCTTCTCACATCTCCATAAATAGTATCACGGAAGAAGATGGATACAGGATGAAAAAGGTCCTTTTTAGACCCCAGCACTGTTATGTTCATAGTTGGCCACTGTATTTCTCTTCCTTATTAAAATTAAGTTTTTTAAATTTAAAAATATGTTTGTTGGTAAATATTCTGAACTCATGGAGATGATGGGGCAAATCCATATGAATTTAAAAATTAGAGAAAAAAGGGATTCAGCTACAGGAGAGAGAAGAGATAAAATTAGGAAAGGAGGAGAACTCAGACATTTTTGTGCATTTTTAAATATACATACATGTGTGTATTCTGACAAGGTACTACCTGAAGTGTGATCTGTGGATGGCAGCATCAGCCTCACCAACACCTGGCAACTTGCTAGAAATGCAGCTTCTCAGGTCCCTCCCTAGATCTACTGAATCTGTGGATCTCTGGGGTGGAACCTATTAATCTGTGTTTTTCATAAGATTTCTGAGTAATTCTGATGTGCTCAAGTATAAGAATCACTTTACCTAACATATAAAGGTATGCATTTTAACATATTTGCACATCAGTAAAAAGAAAAGTACCTAAGTCTCACAAGGATAGAAGAATGTTCAGTGTTTCAGATGTCCTCCCAATTAAACACTATTAAAATTTAGTCAGAGGGTATGACATTCATTAGACCATCCTACCTATGGGAAACCAAAGCCAGGAAAACCAAGCCCTAAAATGGATGTATCATAATCCCCTATTCCAAAAATTACATTCACAGCAAATAAGCATGAAGCGCAGACAATGTGAAACTGCATTTGTTTTTGCTTCTGCTCCACTAGACAACAATCTTCAGCTCTCCCTAAAATCTTCATGCTTCAAAAGGGTAACACAAATCAATCTGGGTAATCCAAAGGCAAGGAAACAAATATAAGATTTGCATTAGAGTCAGAAAACTATCATTTTCATATTAAAAAACAAGAGGAGAAGGATCATTTCCAGCTGATCTCACAGTAATAAGGCTGCGGTAGAGTTCCACAGAGACACAAGCACAGTGAGGTGAATGTTTCACATCTCTGAGGAACCATCAGTTTTCAGCCAGGATTTGGGGAAACAAGGTACTCAGGTTATTCACCCCATGGTATCCAGTGCTTTGTAAAATGAGATTCTAAATGACTTCCAAAAATAGGTCACAGAACTGTGTCCAAGTAAGTAAGGAGGAGATGAACAGAACTCCAGTATTACGTCCTTACTGGTGCTGAGAAGAGGCATCGTCTGGCTTCAATCTAAGTAGCACTGGGAGAGATGAATGTTGACATAAATAATATTTTAAAAATATAGAAGGAATAATTGGCAAGGATAAGCTTACTCATAAGACTAAATACCCTCCTTCTCTCTCTTTGCCTGTGCATTTAAAGCATAAAGATCTTGTAAAAGGAAAGAGATCATGGGTCCTTTTAAAATATTCTTTCATCTGCAAAAAGAAAAAAGTCAGGTTGAGCCCTGATGTGATCCTATGATATGTGTGAGGAAGGGGAAAGATTACCAGCAACAAGAAAGTAAAGCTACTCCTTGACTCCTGTGACCACCTAAGACCTTTTCCCTCTCTTCCTTATTTTGATCTCTCTCTCCTGCCCTCCACCCATCTCCCAATTCTGCAGGACCCTAGTTATCATCTTTGTAAGAAGTCAAACAAAGAATGAAGGTAAAAGTAAAAATCAATTTTCCTTCTCATTAGGAATAGGGAAAGGGAGGTAAAACTAACCAAAGCCAAGAGATTTTAACTAGTCTTGCCACATACAAGCAATTGAGCTAGTAGTAGTGTCTCACCATGTGGCAGCTCACATTAAGTGCCTCTGCTATCCCTCCTGGACTCTAGTTTGCTATTTTCATATTATAGGCAAAGAAGATTTCCCTCAGTCCATTGAATGAGACTAAGAGACATAGATGTGGCAAAATTTTAGCTCTGAGTGGTGGATTCCTATGGCTAAATTCTTAATGGAGAATAACAGAAGGTATATGTCGCTCTCATATTCTTCCCACTCACACTAAACATTCAAGGAGGAATCCAGTAATCCATTAGGATGGTGCTTTACAAACTTGAACATGCAGATAAATCACCTGGAGATCTTGTTAAATTCAGACTCTGACTCAGCAGGTCTGGGTGGGACCCGAGACTCGGCATTTCTAATAAGCTCCCAAGGGGTGCTGATGCTGCTGGTCCATGGATCACACTTTGGGGAGCAACGAACAAGGAAATACTGAGAAGCCAATGAGGAGTCAGGTCTAAAGCCACTACTGAAAAGCTAGTCGGTGTTGATTGCATGGATACGGAGGAGGTCACCCTACAGGGTGACCAAAGCAGTAAATGGACTATATATGTAGTCTCTCCTCTCCTTGCAGCCCCCTGAAGATACACAACAGGATATGAATAAAAACTTTCATAGAAAGAGTGAAAGGATTTACCAGCTGGAAGGTGGTAGGAACCAGCATGTCTTTTGCTAATATACATGGGATTTATGTTTTCCTACTATCTGTTCTACCTGGTTAATGGCAGTGTATGTGTGTCTCCAGGTTTTTGCTTTGCTCATTGTTTCTCTGGTTATCTTGCTGAACTCTCTAATTACTTCAAACAGTTTTTCCCTCGAATTGTTTATTTCAGGGTAGACAATCAACATCTACAAATGAGACTAGGACCTTGTCCTTTCCAGTGTTCATGGGACTTGTTTATTTTTTTGTCTCATTATATGAACCAGTGGAGTGGAAAAACTTGAAATGTTTTCAAGTAAAATAAACATTGTATTGTATTCAAAGGATTATTTAAAAGTAGAGGCATCTGTCTGATATGTGGGGTAGTACTTGCTCTTTCTTGCATCAGTGCATTTACACTTTAGTTAACATAGTTTCTAAAGTGCAAGCTTTATAAATTTGAAGCCATTGAACCTTCACAAGGAACCTTCACAGAGGCTTCCAATGCAGTGTTGAATACTGGCTTGTTGAGACTATGTGGCTAAGGCATTTCGGAAATGTTTAGGTTTAAACTTTTGGAGTCATAGACCCTTACATTCCAATGCCCATTCTTTCTTGAGTGAGTTCTCTCTGTCTCCTTTTGTTATGAGTATTGAAGTTGTTCTGCCCAAGGGGTGTTTTTGATTTTAAAGAGATAAGAGGTGCCAGGGTAGGACTCAAAAGAGGGGGTGCAAGGAACAGGCAGAATGTTCTCTATGTTTGACAAGCCTTCTTCAAGCAGACATTCATGTTTTTGTCTAGTTCTTCCAGTTGAGTTCACTAGGATAGAAAAGGAAGAAATTCAGGGCAGACACTTGGATTAAAAATAAAGGCTATAGACTTTCCTGAGTAGTCTTACGGTCTCTGTGACCTAAAGAAATCTAGAATTACACTGATTCCATCAGTCACACTCCAAAATTTAAGGTACTTCCTTAATGTTAAGAAGACATCAAATAGAAGGAAACACTATTAAAAAAAGAATACTATTGTCTACTGTAATTGTGAGGGATAAAAGGTTGACAAATAATAAATACTTAAAGAAAGAATCTGAACGGCAGAACAAGAAAGTATGGATGATGATATTTTTAAAAAATTAAATGTTATGTCTAAGAATTACAGGAGTGACTATTGGGAACACCAAAAAAAAAAAAAAAAAAACAACCCATAAAAGGAAATGCATCAGATAAGACCCTATAAATACTGCACCTATCCTCAAGACCTCAGAGTTGCTTCATCCTTTGAACAGTGAAATGCAGTATTAAGGTCTCTGTAATGTTTGAGAGGGCTTCATCCCAAAGAGCACAAAAGGCCTTGTCTTGGGAAGTGGCAAACTGAAGATGTGGTAGATTTTCTCCTTTACATTAAACTGTCTTCCCTCTTCACCTCACCAAACCTAAGATGATCAATGAACCAAAGTGCATGAAGAAGCCAAGGAACATAAAACAAAACAAAACAAGAAACCAAAAAACAAAAGGCAGAAGAAGGGGAAGGGGTTAAAGAAACAAAACAAAGCAATTTAACTTCTGAGCAGCTGTGGCATAAGAATGTGGATAATATCTGGGTAAAGATTATGAACATTGTATTTATATGACTAAAAACCAGTGGAGTGGAAAAACTTGAAATGTTTTCAAGTAAAATAAACATTGTATTGTACACGAAGGATTATTTTAGAGGCATCTGTCTGATATGTGGGGTAGGATTTTCTTTTTCTTGCATCAGTGCATTTACACTTTAGTTAACATAGTTTCTAAAGTGCAACCTTTATAAATTTGAAGCCACTGAACCTTCACAAGGAAAGAAAAGAAGATGTAATTTGTCTCTATGAAGTGGCAAATTAAGGTCTGCCTTTTTATCTTTTCTTAAGATAATACCTTTTATCTGGCATGATACCATCTTTTCTAGCATTTTCTCTTTATATGGTATAATGATTAACTTAAATTATTTTGAAACAAAAGCATATTGTCCATCCTTCACTTAAACTCTTATTAACATGTTAGAAAAAAAGTGAATTTTCCATTTTGGATTAACAAGAGTCTTGATGGGTTTCGCTGAAGGGAAAACTTTTTTTGTATGTGTGAAGAAAAAAGTAGTTCATTTTAGTTGTAATAAAAGTTGCAAACTTTTTTGTTCTAAAATATTTTTCTCTTGTGCTTAAGCAATTCTATTAATCAGTTTTGGTTGTTAAGTTAATCACATTCTAAAATTAGCTCTGAGCTTGTTATAAAAAGAAAAAGTACAAATTTAACCTGCAATCCTATTAGCCTAAAACTCAGTATATTTTCACCCAGGAACTCAAGTGTTTTGCTTGTTGTCAAAATATTCTATTTGAGCCAACATATTTTTCTTACATGCAATCCATTAAAAGACAAAAATAAAGTTTTCCGGTCCATGCAAAGGTATGAGATAAAGTTAGCAATGGAGAATCCAACTACAGTGTAGTAAACTCAATCCATTCTCTTTCTATTTAATGAGATCAGTAGAAAAAAAGTACCTTAAATATCATCTTGCAAAAACATAGACACATTTACTTAAATGAATATATTATACAATTCACACATACACACAGAACCAGAGCTACATATAACAGCCAGAAACCAACAAAAAGCAGTGTGCAAAGCCAACGTGAAGAAAGCACATGAACACACAGGGCGGCAGCTGATTTTTGCACCTGGTAAAGCCATAATGGAAAGATCAGCAGGTCAGAAGCAAAGCGAATAAGGGCATATGATGCAGGCATGCAATGAGGACACCAGAGAAGGCAAGCCACTGCACACAGACTTTATGGAGTTAATGTATGAAAAAGCTTACTTCATTTAGAAAGCTCACTAATTGGTCTACCGTTAAATAATCAGTTTTGTCTCCATTGCTGAAAAGAAATTTATTAGAAAAAGTAAGTTTTTGTATATGATGCTACAGTAGGTACGATTTACATGTTGACATTTGTTGATGATAATTCTAAACTTATTTTCTAACCCTGAAGTAGTGGTGAATTCTTAAAATGGCCAGAGACTGTTCATAAGGGGAGAAAAATAAAACAACAACAACAACAACAAAAGAAAGAAAACACTCCCACTAGGTCACAGAAAAAGTCTGCAATTTTTTTTTTTTTTTTTTTTTTTTACCATTTTCAAAAGATGTTATTTCAAAAACAACATGTAAGTCATCCATTTGAAATAACTGGAATGAATAAACTTTTCAAAAACATATTAACATTCCAAATTGAATCTAGTTAGTTCACATAATGGGTTAATACCTAAAGGAGCAGGTTAAAATTGTAGGTAGTTAGTAAAGCCAATGCAAAAAAAATTCCAGGTGCTGCAATTAATATATGTAAAAGTTTCTCAAAAACTCAGAGTGAACTTTTACACTGATAAACTATGGGGTTAAAAATGTAACCCTGACTAGATATTCCTAGATGCTACCAACATACTCTATTAAAATAGGACAAAAACGTTTTAAAAAATCGAAAAGGATAGTGATAATATTTATATGGCACTTCCTCATAAGTGGAACTTACATTTTTTTGAAAAGATCTTCTATATCTGTCCGAGGACAAATCTTTTGTGTCAGTTCATAGAACTTTTCATAAGAAAATGCCGCGGGCTCAATTTCATCATTCTGTAAGGAATAAAATCACGTTATGAATTACATAACCTTTTTTCCCTTGGAGGGTGAGAAGCTACAGGGTCATGAAGCACAGTGAAGACCACTTGGACTCAGGGTCTTCATCTCTGATTCCTGCTGACAGAAGCCAGGAGGCCAACTTCCAGGCACTGCCAGGCCATCTCACTAAAAAACAGTGCGTGTACACCAGTGTTTCTAGTTATCATGCTGCCAGATTCTGTGTGTGCGAACCACCTGGCTACAGCTGGCCTTGCTCTGGGAAATACCCCAAAGAACGAACATAAATATTTCCTCCAACTCACCTTGAGGGAGAAAGGTGCCTGCCTGAGGGATGCTGAATGAATGAAGCCCAAGGTTTAATTATGCTTATTTTGTGAATTTTCACAAGACCATGTAAAGGGGCTTAGGGTAACCACGTAAGATTTTACTTTTCAAACTGAAATTTATATTTCAAATAGGACTTATTAAAATAGTACCAGGCTTCAATCTTTCTTGAAGTCAATAAATTAATTTCAATTATTTTAAATTTGAAGGGCCATGAATACAAATGGTGTGGGGAGAGATGCTTCACAAAATATTGCATAGCCATCTTGTAGAATTGAATTTATTAGTTAATTATTCATGCTAATGTTGTGCCTGGTTGAGGCAGTGTTGGTGAGCTTCTCTAAAATAAAAACTGTGTAACACAGCAAGCTGGCCTTCATTTCCTTTTCTTAAGAAAGGTGACAAAAATCATTTGAAGCAAACTATTTACATTTTTAGAGATTTAGGTTAAAATGCCCAGGAAACAAAAGGAAGGAAGGGAGGAAGGAAAGGAGGGACGGAGAGAGAAAGGGAGAGGGAGGAAGAAGAAAGAAAAGAAAATTAACTGTACTATATGTCACTGACATATAATTCCAAATCTAATTCAGATCAGTTTAATATAAATAATCTAGCTCATTACATATGAGAAGATAAATAAACAAAATGGTTTTAGAAATATATTATTAAGTTAATGCATACCTTTCCACTGGGAAGACCTAACTCCTTGAGTGCTTGAAAGATCACCTTTTCTGTTTTCCCCGATGCAAATGTTCTAGTAATACTAGGGCAGAAAAGAAAGAAACACACATTCGAGTTATTGTTCATTATGTTTTCTCCGATGCAAAGATCCAGGTCCTACTATGAAGAGTGAGACCAGGGTAAAAGGAAGAGGAGAATAAAATTACTTCTCATTGCAGATTTTTTTTTATTATTATACAGATGTTTTCATTTCCCAAACTAGTTCCTCCACTGTCCCTCTGGTTCCCGGAGCTGGTTAGGCTAGTGATGCAACTTGATTCTAAGACCAGGGGTCCCCCTGGTGCTTGGGAGAACAACGGGCAAGCGGCACTGGAGGGACACACATTTATTTTTTATTTTTTGAGACAGAATTTCACTCTGTCACCTAGGCTGGAGTACAGTGGCGCTATCTCAGCTCACTGCAACCTCTGCCTCCCAGGTTCAAGCAATTCTCCTGCCTCAGCCTCCCGAGTAGCTGGGACTACAGGTGCACGCCACCACACCTGGCTAATTTTTTGTATTTTTAGTAGAGATGGGGTTTCATCATATTGGTGAGGCTGGTCTCAAACTCCTAACCTCAGGTGATCCACCCACCTTGGCCTCCCAAAGTGCTAGGATTACAGGCACGAGCCACAGCGCCCAGCCTGGGACACACATTTTTGGACAAAAACAATGATAAATTCTGATGCTACCAAATTGCCTTCTTATGAAAAAGGAATGTGGCAGATAAGACAGTAGCTCTAGAACAAACCCTCATGTTGACAATATCTGGGCCTAGGGAAAAGGAGGCAGCCCCTTACAACTCAACCCATGCCTTCAGTTGTCTTTATACTGGTTCCCACACTTAACCACAGTTGACACGGGTGTGATCAGACATATTTTGTTCTTGTTTTCAAGCTAAGCACCCTTGAGCCCCTCTGAAATGTCAGCTGCCTCAAGGATTAGGGACTTTATTGTGAAAATGATGGGTTGGGTGAGAGGGAAGGGGAACAATTATCCAATGTTTCAACAAATCTCAGTAGTACCCCAAGACATAGTATTTTTGGATAGCCTTTTAACTAGAACAGTGAGCATCAAGGCTAGTAGAATAGATAACACCTTGATGAACACACTTCCTGGTGATGATAAAAGTTAGGAGAGACTCTCCATTATAAATGTGTTGGTGCCACTCAGAATGAAAGCTATTGAGCAGAGGACTTGGTACCCTGGAACACCAAACTTGGCTCTGAGCCATACCTTAGCCACCAAGGAGCCTTCACTCGCTCCCTGATTGGAAGCCCAGGTAATGTGTTACCATGATAATTTCATTTTAACTCGACATTCAGAAGTCCAGCTTGATTTGAGGATGGAGTTTTACTTCTATCCATGAGGGCTGGCTTTGGAATGCCTCCCCTGTGAGCATAGAAGGATTTTTAACAGCATCTCATGGCCAGCGTTTTTGTACTTTCCGCCATCCATGCTAAGTAGAAGGCAAGTTCTGAATGAGAGTGCTGACAGTTCCTCTTTGTGAGTGGGAGAAAGCACCACTTCAGTGGCAGAGTAGGACTTCCCAAAATAGACTAAGAAGTAGCTGTAGGTAAATGAATTATGTGTTTATTCACAGCTTTATTGTTTCATGCCAGATCCAAGAATACTTCAAGAAGTACATTTTTAAGAGCTCTTGAGACAGTTGTATTCAAATATAAGGAGGCCTGTGAATTCTCTTTAACAAATCTACAAATATGGGAGAGAATATGTGTGTGACATCAATAAATGGTTAAGATTGCTAGTATAGAGGGTGCTATGTTTACATTTTTCATCTCTAGAGTTCAGGTAATTTTTATACATTAAATTTGGGGTAAGACAAAAATTTTCTAGCCTTTTTAATTTAGGGGAAAGTAGCCATTCAGGGTGACTTTTATTTCATAAAAAGTTTGTGTTAACCTAGCTAGTAAGACTGGCAGGATCTGGCATCTGCTGTCAGGAGAACAATCTCTGCATAGCAATATCAGGGGTATCCCAGCTAACTGAAGCCTCTGTTAGGTTTGGACATGCCTGGCATAACAAGATGAAAACTGATCAACGTGGGCATGAATTCAGCAGGTATGCAGCCTGAGCCTTTCTGGTGAAACAGAACCTGGGTACCAATAGCTTGTTTCCTACACAGAAATTGAATCTTTTGGCTAAGGTTTGGCCAGGTGCCAACAAATAGAAAGTAGAAGAATGTCTCAAGGGGAAGGGAGATGGAGGGGGGCAAGAAGGGAGATAATATCATGGCTGTGTTTCATGGGAACATAGAGCATTTACAAAGGGAATGTGATTTACTCAAATCTCTATATAGCCCCATGTTCACATAAGCTTAGTGCCTCATAGCTAACTGGTACTCAATGAGTTTTTGTTGAATCAGACTAAACCACTGCCCATTCCCCAAAATAAATGCTACAAAAGCAAACACCCCTGAGTTGTGTCCAGTCCTATTAGAGTCCTGGTTAAATTCTATTCCGGGGGACTTCACAAGTGGCTAAAACAGCAACGATCCTAGAAACTAAGGGAGTCCCACTCTTTGCTAGCTGAAACAGGGTCTGAAATCTACACAATGGTTTTAACACCACGTTCTGAAAGTTATAGAGAACTCTTGAGTGAAGGATGGCGCAACTGCCCCAGCAGAATCATACCTTCTTCGTGGGCTGCTAGGCCTTCAGGACATGGTTGGGCTGATTATATAGGAGTGCTTCCAAGACTGCACCTGCGGCTCTCAGCCTTCTTTAACACAGCCGTTTTGTTTGGGATCTCTTCCAGCCCCTGCCCACAACTACTGTCTGGCTACTCACTTCCCAATTTTCTAGTCATTGGTGTTCACTCCAGGTTACGAGGGAGGAGGGAAGGTGGCAAAAGAGAAGTATTATTTCCAAAACTTTGGTCTGAGTGGGAGGATAAACTGAGTGTAAATTTGTGAATTTGAGAGAAAGACAGACTGCATAGGTTATGTATACAGCAAGACAAGAGAAGAGGGAGACAAAAGGTAAGACTTTCTTCATGTGTTATTCCTGCAACTTCCTGGATATTAAATTTTGCTTTAATGCTAAAGAGCAGGAACCATTCCCAAGCTATGTAATCACTATGAAGCCAGATCTCTTTTAATATTATGGACAGTACACTAATAGTTTCCATTTTAAAAACTTCAGAATGATAGTGAAGAAATAACATTTTAAAAGTGTTAACTCTTCATATCCATTAAAACATTCACAACAATTTCCAACTAACTCTTGGCAGCTCATTCATCAATAGAGTTATCTGATTTTTTTTCTGGCGTGCTATCAATTCTCCATCAACTCTAACAAACTGCCCCCAAATCACAGCCGTCTTGTGTCAAACACCTGTTAATGCTGGCAAGCACCACGGAGTCCATGTCAAAGAGAGCTAAAGAAGATGCCAAAATATCTAAGTTATTTCTACAAAAAGGTGGTAATAATTTTGTATGTGAACATGTTAGATAAAAATCACTGGAATCAGAAACGACTTCAAAGCTTGTATGACAATGACTTGATTCATAGGATACATACAAATGAAACTACGACTGCTGGTTAGAAGTGCTTTGATCACAATCTATGTGTCTCTACTTTGCCCATTTCCTGAACCTTATCTTGGTTCAGAAAAAGCAGGATAGTAAGGCATGTAAAAACACATCCAGCCTACATTTCTATTCTTCACACTGCTTTGTGCTCTCTGATTTTAAATAAAAATGCAATAGCTGTAGGGTACTGGGATACATTAAAATAATTGTTCTGCTATTGCTCAACTGAGCAAAGGATTTTAAATAAGGATAAGCATAAAGTATCTGCCAACAACCATCAGTCAAGGCTGCTAACAGGGCTTTTTTCAATCTTCTAAAGTAGACAAAAAGTTGACTTGCTAGCAAGTTATTAAATAAAAGCAGAGAATCCTACAGATAGATTTGGAAAGACCACAACAAATGTGTGAGGTCCGTGACTCAGCAAGCCCTCAATAAAGGGTTAAATTTTAAAAAAATTGTCCAAGGTCTTCTTCATGACTTCTATGCTTTACATTTTCGTGATATTTAAGTGGTCACATGGATACTTTAGGTCATGATTGTTTAATACACAAGATTGAGAAAAATGAGGACTTCTGGGACAATTCTGTTAAATGAAAAGAGTAATGTCAAGGGAGTATGGAGATAGTCTCACAGGGATGCAGAATGGAAGCTGCAGAGCAGAATGAAGCAGCTGGGCAGGGAAGGAGGTAAAGGAGAGTCAGAAATGGCCAGGAGCCACCAGCACATGCCACTGCTCAATGCATCCACACAGATGCTATGCACTCGGTGACCTGGTTATCTCTGAAAGACAGATCAATTCTAAGACAGGATTCCACCCAGTAGTTCTGGGTTTTGTTTGTTATTATTTGTTGATTTGCTTATTTGCTAAAGTGGTGTCCAGAGAAGTGAACATGAACCTGAGTCTGGAGAACCCTGGAAGAGAGAGTTGGCATCTGGGGAACCCGTGTTTGATTCTGGTTGTGGGCTTAGGTTCACGAATCCAGATACATACCTGTCTTCATGTGAACCGCAGATGCCCTGGGGCCCAGCCCAGCTTCTGGAATTTCCATGAATGCTTAAAACAAACACCAACCAAAAAGGTACTGGAGAGTTTGGTAAAGAATTCCCATCACTACTGTGGAAAGAGTTTCCAACTGTACCCAGAGACCATGTGTAAACCCTAACCCCTGGAAGGAAGTGAGAAGCAGAAAAGAGGGATGCATGGGGAATCCTCAGAGGATGAAATCTGTCCACCTAAGTATTAAAGAACACATGTGGAGGATGTATCCTGTCCATGTTTTCTTTATTCTTGATTCCACCCAAGCCGTTTTTTTTTTTTTTTTTTTGAGACGGAGTCTCACTTTGTCACCCAGGCTGGAGTGCAGTGGTGCCATCTCAACTCACTGCAAGCTCCGGCTTCAGGTTCCACGCCATTCTCCTGCCTCAGCCTCCCAGTAGCTGGGACTACAGGTGCCTGCCACCACACCCGGCTAATTTATTTTTCTTTTTGTATTTTTAGTACAGACGGGATTTCACTGTGTTAGCCGGGATGGTGTTGATCTCCTGACCTCATGATCCACCCGCTGCGGCCTCCCAAAGTGCTGGGATTACAGGTATAAGCCACCATGCCCAGCCTCAAGCCTTTTTATTCTTTGTCATTGTTACGTGCATCAGGGCAAAGGTGGAAAGGATAGCTCCACAGAGTGTGTGGTGTCAGTTACAGTACACGTAGAGAGTAGGCAGCACGAAGCCAGAGGAGGGTCCCCATCTGCCCTGAGCACCAGAGGAGCAGCAAAGCCCAGAATGAAAATGCTCTGTTCATAGGCATCACACTTCTCAAGACACGGTGCACACCCTTCCACAGTAGGTGCACAATATAATCTTCTTTAAGTTTAGCCAACAGTTTCTCATGGCAAATAAGCAAAAGAAACGTAAATCCTAAAAACCACTTATTTGCCGATTTTAAAAAACAGTGCTACATTTTCTGATGTTCTTTAAATTGTCAAAGTACCTCTTTTGCCACCTATTTTGACCAAAAAAATGCAGCTTTACTTCCATTAAATGATTTTTACAAACTGAATATAGCATTTGTCAAAGCAATTGAAACTAAGATTCCAGAAATATCTTTAAAGCATTTAACACACAAATACTTGTGAAGGGTTCTCTCTTTGGTTTGGGATCACAAGGGTTGACCCAGGACACAGACAGCAGATAGGAATGATTACTTACCTCCTAACTGGAATTTTACCATTTGTGTTGGTCATAAATGCCAATTTCATCCAACTGCAAAACAATAGCAAAAACATTGCCTTAATGTTTTTTAGGGGGAGCAGCTTCAATTCTGTTAAGAACTTTAAAAGAAAGTTCATTCAAATCAAGAATATTGGTTCTGAAAATCAGACAATTATGTACTATAAGATGAATTTAGGGTTGTCAGATTTAGCACATAAATATATAGAGCTCTCAGTTAAACTTGAATTTCAGAAAAACAACAAGTAATTTTCTTTTACTGTAAGTATGTTCCAAATATTCCATAGGATATACTTATACTAAAATATTATTTGTTTCTTATCTAAAATTCACATTTAACTAAGTGTCCTCTATTTTATCTGGCAACCCTAGCTAAATGAGATGACTGGGTGCCTCCATTGAGCAAAACACACTGTTGGTACTTATTTGCGATTGGTCTGCTCGATTATTGCTCTGTAGTAATATATTAAGGTGGTGGGAAATGCAATTGCATGGTGACATCAGCCAGCCTTGTCTTGAGGATTCATGAGGACTCATTGCTCCCAGCTACTAGTGCTGCCAAGTACTGATCACATGGGCGCCTCCTCAATTTCCAGTGGTAAGACTAGTTCATCAACTCAAATTGATGGTGAATAATTCCTTGCTTTCCCCAGGCTTTCAGGAGACTCAGAACATTTATCTGTACTTTGGAGCTAGGACTTTTCTTAGCTAATGACTCCCATTCTTCCTGTTTCCAATCAATAATGTGCTAACAATTTGCAGAACATGATGATTTTAGTAAAGTTTCTGTCTTAAGTTTCGTAGAAGCACCACTAACTACTTTAATAACTGGATGTTTTAGGGATGAAGAGAGTGAGAGAAGACTGGGCAGAAAAAAGAGTTAAACAAAGTTGTGGTTTCAGATGGAGCTTGATTTAGCTTGAACTCATGTGATTTGTGCCAGAGTTGTTGGCAAGAGGGATGGCCTTCTGTACCCTGTTGCAGCTTATCATTGGCTGTGGACCTCCTCCTGGAGGAAGGAAGAGTATAATCTTCCAGAAATGGAAGCTCCCCTTCAGCAGAGGGCAATGCTCTGAAGAAGTGGACAGGTCTGAGCCCTTGGTGAGCCCATTCTCATGGCAGATGATGGCTGGGTGCATACCAGCTTCATAAAGGGATCTGGGCAGGATGTTGTTAGATCTCATGTCAGATAGAGATATTTGTGTCACTCAGGTATAAGCAAGCCTTCTAAAAGTTTTTGACCCTTTAGGACTATCAGTGCCTGAAGTCATAACATCAGAATATCCACTGGGTTTCTCTTTAAAAACACATGCCAGGGCAACTGCAGAGGAAAAGGAGAAGCAGCTGCACAACACATAGAAATAGATAAGCCTAAATAACTTTCCTCCACTAAGAGGATGAAAGAAAATTGGAGGGAGACCATAACAAGATAAATAGTACTGAATAAAGAATACTTTCCAATTTCATATGCATGGTAATTTTGATTCACAGATGAGGACAGTGAGGCACAAGTGTAAGAATTTGCCATGGTGAAGCTGGGATTTATAGCCCAGAGACCACACCTGTAAGCACCTGCCACAATGACCAGAAGATAAGGCATGACAGTACCTTTAGAACTAACCTCTTGGCCCATTGCCAAGTGAGTATGATGAATCACACTCTTGGTGCTGGGGCATAATTTTGAGAGATACAGGCTTATCCCTGCTATTTCTCAACATGGTTCCCCTTGGCACCTCACAACTGCCTGCCAGTGGCCCTGTGAAGGCAGATGGCCCCCACCTTCATGGATCACTGCTTTTCAAACTGGCTGATATTTGACTTTGGCTAGGATTCCTTTGTGGGTAATTTTTATGTCACCTTGAAAAGTTAACTTGGGTAGGGTTTAAATCTACCACTGTAGTACTCCTCTGGATTTCAGATACTGTAAGCTGGAGTAATTCCTTCTTTCATGGAAAAAATAAATTTGGAAATCACCACTGGATCCTTGATCAAATCTTTAAATAACTGAATCCTACAGAAAAAAATTCAGAGGTATCTTTGGATCCCTGATGGTGTGCTAAACAAGGAGCACTGCACTTGGGGCTGAGGCTTCTTTTTCACCCTAGCACAGGTGCATTGGCAAGTGCTTCTCTTGGCCACACTCCTCATTTCTCAGTTTTATGCAGCAGAGGATAGAATTACCCCAGCACTCAGCGATGGCTCCAGACATGCAGAGCTGTCTATCAGAAAACTCAGTCTGGGGACACAAAAGCCAGTACCCACAACTGAGAGGATAGAGTGACTGAGGTTCCCGTGTCCTTTGGCCATCAACTATTCTTTTCATATAGGTTTTGGGCTATGGGTTTATCATGCATGCCCTTCTAGGTGGTATGAAGAGTACAGGTGTGTGTCGGTCAACTCCAAGGTCACGAGCATGGAGGGAAAGGCAAGCAGGAATTTGCCTGAGGAGGAAGGAACCAACTAGCCTTCATCTCTTCATCTGACCATTTGTTTGATAACTGCCAAGAAAAAAGAGTAATGCAAACAACACTCACTGTTTCTTGAGGCATGTCATTGGACTGACGTTGTTGGCCCTGAAGTTGTGTATGATTGATCTCAGGCCTTCTACCCATTGCTGAAAGAGAAAGAAAAAATATTCTTGGTGAGCAAATCTGCTGGAGTCAAATAGAGCAGTTTTTATTAGATAGATTGTATCCATTTTGTGTAATAAAAACACAAACTCTTCTTTTGTCCCTTTCCTGTCACATCTATATTTTGCCATCTATATTTTGCAGGCTCATATTTTATTCTTTAATAAACAGCTTTCATTCTTTCCATGAAGACAAATGTGCCATCTATTGTGCCTTTAAACTTTGGGCTGCCACAAAGGAACACTGCCCACTGATTGACTTGTGAAGCTTTCTATTTGCAGCTTGTTTAGATATATGTCCTTTTTCAGTTGCTGGCAATCTTAGTTATTTCCAATCAGCATTATACAATACATAATGACATATTTAACTATTTTCACTTTAGAGGATAAATGAATAGGGGTTCATCAATTTTATTGTGTGATCCTTTCAATCTAAGAGTTTGTTACATATCTTACCTGACTATGTTTTCCAGCAAAACCTTAAAAAGTAAAACATTCCTTGATTGCCAGGGTGATCAAAGCAAACAGCTATGTGCTCACATAATTTCTGTATAAGGACTTGGACCTCACTTGTAGTTCATACCATCACTCCACGGTTTTACAAGGACAAGTGAAGTGAGATTGTGCATGGCAGTAGAGGAATTTGGGTCTCTAAAAGGGCATTTACTAGAAAAGCTCAGCCCATGAATTAAGGCCAACTCTGCCCTTGGGTCCAAAAACTGATGCCAATGAATGCCATAAAAGAATCATACCCTTGGCAAAACACTTTGTAGCAAATTGATATTTGGGTTAAATAGAACTGTGGCCCACACATAAGCTGATTACTTACCTTCTTAGGTTTACAGCCTGACTGCTTAGATTTATGGCTTACTGCTAAGGAAGTGAAAATATCTTGGAATAGATAGTAATACAGACGTAAACTCTATCTGCACTGTCTAGTATGATATCCACTAGACACATGGCTATTTAATAAAGTTCAGTGTCTCATTTGCACTAATCACATTTTACATGCTTAAACACCAACATGGGGTTGATGGCTCAGACAGTGCAGATAAACAATATTTCCATCATCACAGATGGGACTGTTGGACAGCACTGCCTAGTAGAACCAGGTTTTAAAAAGTCAAGCAATTTAATCTCTGTAAGAGCAAAGGTGATGACTGCATTCTAACAGACTACGGTTTTGTTTTGTTTTGTTTTGTTTTTTGCTGTTTAACATTTCTTTTAATTTTAATTGTGTTAAAAATGGACATAACATAAAATTTATCACCTTCACCATTTTTAAATGAAAAATTCAGTGGCAGTAAGTACATTCACGTTGTTATGCAACCAACATAACCAGCCACCTCCAGAACTCTTTTCATCTTGCAAAACTGAAACTCCATATCCATTAAATAACTCCCCATCTCCCCCTCTTCCCAGCCCTTGATAAATATTAATACCATTCTCCTTTCTGTCTCTATGATTCTGACTATGCTAGGTGCCTCATGTAAGTGGAACCATACAGAATTTGTCGTTTTGTGACTGGCTTTCTTCATTTAGCATAATGTCCTCAAAGTTCATCCATGTGTCAGAATTTCTTCCCTTTTAAAGGCTGAATAATACACTCATCCATTCACCTCTGATGGATTCCCTGTCCATCGTGAATTGTGTGTCTACTATGAATATTGGTATACAAATAAGTTACTGCTTTCAATTCTTATTTATGGATAAATAACCAGATGTGGAACTTCTGGATCATATAGTAATTCTATTTTTTAATTTTTAAAGGAAATACCATACTGTTTTTCATAGTGGCCATACCATTTTTTCCCCCACCAACAAAGGACTGCAAATGCAACAAGGGAACCCTTTTGCTCAAGGGTTCTAATTTGTCTACATCCTCAACAACACTTGATATTTTCTGGGTTTTTTTGTTTGTTTGTTTCTTTTTTTAAGTAGTAGCCAAACTAATGGGTGTGAATCTAACAGTTTTTACTGATCCTGGTCATACCTAACAGTTTTCTGAGGGAAGACTTAGGGGTTATAAGAGGTAAATTTTCTTCTGTGACTAGCAAAAGCAGAGCTGTAAATAGCATCGAAAGCCTCAGCAAGCATAATAGTGGAGTCAGGATTCTGAAGGAAGAGGAAGAAATGAAATAGTAGAATTAAAGAAATGCCTCAATTATTTTTCATCGGCAGACCTCATTTCCTCTGTCAGGCTAAATATGGACTATAACTCCCTGGAGAGTATCAAATATCCTGTTATTGACCTAACAAACCACAGGCCCACACAGAGTTTCCCAAGAATAGACTGAAAAAGCACAAATAATAGGGTTGGCATTAACTGGGATGCATTTTCTCAACCTGCAGGCTTATTACATGTTCTAAAACACAAAACAAAGTCCATAGTTTCCTAGGACAAAAAAAAAGTGGACAATTTCTGAGATTGTTCACTGGGCTTTTTCTGATCATTCTAATTTAGTTGTTTCTCGAAATAAATTACAGAGATGGTGCACTTTGAAGAGGCTTAAATAACTTTCATCCATCTTTTGAACATACAACGCTGATAAGCAATCTTGTTTATTGTGATGGAAAGGTCAGTGAGAGTGACCTTTAAGGCCATCACTCCAGTGACAGGGCCCATGCTTTAGTTAGTAGGAAATGCCACCAGCATCCTCAGAAGCCCTAAAGGGCACTGGGTGGGAAGGTTGCTGCCTCTTTCTTCTTGCAATGATGAAAGTGAGGTCAATGGCCTTGCCTAAGGTCACAGAGCAGCTGGTGCAGGGCAGACAGGCAACAAGAGCTCTGTGGTACATTCTTCGTGTTGGGGATTTTTATTTTCACCCAATGGCTTGTCCACACTTCTCTCCTCATGACATGGTAAAGGCCCCTTCTATTATCGTTCAGGTAAAGTACAAGTAACATAACAAGGGCAAAAGACTGTAGGAAAAATATTAATGCTTCTTTGTCTTGTTGGGTTTTTTTTTTTAACATAAAGTAGATGAAATGCCAGCAGGTGTCAGTAGAGCCCTGGAGTTTTGTTGGAAAGTTACACCAGGAGTGAACTAGATGCCTATCAACCTGTTTGACCATTTCCAGACTAACAGAAGCAATAAACCACGAATTGGATATTTTTTTTGAATTGCTGAAAATAAGCTCGTGTGGTAATCATCTACATAGTGTCCAGGAGGCGCATTTTCCAGTCCTTGGAACACAAGTCATTGGCTGGATGGCGACACGCTCCTGAGATGACTTCTGCCACACTGGGCACTTTCCTTCTGGTCCGACCCACCCCAAGCCGAAGCCCGAGCCTGGGTGCTAGGGAACCAGACCACAGGAGGTCGGCTCTGATGTTCGGATCAGCACGGTTTCCCTGCTTCTCTAGCAGCTTGTTAATTGCTACTGTTCTCCCATTTTTTTAACCTGTTCTAACCATTCCTAAGTTAACTTAAAGTGTGTTTCAGCCCTTCTAACAAGAAGGGGGAAAGAAAGACTCTTCAAGGGACTTGAGGGCTCGTGCTGAATTGTTTGGAGGGCAAGGAGAGAAAGAGAAGCTGCCTGTAATTCTCTCCTGGAACTTTTGACCTCTCCTCTGGGACTACTTAAATTTATTTTCACCACCCCAGGCCCTGTCCAACTTCCAGGCATATGTTTAGACCTTGCCCTTACCCATCTATCACCTTTGCCCCGGGAACACTAGGACTGACATAGACAAAAATAATCCCTTTCCCATGAAAATACAAACGTAGAGAGACACAGATACAACAAACACAAACCAAAAATACTATGAACTTACACTGAGCATATATTTTACTTTTTTCTTTTAAAAATATTGGTTAGGGTTTTTCCCCCACTTTATGAAAACAATATTTAAATATGCTTCACAGGAAAGTGTAAAGCAAAGAAATACACAGTAAGAAGTAAACATCACCCCAAATCTCATGATGTATATTAAGAATTGGCCACCAATAACATTTTGCTTTCGGTATTTCCTTTTTTTGTTTTTTTGAGATGGAGTCTTGCTCTGTCACCCAGGCTGGAGTGCAGTGGTGGGATCTCGGTTCACTGCTGGAGTGCACTGGTGGGATCTCGGTTCAGAGCCCACCACCACTCTCAGCTAATTTTTTTTTGTACTCTTAGTAGAGACGGGGTTTCGCCATGTTGGCCAGGGTGTCTTGAACTCCTGACCTCAGGTGATCTGTCCGCCTTGGCCTCCCAAAGTGCTGGAATTACAGGCATGAGCCACCGTGTCCAGTCTGCTATTGGTATTTCTAAGCTTTCACTAGGCACAGGCTGGTCCATCATCCTAAAATAACTCGTCCCATTATTCATCAGGCAGCACTACTTCCAATCTTAGAGTTCCAATCTTATCTCTAGGTTTTGATCCTGAGGAATTATTTTTAGTCTTTAGTCAAAGAAGCATATTGTCAATGGAAAAATGAACAGAGACCCTGTGGCACTCTCCAAGTTTGTGACGTAATTTTCTCCAAAGGGACTCAGTAGCATCCTCCTTCATCTTTTGATGTTTGGCTCTCCATTTTCACAGAAGAGGCTGCTAGTGAAGGCATCTTAATTAAGTTGTTCAAAAGTTAACTAGAGGCTTGTTATTAAAATGTAGTCCAGGGACCAGCAGCATCAGGATCACCTGGGAACTTGTTAAAATGCAAATTATCAGGCCTCCGGCTGAATCAATCTTCAGGATGGGAAATAGGAATCCATGTTTTAATCAGCCTTCCATGTGATTCTTTTGCACACACACATTTAAGAAGCACTGTTGCAAACCCTTACTACTCAAAGGGCCCCTAAACCAACAGCATCAACATCATCTGGGAGCTTGTTAGGAATGCAGAGTCCCAGGTCTCATCCCAGAACCATGGAATCAGAATCTGCATTTTAGCATGATCCCCAGATGACTGGTGCGCACATTAGAATTTGAGAATCATAGGTCTAAAAGAGCAGCCCCCTCAACTTGGAGTTCTCCTTCCACTGCCCATATAAGATGTAAGTTTGGTTTTTGTCTTTGTTTGACACACAACAAGATACAATATATGGGTAGCTTATAAGCAACAGAAATTTATTTCTCACAGTTCTGGGGGCTGGGGAATCCAAGATCAAGGTGCCAACAGATTCAGTGGCAGCTTTCTAGTTCATAGGTGGTGCCTTCTAGCTATGTCCTCATGCAGTGGAAAGGGCAAGGGAGCTATCTGGTACCTTTTTAAAATAAGGACATTAATCCTATTCCTGAGGGCTCCATGCTCATGACCTAATCACCTCCCAAAGGCCCCATCCTCTAATGCCATCACCTTAGAGGGTAGGATTTCAGTTTATTAATTTTGGTGGGACACAAACATTCAGGACACAGCAGTTTCCTAAGGGAGCTGCTGTTTCTGAGAGTGACTACACATAGGATATCTCATAGTGATAGCCCTGGGAAGAGCCCCATGGTTCTAGACCCACTCTTGGTTTTTGTCATGTCCTACCCCACCTGGGCTGAACAAATGTGTTCAGTAGAATGGAAACTCTGACCTGCACATTTTTAGGGGGTTGAAGTTCACATTTCTTGTATGTGGAAGCAAGAGGATGCAAGATGCTATAGGCAGCAGCTTTCATCTTCCCTATGTTTGAGCTGTGAGAATAATCAATGACGGGGCCATCTGAAATATTTAAAACATGGGAACTTCTTGGTACCAGCAACTCACAAATCTAGATCAATCAATGTTTTTTTGTTGTTTTCTTGTTTTACTTCTCTATTTGTTTTGAGACAGGGTTTTGTTCTGTTGCCCAGGCTGGAGTGCAGTGGCCACAACCAAGGCTCACTGCTGCCTTGACCTCCCTGGGTCCAGGTGATTTTCCCACTTCAGCCTCCCAGAAGCTGAGACCACAAGTGTGAGCCACCACACCCAGCTAATTTTGGTATTTTTTGTAGAGATGGGGTCTCGCCATGTTGCCCAGGTTGGTCTCAAACTCCTGGGCTCAAGCTATGTACCTGCTTCGGCCTCCTAAAGTGCTGGGATTACAGGCATGAGCCACTGCACCCAGCCTATTTTTGTTTAAGTGAATGGAGGTAAGAAAAAGTCGGCATTTTTCAAGTAGCTATTTTCAAGGTGCCTAAATTGCTCCATCAATTAGTTTTAATCTGCTCAAATAATATGTCAGGAATGTATATAATTTGAAATATAGTTTTTCACTCCTTGGCACTGTGAATTCTGTTAAGACCTAAACGGCATTCAAGAGAAATAAGACCCATTTCCATGCACTTGGAGCAAACTATGAAGCTTTTCAAGTAAAGATTTCCACAGGATCTAATCTTGTCTAAGATAGAATTCCTTATAAGGTGCTTAGATGTAGAACTGCAACATTTCACAAATCTACAGATGAAGGCTATTCAGTGCAGGGACTACACCTTCATCTTAAGCTAGAAATTTAGTTTCACGAAGGCATTTGAGTTTTAGCTTGCCACAAAATATAGCCAGTGCCTCAGATTCTAAAATAAATAGGGACTGTAGATAAATCACCACCACGTTTCCTCTTATGAGTCTATAAAAGCATGGCAAATGAAATCATTTCATTTGAATTAGGAGAAGGCTTAATTGGCATTAAATTGTCAGTATTTGAGGGCAGGCTAAAGGGAAGACATTTCCAGCTAGTACATTGTTAAAAGAACTATGCGGATAGCACTTAGAGACTAGACTGGTAGTTCCCAGCACCTGTGGTACATTAGAATCACCTGGGGGACTTATAAGCCATTTCAGAAGCCTGAGTCTCACCCTAGAGATTCTAACTAATAATTAGAATGTACTTGGGCTATCTTTCAATCTGCTTTTTTAAACACTGAAGGTAATTCTAACGTGAACCTATAGTTGAGGACAATTGAACTAGATGATGTGAACTAAATTTGGTTTGGGCAGGTGTTTCTCAAACTTTAATGTGCATTTGGATCACCTGGGGGCATTTGTGAACCACAGCATTGGATTTAGTAAGCCTGGCATCTGCACTGAGATTCTGCATTTCTAACAAGCTTCCAACAGATACCAGGCAGGCATTTGGGCCTGCCAGATTCCTGTGCCCTAGGCTCACAAGGATACCAGGGCTTGTACCTTATTTCTACACAAATTGCATGTCTTGAATACCATGAAGAACTCCACCAAAGAAAAGGTAGCTCCAGTCTGCATTATGCCAGAGGTTCTCAAGTGTGGTTCCCTTGATCAGCGGGTTGAGCATCTCGTAGGAGTTTACCGTAAGTGCCCATTCTCAGGCCCTATCCCAAATCTACAGAATCAGCAACTTGGGGGCGGGGCCCAGTAATCTGCATTTTAACAAGCCTCCAGGTGTCTATAATGCAGCAACCACTCCAGGAGGCGAGTATCAGAGCACCTGGTGCTAAGGAGAGAGAAAATTAACTGAAGGGGATGTGTAGGTGGCCACTGGAGGGTAGGCTTGTTTTATTTTATTTTGAATTAATTTTATTGAGCTATAATTTATATATAATGATTGATCTTTAAGCTTTGATTCAAATTTTTCAAATGCTAACTAACTACCTTTAGGGTGAGCATTTAAAATTTTAAATTCTCATTCCTTGGTTTTGGATGAAAATTCACACACCCCCCACTGCATGTGTTGAAGTATTTGAAAGAAAGTTACAGGCAACATAAAAGCAATGTAGGCAGCCGTAGGGAGGTTGGGTAAGAGGATATTTCACAGCCACAGGAAATTCAGGAGCTGGTGATTTCCAGGATCTCATCAGGCAGCAGGGAGCTGGCACAGAGGAAGACTATTGGAAGTTACAGCTCCTCCTGCTTGAGATAGTTCTGGTCTAGAAGATCTGGGCTTCTTGGGATAACTCTTACTAGATGATTCAGTACAGAAACCAGACAGCGGTCTACTTCTTAGAATTGGGGTACGTGATCAGAACATGACTTGGGCCAGTACAGAAACCAGACAGAGGTCTACTTCTTAGAATTGGGGTACATCAGAACATGACTTGGGCCACCAACTGTCCAGTCCAGACCTAAGGACCAAGGCCAGAGCCAGCAGAGCAGCAGGAGGAGCCAGAGGCTAAGGGCCAGCGTTCCCAAAGCCTGAGTCCCCATTCCCATGGCATTTGGTCCAGGTCTGAGGCCTGGGAATTATAAAACCCCAGTGGCAGAGGTGGAGACTGGAGAAGGTGATGGTACAGGCAGGACTTGACAATTGAAATGAAAATTTTATCTTTCAAAGGTATTCATCAAGGACACTAAATCCAGCCTAAAATTAAAAAGGAACAAAACCACTAATATTTGTTCGTATAACAGACCAACTTCTAAATCATGTTAAGAAGTAAAAAATTAAACAAGTTCTCTCTTTCATGTCAGCTGATTTCTCCTGGCTCCACCAAGGACAGACAAGTGCAGGTACTAAGTGTTAGCCTCACAAGATATCAATGTCAGTGTTGGAAACACCCACATGCCCATGGGACAAGAGGGCAATTCACCATGAACTGTTGCTGCAAGAAAGATGAGTGCAAGAAAAAAAGACAGTGAAGACTTTCCTGCATAATAAAGGAGCTAAGCTGCCATCCTACACAAGTCCAGTTGATAAACCCAGGATAGAAAGCTACCTCAGTGAGCCTGTGATAATGACTGACAGCAACCTACTTCTGAAACTGGTGGCTAAAAAGCAACAGGACTTTTGCCCCCACAAAAATTAAAAAGACAACCCAACATTAATTTCAAAAGCCCTTGGGAAGTCAATAATAATCCTCATAAAGTTTTCAAATTCTAAAAGAGAAGAATTGAAAGGGGGAAAAATAGAGCAACTGGGGCCTCTTTTTCTTGACACAGTCTGAAGCTACAGAGTAAAGTTGATGAAAGTGAAAGAAGAAATGTATTAAGTGTCATGATTTTTAAATCACCCTCAGAGAATGCTGAATGAGTATGTGAGCAAGAAATAAGCTGCCATCTATTAGCATGGGAGGCTGTATTTGAAAGATAGAACTGAATGGGTGAGGATAATATTTATATATTCCTAGACAAAATTAAATCATATGATTCTTAAATTACCCTCAGAGCATGGTGAATGAGTATGTGTGCAAGAAATAAGCTGCCATCTATGAGTATGGGTGGCTGTGTTTGAAAGAGATAATTGAATGGGTGAGGATAATATTTATACATTCCTAGACAAAATTAATTTAGTCACTCCCAGAGAGTCAAAACAGTCTGTCAGCCTTGCTGGTTATCTTGACAACACTGGCCAGTTAGGTCAAAAAGGGCCTCTAAATAGTCACAAGAAAAAAGAGGACACCTGTGCTGTTCAGGAGTTGCAGTCCCAAACTTCCATACCAAATGGCTTTGTTAGCATTCCTTAGACACAATTTTTGCATTGCCTAAGCCTGATTCTATATATTAATAGATACCCTGTAGCAATGTCCTATTGGATCTATAGAATCTTGTCACAAAAAACTGCATCTATTTCCAAATATCTACTACAATAAGTATACTGTTATGGACACAAAAGATCAGGAGGGAAAAATGTATACGTAGAGTATAGTTACGTTAATGCCTATATTCACTTGTGCTTCTGATTTAGATATACAACACATGATGTTGGAGCACAGACCAACTACATTCCTACATCCCCAGAAATCTTTCAAAAAGAAAATAAGATTTTTGTTTTATTTTATGTAACATTATTTGGCATCCAAATGGAGAGCTCTAGAAGAATGGAGGGATTTTAAAATGTTGAGAAAACCGAAAGCATCATCTTAAGCCAGTCAGCAACCATCAGTTTTTTGACAGCATTACTTTTGGACTCAACTCAGTCAAATTTGTAAAATTCTGTTGGTATGGGATGAGTAAACAGCTGGTGAATTAAAAGGTGTTCATAAAGTTGTTTCTTTAGTTGATGGCCTGTATTTATCACCCCTAAGGTCACATTCTTCCTGACATGTACCTGTTGACAATGTTGGCAAATTAAGTCATGCCAAAGTAAATAGTATTTCAACTTGATGACAATCCTACCTGCTTAGTCTGAGATCAATATAATCAATCAAGAAGCCTTTGTCTAACTCTTAACTAGGCGGCATCAACCAATTTAGTTCAGGCAAATCAAATCTATAGGTAATTCTATAAACTAAATAGGACTTTCAATATTGGAGCTACTAAAAGGAATCTAAATCGGTGGGCTTGAGTTTCATTACCTGGTTCTCTATCTTTTAAGGTAAAGTCTCCCCACACACAGCAGAAAACACTGAGGAGTGAAGACAAGTGGAAGTGGAAAAACAGGGAAAATAAATAGAATATTTATGGTAAATATGAATAAATGAATCCTCAGATTACATCATTGTTTTGATACTTCTAGAAAAATACTGAGCTGAATAATGCCTCTATGATATAATTTACTGACTTTTCTTCAGTGCCACACTGGTTCTGAAAGATGTTAATGGTGTCCCATCAAAAAATAAAAAAAAAAGTTTAGGAAACAGCTGAATAGCTTTCTTCCTTGCTGAGATCCACATAAGAATAATACTTCTGTTGATAGGTGCAGCACACCAACACGGCACATGTATACATATGTAACTAACCTGCATGTTGTGCACATGTACCCTAAAACTTAAAAAAAAAAAAAGAGTAAAGCACTAAGACTCAAATACATTTGAGACCCAGCTCCTCCAAAAAAAAAAAAAAAAAAAAAAAAAAAGAATAATACTTCTTCTGAAAGTGCTACCATAAAGAAACCTGTCTAAAGGCCTTCTCATGCTTAGCTGACCATATGTGGACTTTTTAAAGGAATCCTTTTTTCAGGCCACTAATTCGGGAAGTACTACTGTATGACTATAGCTCCCACAGATAATGATCTTAAAACATTTGCCTAAAAAGTACATTAACATCACACAGTGTTACAGGTGAAAGAGGCTGTTCCCCCCACTTCCCGCCCCAGTTTTTATACAGATAAGCTAAATCAGCCAACCGGCTGTGCACGGTGGCTCACGCCTGTAATCCCAACACTTTGGGAGGCTGAGGTGGGTGGATCACTTGAGGCCAGGAGTTCGAGACCAGCCTGGTCAACATGGTGAAACCCGGTCTCTACTAAAAATACAATAATTAGCTGGGCGTGGTGGCATGGACCTGTAATCCCAGGTACTTGGGAGGCTGAGGCACAAGAATAACTTGAACCCGGGAGGCAGAGGTTGTGGTGAGCTGAGAACACACCACTGTATTACAGCCTTGGGGGACAGACTGAGACTCTGCCTCAGAAAAAAGAAGAGAAAAAGAAAAAGAAGCCAACTGTGAATTGCAGCATAGGGTGGCGGTAGAATTCAGGATCTAGAACACTAGAGAGAGCCACTGCCTGAGCTCAAAACACCACTTACTGGACGTATTGCCTTGGAAAAGTCAAGTTACTCAACCTCTCTGGGCGTCTTTATTTGTAAAATGAGGATAATCATAATACCTATCCCACAGACTTGTGAGAGTTAAATGAGATAATACATATCAAGCACTTTGAACAGTGTCTGACACAAAATATAAACTATTTTCCTGCTGCTGCTGCTACTATTATTAGTATTATTATTAGAGACCAGCAAATCTTTTCTATTAAGAGCCAGATAATAAATATTTTAGGCTTCAGGGGCACACATGGTTCCATGTTGTCTAGTTTTCCTGTTTTTTTTTTTTTTATTTTTTTTTAAACATCGCTTCAAAAATGTAAAAGCCATTCTTAGTTCATAGGACATACAAAATCAGGCTAAGGGTTGTGTTCAGCCCATGGCCTGCACCTGCCGACCCCGGATTATGATCATTAAATTACTGGCTCCAGATCATAGAGCTTGGAGGCAACAAAGTCTCATGTAATACAAGGGATTCTACCCACCCCTTCGTGCCATCCAGTTTTTAATTTTGCCACACAGATGAGAAAACATACAAATACATGTAGGCCCATGTCAGCATACATTATGTTCCCAATGGCAATTTTTTGCTAGCACTGGAAACTGGGGCTATGTGGAAAATGGAAAAGCAATTTAAAGTCAGTGACATTTTTCTCTCCCGGGGCCAAAAGGTGAAATACAAACTTCACATTATGCTTCTAGTGCAATTAGAGTAATTCATTTTGCATTCCCTTGGTGGAGTCATTTGATAACACTTGCAACTAGGACAAAATGAGCTCCTCTGGGCTGTGTCTAGAGTCTCTTCTTATGAAACCTGTCAAGTTCATGAAATGCAGTGGTGAGAAAGGCTCCAGCACTGAAAACCATGTGCCCCATGAAGAGCACAGCATTTCAAACACAACTGTGAAGGAGGCTGGATGATTTCTAAAACAGCAAGAGCTGAGCACCCATGAAAATCCACCTCACAGATCATGGGGATTTGCGGTTACACTGAAGCCTAAGAAAAAGTTTTAATTTAAACAGGAAAATGCATATAATAAAATGCAGTATATTAAACAGCATGATTCCAACTGCATATAAAAAGGAAAGTGTGTGGGGAATAAAAAGACACATTAGAGTGGTTATCAGCGCTGTGGGGAGAGGGGATGGGGAGGAACCGCTTATTGGGCATGCGGTTTCCTTTGGGGGTGATGAAAATGTTTTGAAAGTAGGTAGAAGTGGTGCTTGCTCAACATTGTGAATGTACTAAATGGCACTGAATTGTTCGCTTTAAAATGGTTAATTTTATGTTATACAAATTTCACTTGAATTAAGAAAAGACACAGAAGGGGAAATACACTCTAGGGGATTTTAAGTTTCTTTTTCTTTTTTTTTTTTTTTACTATCCTATATTTTCTCCATAGAATGTAGTGCAACTACATCCTCTATCATGAGCAACATTCCTTTAGCATTCAGGAAACACCAGTCAACAGTATAAAAACACACTGTCCATGCAAATGTTTAAATGACCTTGTCAACATGGTCAGTGCAGTTGCAGAGAACCTGGCAGCTAAGCGGAGGCTTGAGGCTTCTTTCATCTTTGATACTCTCATCCAAAGAAACCACTTCACTGATGCAGGTGACAAAATTCCCTGAAAACAACAGCAAATATCCTCTAGCTTCAGCTGCATTTTCCTGAAGAATCATTTTGACCAGGAGCTTTTAAGTAAGTCCAGCACTAAGAAAAATGCCAGCTAAAAATCCACATTTAATTCCTTATGAAAGTAAGGAGTTTCAAAAACAAACAAACAAACAAACAAACAAACAAACACAGACCTTTTCAGGATTTCAGAGGCCTAGAGGTGCGTCAGAGAGACAGAACAGAGCTCGCCCCATGGACAAGCCCCTAAGGATCCTAAGTAGTATATGATCTCTGTCCTATTGCATCACCCATAGCAGGTCATGCAACTAACAGGTTCCTCAGAGAAAAAAATTTAAACAAATTCATTGTTCCTTTTTCTCCCTGATCCAAAGTAACCAGACCCTCAATTTCTGATTAGCTGTATCATCGTACTCCCAGTTAATCAGAATTAGAATCTGGTCTCTATTTTAGCTTCTCTAACTTTATCCAGGAACAAAACCTCTGGATTCCACATTAAACGTTTCTCAGATCTTTCCTTCTTGTGTAACTGACTGAAGCCGAGAACAACTGATTTTCTTGCATTCTTTCTCAGGATCTCTCAACCTTTAATGTCCACAGGAAGTACCCAGAATGACTTCTGTCACCTCTCCAACCACAAAGCCTCCTATCCTAGTAGCTGACTCCTGGTGTCATGATGGTGTAGTCCAGGTTAAGCTTATCTAGGGATTTCCATGTGTATACAAGTGTCCTGTCAAAGCAACTAACCTGGACCGTCCTTGGCTCCTGGTACACTTTATTTTGCAAAGAGAGTCCTTCCTTAAGTTTTTGTTTTGTTTTGTTTTGTTTTTGTTTTTGAGATGGAGTCTCACTCTGTTGCCAGGCTGGAGTGCAGTGGCACAATCTTGGCTCACTGCAACCTCCACCTCTTGGGTTCAAGAGATTCTCCTGCCTCAGTCTCCTGAGTAGCTGGAACTACAGGCATGGGCCACCACGCCTGGCTAATTTTTGTATTTTTAGTAGAGACAGGGTTTCACCATGTTAGCCAGGATGGTCTCGATCTCTTGACCTCATGATCCGCCTGCCTCAGCCTCCCAAAGTGCTGGGATTACAGGTGTGAGCCACCATGCCAGGCCAGTCCTTCCTTAAGTTTTATAAGAGAAAGTGACTTCAAAGGACACATGGTGCAATTTCTTTCTTTTACAAATGAGGATTAAAAAGATTAATATAATTGAAATGATTTGTCCAAGTTCAGGTTTCATCAAAAAAATATTCCTGCATGAATAGCTGAATGAAGAAATAAAGGAACAAACAGGTATCTTTCATTTAAAATGCCAATAAGGTGAACACATTAAGTCAATATTAGCATTCACTTTAGTGCAAGTGTGTTAATGCTACATGGTGCCTGATGTCTATAGCTAGGGCTCTAAATGATCCACAGACATGTTTGTCATTTTGCACAATGTTTAAAAAATGAGTTGCCAACATTTTAATATCAAGAGATTTCATGTAAAAAATCCACATGTTAGTATTAAATGGACATGAAAACAATCTAGAAACCTCAGGCCCATGTTTTGGTAGTTGGAAAACTAGCTGGAAATAAGTGAAAGTGCCCCCCTCAACAGCGTATGTGCACTCCAACTTGCTAAAGTCCACACCCTCTCATATTTGTCTTTGCCTGACACTTTTTCAGCTATTCACATCATCTCCCTGGCTCCCACAGGCATCTGAGTTCACAAAATCTGGTCTAAAGGAACTATCACTTTTGGTGATGCACAAATAAATCATTCAGAGTTCAGAGAGCGCCATCATGGATGAGACACTGAGGTAGCAGCTGCTAGGAGAGATGGTCTTGCAAGAGCCAAATGAGAACTGGGAGGCAAGGAAGAAGAAGCTACAGAGGAAACAGTGGCCATGGGAGGCCCCAGGAGACTGATTTCACCAGCTCCACAGATTCTCTGATGACCACAGCTCATGTAAGGCAGAGACTGATGGTCCGTAAATTCAACCCAGCAATAGAAATAACAATAAAACCCATTATCCTTATTTGGCAAAAAGGAAACTCTTAGGTGGGATGGGGTATTTAAACTTAAGAATATGCACTCAATTATTTGCTCTGATTCACAGCTCCGCACTCTGGACAGCTTAATGCCCCCCTCTCATTGATTTGTTTCCAATGAACTCAGAAGAGCTTCAAGAAAAACAATTAACAAGAAAATGTCAACTTTCAGTCTTGGAAACGTTAAAAAAAACCCAAAACAAAACAAAAATTAACACAGAGACCTACACACTCATCCCACATTTGAGCCTCAAAAACTGTTGAAGCAATGTGGTGAAGAAGCTTTTATTAATTAGTATACTGGGGTTTGGGTGATCAACAGGCAGTTCAGATTTACAATTTAGCTGCTTTAGTATTCAGCAGGCATCAGCTCAGTTGAGCCTGGGCATCAGACCACTAAGTTAATGTAAGTTCTTCAAGGCCTCTGCAAGTAAAGCAGGATATAAATGCTAGTGATTGAGCTTTTCTGCATAGCAGTGATTCTCTAACTTGAGTGTGCTTCAGAATCACCTGGAAGGCCGGTGAAATCCCAGCTTTCTGATTCAGTAGGGTGGGGCAGGGCCTGGGAATCTGCATCTCTAATAAGTTCTCAGGTATTGAGAGCCACTGGTCTATACAGTATAATTAAAGCTGAATTTTAAGAAATGCAATAGCATTTCTAAGAAGCCCCCAGACAAGGCTGAAGTCTCGGATCCCTTGGGGTAATGCTGTGGTTGAATATCAGTAGAGGAACTGGTTGCAGGGCTTGGAGGCTTTGCAGGATGTTAGCAAAGCCAGTAGGACTCAATTTAAATAGAGAATCAATTTTTTTTTCAGTGAAACAAAGAATAAATTCCTTCTTCTGGAACCATTGTAGTAAGTCTTTCACACAACACAATTCAAGTTTAGCAAAGCAATTTTGACATTCAGCCCAATTTGTTAAAATAATATTTTATTACTGGTAACAAATGGCCCGACTTTATCTTTTTGTACACAAAAGAATACATAATATTTTTGTAATTTAATTTCTATAGTAGTTATTCACATGCTTATTTGATGACTTGATTACAAGGCATAATTTATGAAGTTTGCCAAATATTTACAAACCTGCATAAAGTATAATGAGCAGTCTGGTCTAAACTCAATCCCAATATTTGCATTTTGAACGTCATAATAACAGCTTATTTTTTGTAATCAAAGGAAAATTCAACTTGGTATAAAATAACAGATTTATTTATGGAGATGTTGAATGAGGCCTGCATTTCCATCTTACGTCTAGTGACTCTGTGATTTCAGTTTGCTGTGCAGTGCCAGCTGTAACTTATTAATGAAAGACATCTGAACTGCCTTCAACTTTGCTAGACACCAAAATCCTTCCAAGCTAGTTGTATTCTGAGCGAGGAAAAAACAAAAGAAAACATGAGAGGAACTAAAGTTGCTTTTCTAATGAAATTAACTTATTAGAATGCTCAGTATTCAATTATTTGTATAGTGCCTTGTAAAACAGTGAGCAAAAAGATGAGAATGATTCCAGGAAAAAAAAAAAAGAGCTTTATTTCAGTTTAGAAAAAAATGGGAAAATACCTTCATTTGGCTGCATTTATTGTTTTTTTGAGATGGAGTTTCACTCTTGTCGCCCAGGCTGGAGTGCAGTGGTGCGATCTCGGCTCACTGCAACCTCCACCTCCTGGGTTCAAGCAGTTCTCCTGACTCAGCCTCTGGTGTAGCTGGGATTACAGGCATCTGCCACCACACTGGCTAATTTTTTTTTTTTTTTTTTTGGTAGGCTGCATTTATTCTTAAGTGTTTTAAGCTTTATGATGTATAAGACTCACCTATTAGCGAAAGGCGCGTACTAGGTTTGGGGTAAATATGACAGCAATTTGTTAGTAATTCTTTTTAACAGACAGTTGTTTAGGAGAGGAAATGAAAGCTAAATTTTCTAACTGTAACGACAGGAAGGATTTAGGTAAGCAGGATATAATGATCCAAACTGGAAAGAGGCCAGGACACCAGGGTCAAAACCTCCAGTCTCGTCATGGATTCTTAGCAGCAGCCCTATTACATCCTGAAATGTGACTCTAAAAATAACACACGGGATCCCAGAGTTCTGTGTTCCCTTTAGACTATCATTGAATCACATTTTCTCAGTCTTGTTGTCAAAGGATCATCTTCCTAGCTGTTCTAACAACTAAACTGTACACACTTGAGGTGTACAACATTAAGGATTATACACCTTTATCACTTGGGTTGGAATTCATTTAGTCAACATAAATACCTCAATAGAACAGGTTTTTATTGAGCACTCACTAAGTGTTGGGCACTGACAGTTCTAGATGTTGCAGATACAGCAGTGAACAGAACAGTGCTGTCCTGCAGACAGAGGAAAAAAATAGATGAATAAATGGATATTATGGTAAGTAAGTAGTGCTAAGAAGAAACATAGAGCAGGAAAAGGAGTGAGGAAGTGCTGAAGGCTGGTGAAATGGGGCGCTCCTGCTAAGGCAATTTTCCAGCAGACACGTGAGGGCTGTGGGGGAGAAAGCTCTGTGTGTAACTGGGAAAGAGCATGATCCAGACAGAAGGAACAGCAAATGCCAAGTCCCAGAGGCTGGAAGAAAATGCGTAGGAGGAAAGAGAGAGATTAAGGTAGAAAGGGCAAGGGAGGTGGGGATGATATCTAGCAGGGCCTTGGAGGGTTCTGAGCAGTGGAGTGATGTGATCTGAATTACATTTTAAAAACACCCCTCCAGCTGCTGTTTTTAGACTAGACCAAAACGGGCAAGGCTAAGGCAAAGAGACCAGTTAGACACCTCTTGGGGCACAATAGGGAAGAAATGATATTGGCCTGGACCATTGGCCTGGGCCACTGTGTCGTGATGATGTTGGTGAGGAGCAGCCAGATTCTGGATACCTGCTGAGGGTACAGCAAACAGTATTTGTGAACAGACTAACATAGGACATAAGAGGAAGGTGTTCATGGTCTCTGCAACTGAGAGCACATTTGTTGAGATGAAAATGACTGTGGGAGAAGCAGGTGAGAAGAGTTGAAAGCTTTGATTTGGGACTTATCGGTAGAGGAGAAAGGTATATAGAACTGAGCACAAATCTCCTAAATAGGTAATAGTGGCAACACAAGTTTATTTACTCTCAAAGCAGAGAGAGAAGCTGAAGAAAAGACAAGATGAGCTACCAAGGTGTATCTTAACAATGCTATTATCTTTTACTGAAAAAAGCACAATCATATTTTCAGAGTCATATGCACTGGAAAGTATTTTGTATTTATTTAAAATCTGAGAAACTCAGATTTCAGATAATATTTTATTGACTCTTAAAGCACCCACTTGAATATGAAAAAAAACTATCAGAGACCCTCTTTGAGAAGTAGAAGAATACAGAAGGGAAAATGGCTTGCTGAAAGTCAGGAAAGCTTCCTCCACATGGAACATGGTCCTTGGTATAAAAGACACTAAGTTCAAAGTTTACCCTTTTGCCTAGATTAAATGTTGGGTTAAGTGAATTATTCCAAATGGTCAGATCTTAAGTGTAATAAGAGCCTAGGAATTAAAAAAAAAAGACTCATGAATCTCACAGGATACTTACTCATAAGCAAGTTCTGTACTAGAAACTTACTTAACTTATATTTCACTTGTCAGACCAAGACTCATCAGGTGTTTATAAGATAAACAAAATACACAGATTGCCCAGCAAGTGCTGGACTCTCCCAGCCAGCAAGCCACTTTCCAATATTTTGTACTCTTACTCTCACCTTACATGTCTACCATGAGTTACTTTTGTTTTCAAACCTATTTATTGTTAGTTGTCATAAAAATTACATAAACCAATGATACGATCTTGTGGAAAGAAAGAGCGTTGTTGTTTCTCTAGTTGAATATTGTGGGAAGGTTTCTTTAAAGGCAAGTTGCTAAAAATATTTTTCTCAAATTCCGTGTAGACAAGATAACTAAAAGATTAGGGAAAAAAGTCACAGAACTGTAGGATTTTACATTCCATTGCACTCTGCTCAATAAGTGTCCTTAGTCTCAGATCCACCTTAAAGAAACCAAACTGGCTATCTGAGGCATTCAGAGTAAAGTATAGGGGGGAAAAAAACAACCCCAAAACATAAAACCCACTCAACAGACCCATAATTAATGAAAAGGCTTGTCCCTAACATTAAAAGATTAGTCAACAATAGAACATTTATATGCTTTAAGTTACAGTGTTTAAGGTATATATGAATTAATTTTAAAAAATGATTACTTGCTCGAATTGACTTTTGTGATAAACTGACCAAAAATGCACCTTCTCATTGCATGGGCTAAGTAAGAGGGCTGTTAGTATATTTCATGGCCCCCTGATTCTAGGCTCCTAGGCTATACTCATATTTGAGTAGAACCACTCATTGAGTCACAAACACTATTTCACGTACCCTGGGAGATCTCTACATTTCTCATTGACCCAATTTGATTTATGTATCCTGCCTTCATTTTGAACTGAGGTAATTATAACTATGTGTATTTCATATAAAGCCTTTCACTTTGATGGCTTGTGTGTTCTATTAGGAATAGAAACACATATAGAGGAATAGAAATAAAACGGTGGTGATGGAGAAAATGTTATCAATGCTGAAGGTGGTAAATATGGTTATTTTAAGTTTTGAGATAAGGAAGTGGGCAAGAGTATCCACATGCATGTATATTTGGTGAAAAAATGTACTCAATATTTTCTCCAAGTGTCAATCAACCGAAAGGACAATGCACTGTCCAGTTTGGACAATGAGATTTATATTTATTTACACATTATGCTATTAATGAAATTCAATGTAATAGTTCCCAGAAGCTGAAACACTTAGTTTCTTCAGTAAGAGCAGGCTCAAATAGTATTGAGTTTGAATAAAAAATCCAATACATAATTATTTTTTAGTTCTTGCTGGCTAGCTGCTCTTAAATTTCAATGACAATAATACTAGGAGAAAACCTTCAAATCTTCCCTTGAAGTATACATCCCCCCACCCCCAACCCTCAAACATATACCACTGGTCATGGAACAACATGGGTTTGAACTGTGTGGACCTACTTATACATGGATTTTTTTTTTCAGTAAAAGTTACACCAATGTGCCTGCCTCTCCTGACTCCACTTCCACCTCCTCCACCTCTGCCACCCCTGAGACACCAAGACCAACCTCTTCCTCTTCTTCCTCCTCTGCTTACTCAATGTGAGGATGATGAGGATAAAGACTTTTATGATGATCCACTTTCACTTCATGAATAATATATTTTTTCTTCCTTATGATTTTCTTATTAACATTTGCTTTTTCTCTAGCTTACTTTATTGTAAGAATACAATAGGTAATACATATACCATACAAAAATATGTGAATTGACTGTTAATATTATCATAAGGTTTTCAGTTAACAGTAGGCTATTAAGTTTTGGGGGAGTCAAAAGTTATACATGGATTTTCGACTGCACAGGGGTATGGTAGCCCTAACCCCCACATTGTTCAAGGGCCAACTGTACATATCCATAATCTACTCAAGGGTATGTTTCAGAACGTGGTTCTTAGAATGGGCCAAGACTAACAGCAACCAAATTATGGAAAGCAAAAACATTATGGGATTTACTGATTTGAGCCATCTCCCCAGGACTGTATTTGCTCAGGGCACAGGGCAAAGTGGGTGCAGCATATAGGGCATGAAAAGACCTGGTTTTAGGTTGGACTCTGGCCCAGCTTGCTGTGTGGTCTCAGAGTTCCTTTACCTCTCTAGCTTCATTTTTCTCATCTGAAAAATGAGGTGAGAAGCCCTTCCTAAGGTCCATTTCGAACTCTAAAATTCTTTGCCGCTGTCATCCTAATAGTTAACACATATTGAGGGCTTTCAATAAGAAAGGCAGTACACAAAGTGCTTCCCACGTCATAACTCACGTAAGCCTCACAGTCATCCTAAGAGCAGATATTCTAGTACTGTTTCCATTTTACAGATGAAGAAAATGAGGCACAGAGAGGTCCAGCTGTACATCTGCTTCACATAGCTGGGAAGGGGACGAGCAAGGATTTGAACCCAGGCAATGTGGCCCCAAAGCCCCAATACTTGAGCTCATACTGCATCATCCTGTTTCTTGTAATATGAATTGGTAATTAAAGAAGGAGTTGATCTCAGAAGAGTAATAAAAGAACTTGAAGGCACTGCAAAATCTGTTCTCCCAAAGTGAGGTGACCTGAACAATAGCATAAAACCACCACAATAAGGACAGAACCAAACACTCTTATGTGACATTGAGCATCCATTTCTGCCTCCAGAGCTACAAACCAGGAGTTCTCAAACTTCACCACACATCCGAGTCACCTGGAGCGTCTTGTCAAAAATGAAGATTCAGGATCAAAACATCTGGGTGGGCCTGAGACTCAAATGTGTAACAAGCTCCCGGGGGCGGGGGGGGTCTGTACTTCTGGAATGAGGACCATACTTTGTGAGTGAGGGTAATAGAGCTTTGATGGTTTAGGGGTCAACAGAACTCAATTCTGCCATAAGTTATCTCTGGATTCATGGTTAAGTTTTGTAATCTCAGTGTCCTCAAATGATCTTCCCTGTACATTTCCTATTAGCTCTAAAATTCAATATTTCTAATGATATTAGAAATTCAACCTACACTGAGTTTCCACTTGTTGGAACCCTCTCTCATTCAACCTACACTGAGTTTCCAATTACAGGGTTAATGAGAAGACAAAATGCCTCTCCATTCCCCCAAACCCATGTCTCTGCCATGGAAAGTGAAGGCTTAGTCCTTTTCACACACATTACAGAAAGATAATGGGAGCTCTGTACAGAGGTAAAATCACCCTGTAAACACACGATAAGCAGAAAAAATATTTAAGAGGCTTTCTACTTCTTTGAGAAGTCTCTTTGAGACTCACTTGCCAGGGCAATGGTATGTTGGATATGGTATTAAAAGACTGATCTTAACCCAATATTTTAATAACTTATTGGGAGGGGGAGTTTGGATTTCTTAACCATCCAGACCTGCACTGCCCACCCAGTATGGTGGCTATTAGCCATATGCAGCTACTGAACACCTAAAATGTGGTTAGCCTGATTTGAAAATACACATCAGATTTCTAAGACTTAGTATGAGCAAAAGAATGTAAAATATGTCACTAATAAATTTTATATTGATCTCCTATTAAAATGACAATATTTTAGGTCTACTGGGTTAAATATTTTATTAAAATTAATTTCACCTGTATCTTTTTACTTTTAAAACACAGCTACAAGAACAATTTAAATTATACATGTGGCTCACATTGCATTTCTACTGGGTGGTACTGACCTAGACCTTTGTCACTCAAACTGTAGTTGTCAGATGACTAGTATCCATGCCACCTGGGAGCTTGTTAGAAAAGGAGAATCTTGTCCCCACCTCAGACCTGTTGAATCAGAATCTGCATTTTAACAAGAGCTCAGGGGATTCTGGTATACACTCAAGTTGGAGAAGTGCTGGACTAGTATCCCTACAACATATCGTAGTAGGTATTTGGGTTGTTGGCCCACAGGAGTGACATGCTAAAAGGGTATTTTACTTGCTGATTTTCTACAGAAACATGTCAGCAAAGCAATGTTAACTTTTAAATTATCATACAATTTAAGTATATAAAAATATAGCACACATAAAATTAAACACACAACATATATACATGGGGGGGAAGAGAAGGAGGCCATTTAACTGAAGCTACCTTAGTTACTTCTGGATTTTCAGCCACCATGTAGGTAAAACTAATGTTCACTAGATCTGTGCCACTGCAGACACAAACTATCCGCCCTTCCAGATCATTTTCTGATTTTCCAACAGCTTCAAGAGCAGCCAAGATTTTGGGATCCTGTATAGAGGTACACAGATAGAAAAAAAAATAAGTTACATCACAGAGCATGGAGGAAGAAACTTGGTAAGAAGAAACCACATTTAATGTAAAAATAAACGTAAGGGCTCAGAGACCTAGCATTATTCTAAAACCTGTAAAGGTGAAATTTGTAACACTATATATTCCTTGAAATCAACTGATATGAAAGATATTACAAATTTTTTGGTTGGGGGAGGTACGGAGTCTCTGCTCCGTCACCCAGGCTGGTAAACAGTGGTGCATTCTCAGCTCACTGCAACATCTGCCTCCCTGGCTCAATGGATCCTCCCACCGCAGCCTCCTGAGCAGTTGAGACTACAGACACATGCTAACACACCCTAATTTTTGTAATTTTTGTAGAGACAGGGTTGCACTATGTTGCCCAGGCTGGTCTCAAACTCCTGGGCTCAAGGGATCTGCCTCCCTCTGCCTCCCAAAGTGCTGGGAGGTGTGAGCCACTGTCTGGCCTAAAATTTTTGATTTAGAAACTAGACGTGAGGGTCTTTGTTTAGAGTTTTGATTGTAGTTATTGGAGGACCTGGAATATGGCAACTGGATAGAAAAGCCTTTTATTAGGGTCTGTTTGTCCACAAAGCCTCTCTCTCACCAGAGGAGAGTCACAGAGGTTTCAGTGAATAAATGTGGCATTACCACAACCAGCAACCACATGTTATTCTCAAAACTGAGATCAAATGTTTTAAGTAGCCTGGATACAAAGAGTGAGTTTTTTTATCTCTAGAAGCCATGGCCATTTCCAATATAAGTAAATCCATGTTTAGAAAAGCAAACACCAATCACAGGTACCTTTGGTATGGCTCCCGACCGAATACTGTTGATGAGGGAGCATTCTAGCACCTGTCCTTCCTGAAGAGAGAGAATACAACACAGCAATGAGCTTAAATTATGCCATACCTATGATACAGGCAAACTGCTTGGCAAAAATTTCTGATGATGAAGGCAGTGCTGATTACAGTCAGGTTGAAGAGGGAATTAAAACCATGTAACAATAATTATTGTAAATAACCAGAAATAATCAAGACCCCAAGTATTCCATTTCACATATATATACATATATATATATACACATATATACGTGCAACGCTGAATATAAAAATGTTTCTAAAATCTGTTACTTTTATATATAAAACATTGTTAATAATCATTAAATATATGTGTGCACATGAAATGTGAGAAAAATGCTAATTTTTATATAACTTTAATTCTTTTCTTAAATTCTGCTCAATTGTTCATTAAATGTGGACACTGTACCATACATCGAATTAAGTCTCAGGGTATAATGAGATGAACACACTTTTAACGTACCTTTAGATTTCAGCTTGAGCATCTCTTCTTCTGGCAGATTTCTTTCTAACTCCCAAGATTAAATTAAGCTCTTTGACAATCCAGTGTTCTCTTTCACAACATTCAATGACTTATAACTTATTTTTTAATGCCTGACTTTGCTCCTAGACTGAAATCTATGAGGATAATGTCCTTAATTATCACTGTATACTTCAATGCCTGGCACATGTAGGCACATTTTTAAAAATCTTGAATGAATGAATAAGGGTAGGGTTCATCAACAGCACTCAGTCTACTTGTTGAGAAACAAAATGGCTTAAACTACAAAGCAGAAAGAACAACTTGCTGTTCTTGGGCCATACCTTGCCTTCACTTTTCCATGTCAGAAAGAAGCCAAACTCATCCACTTTGAAGAGGCAGTTGGGTTCAAACACAAAGGATTCCTGTCAAAAAGAAATGTGTTGATCTTCATGACTCACACCATTTTGAATCTAATAAAAATGAAAATATTGCTGAGCTTCTAAACAAATTAGAAATCACTCTTTTGTATCTAATATCCACAATTCTTATTGTATTATGGAATGTTTTCATTTTGAAAACTCTTCGCTTTCAATTTTGTATTGTAAAACTGATCAATTTAATAAAACATCTTGCTCTAGGAGAGGTTTAAGAACAAAGCATACTGATTGAAAGCATGAAAGTCATAGAGAAGAAAGTTTCCTTAATATCTTGGAAGAAGGATTCCCATGTTCTAGCCCACTGATGTCAAAAATCAGGAGATACATTATTTTTTAAGTCACTGGTTTTTGTTTTGTGTTTTTTTCTTTCTTTCTTTTTTTTGTCTGTAAAATCTAGCATTCAGATATTTGCTGAGATTTTTGCTTTTTTATCTAACCTCATTTGGTGTCCTGTAAAGCAGGTCTTGAACAGTCCCTAGAGCTAAAGTGTAGTCGCTAGACCAGCAGCATCAACATCAGCTGGGAGCTTTACTGAATTGCAGAATATGGGGCCCCAGTCCAGATGGACTGAGTCAGAGCCTGGGGGGATGTGACCCAGCAATCTGTGTTCCAACAAGCCCTCTAGAAGATTCGGACACACACGAAAGTTTGACAACCATTGCTTTGAACTTTGACACCAGAAACTCAGGGAAAGCTACAGAATCACGTTTGAATAAAGAAGGAATGAATATTAGCCAAATTCAAGGCATCAGAGCATCAGTGTTACAATTGCCAACTGACTTCTTATCTTATTAGAGCACCACTGTGCTTAGGAATGAGAGGAAAAATCCATGTCAATGAAAGAAAAAAGGGCATTTGGGAAATGAACACAGATGTCCTGTCCCCTCTGACTGCATTACACCAATACTTAGCATCCACACTTCAACAAATCTACATGTTCTTTTCATGAGCTGAAGAAACCGGCTTCCTAGATCATTTCAATACCAGCAATTAGGAACCTGTCTGGCAAACATGGGTCAAGGCCGTGCCTTAAAACAAATAAATAGTAATTACAGGATTAAGGTTTTAAGGGCCGTTCAGACTCTTAGTTTCACCTGTTAAAATTTATCTTTCTAAATTACAGGGGAACAACAACATTTGTCAAGGTAAATCCAATGCCAAGATACTAGGCCATCATAAAGTAGTCCTAGGGGTCCCTGAACAAAGCAGGCATCAATTTGGGTAATTTTCTGGCAGATGAAGTATTACTGTATGTATTTATGTATTCCAACTCTGTATCAAGCATGTGCTCTGTACTGCTGTCATTGCCATGAATAAGACCAAAGGAAAGGGCATGGTATAATCTTTGCTTTTGGAGTCAAAACCCAGTTCCACCATTTGTTATGTACTCTCTCCCAGAAAGACCCTTTCTAAATTTCAGAATCCTTATCTAACAAGTGGAAGTAGTTCCACCTACCTTTTGGGTTTATTGCTGGAATTAAATGAGATGGTGAACATAAAGCACATAACACAGAATTCCAATTCAGCAAGTAATAGCTCTATCAATAATACATGGTTCAGACTTGTAATAGTGGTAGCAAATTATTAACAATATGAAAGCGCCAGTATATGACATTTTTTGACCCTTCAAAATGCCATTTTTGGACAGTTCAACCTTTTAGAAAAGGCTTAACCCAGAAGTTGATACTTTAGATGAATCTTCATGCCAGGCAGAGTGAGCAGCTATTGACCTCACATTAGAAATTTGTTTGGTGTGGCTAGAACACCTCAAGAGAATGACAGGGAGTGTGATGCGACATGTATAGAAGAGTTGTTTCATTGCAAGGGTCTTGTGTGCCACCTAAAAGGCAATAGCTATTACCCAAAAGGCCACGGTGGGTCTTATGTTGTTACTGACTAAAAAAATGAGAATTATCAACTAATCAAGACATGAGAATTAGCCCATTTCCAAATATATCCCAACCAATATCCTGATGGTAATGAAGAATTTTGGTACACAGTGTCCAAAAGTACATCCTAAAATGGTGTTTACAGAGTAGATCCACAACGAATCAGCCACTATCATTACTTATGTGCACCCTATCACCTAATTCCAAGTAAGGATTTGAGATGATTCATAAAATACAAATAATAAATAAGAATGGGTTTCCAACTTATTTTGAGAGTGAACTTTCACTTCCTTGGCCTCCTTAAGTACAAAATTCTTTTCTTCCTTCCCCCCTGAGTACCCCTAGAGCTTGCCATTACCACCTGGACATTTCAATTCCTAATATCTCACTCTTGGAATTCCATCTGGTCCTTCTAGCCCCTAGCTCTACAGTTCTCCCCTCCTATATTTGACTTCTTTGCAAAGTCAAATATCCCTTTTGATTATCCCTGCCAATCTCTCACTATCCACCAGTTCCCTCCTCCTTTTACTTCCATCCTTATCTAGCTTATTTCCAAAGCAGCCCAATATTGCAATCACTCCCTCACAGGTGGTTCGCAACTTCCATGTCTCATTTAGTGTTTTCTTGGCCAAAAAATGAAGTCTATTTTGTGCATATTTTATCACCAAACTTGGTGGTGAAAATCACAAAATGGAACTGTCTGGCTTTAGTTTAAATTCAAGATTATAAACCTCAAATGGATAGTCAACAGTGACGTTCAATCTTATATTTCCTTCTCAATAGTTACTTACTCTTTGAGAGGATGAGTCCACTGCTTTTTTGAAACCTGTTCACATTCAGCCAATTACAGCGTTTCATCAAGTAAGGAAAAGCCATCAGGTGGACACAATTCTCTTTCTTTCCCCCAGTAAAGCACGTTTTCCCCTGTCAAAAGTCAACCCCCCAGCATCTGCTCTGGATTCAATCTTCTTTCACCTATACAAGCACTTCAATCCTTCATTTTTCACCACCTAACACACATCAGGTTTGTTCTTTTTCTTTACTAGATCATTCCCATCAGCACACAAATGTCTTCTAGCTGTTCCTACTTCCACTTACTACCCCATGTCCCTGATCCTCTTCAGGACATAATATCTTGGAAACATTCACTGTTTCCATTACCTCTCTTCATACCATCTGAGCAACTCTATCTGGCTTCCATTTCTATCACCCTCTAAAACTTCTCTGGCCAGTCCAGCATGCTGCAAAATAAGAGTGCACACCTTCCTTTTCTCACCTGATTTGATCTCTGAGAGGCTGATTATTCCTTCCTTCTTGAAACACTCTCCAATCCTGGTTGTGCTCCATTACCTTAGTCTAATTTCCCATCTTTTCCTTCTGTACTCCACTTTTACATAGTCCCCAGGACTTGGTTCTGGAAATTATCATTTCCACTGTGTTCCTAGATTTCATTCAATCTTGTGTCTACAATATCATCTATTTCCTGATGACTCTCAAATTTGTAAAAGCAGCCCCATCCTCTCCTCTGTGAGTTCAAATATTTGCTATTTGACATCTCCACTAGGATCTCTTGAAATAAGTATGTCCATACTGAATTCCTTATTCTCTCCCCTCTCTCCAAGTTTCTCCATCACAGTACTTCCTTAGTTCCACCATCACAGTACTTCCTTAGTTCCATAAATGTCACTAGCATCTGGTCACTTATTGAAACTAAGAGTCATCCTTAATTTTCCCTCATCTTTTCCTCTCACTTTCAGTAGCAAGTCTAGTTCTATAATATTTCAAATACACACCCACTTTACTCCCTCTCCATCACCACCCACCTTGGCCCAAACCAATATTATCTCTCCCATGGATTGATCTTCTCACTTCTGCTTTTTCTGCTGCCCATAGGAGCCAGATTGATTCTTTAAACTTTGAATCAATGTATTAAAACCATTCAATGGATTCCTATTATATTTAGGATAAAATCCCAACTCCTTACCATGGCGGAAAAGGTCCTGAACGATCTGGGTCCTTCAAATCTTATCTCATGCCACTCTCTGTTCTTCCTTCTATTTCTTGTTCACAACCATACGAACTCTTTTCCTGCAACCCCTCAAGCTCTCTCTAGCATCAGGGCCTTTGCACCTGCAGTTCCTCTTGCTGAGAAGTCTCTTTCTCCTGCCCTTGGTGCATCAGGCTCCTCTTCATTCTACAGACCTTGTCTTCATTATCCCCTCCTCAGAGAGGCTCTCCCTGATCCTTGATTTACTGACTGGCTCCCACACCAGAATACAACAACCTCCAAGAGGGCAAAGTCCTTGAAGTAGTCTTGTTTACCTTTGTGTTCTAGCACCTAGCACATCAAAAGCACCATAAAACTAACAAATTAACTTAAAAATGAATGAACAAATGAATTTTTTTTAAATAAAAGATTTTGCAGCAGGCCAATATGTAAAACAAATAAATAAGAAGTTGCTCAAATTGAGGGGGCTGCACCAGGCCCAGAACCCATCAAGGAAGTCCTTGGAAGACTGCCAAGGATAGAAGTGCAATTACAAGGGCACTGGTTGAGGCTGTCTGCCTAAAGGCAGGAGCCCCTTTTTGTAATGCATACAAACTAATCTTCGAGATTGGGGGTGACTTTGAGGCACCTCCTGGGAATTCCTATTGAACCAGGAGCACTGTTTGACACTGTGAAGAAATCATTTTCAAAATAGGATGAGAAATCTGGGCAAAGAGAAGAAAAATAAAGTGGAATAGTAAACTAAGGCCAGAGTAAAAGGCAGCTCTCAGAAATGTCTGTCATAAGGTCCTACACAGTTATAACAGGATAGCAACTTGGCTCTGGGCCCCCTAGCAACAAAAGCAAAAAAGGGAAAAAAATATTTACCAGGTGCCCATCCAGCTCATAAAATAAAAACATATCAGTTGTTAAGAGAAGCAATTATCAGAATAGAAATTCTCCAGGGGGATCTTAGAATGAAACCCAGCTGACACTAAAGACCAGGCTCACGAAAAAACCCACAATCAGCCCATCAACTGTGGCTGAAAGGTTCTTGGACCAAATGCTTCAAACCACCCATGAAAAATCAGAGAGCAAATCTGAGGGATGAGAGGTAATCAGCTGAAAGGAACTAAAACACAATCTAATTTGGTTTCTCACCATCTCCTACTAACAAACATAATAACCCTACCCTCTGGTGAGTATAGACACATCATCTCTATTTTTTTTCCCCCTAACAGCAGTTTTAAATTTCACATGAATCCCTCCCGACCTGAAAGTGGGCTATGGCTCCCTGACCAGATTGAGGCTAGGCTATTGTGAAGTCCCACTGTCAGAAAAATCCTCCTCCAGATCTGGGCACTGCAGGGGAGATCATACAAGAAAGCTGGAACGTTTCTCCTTTGTGAATCTATTTGTTTTGCAGTCAAATGGTAACAGAATTTTCTGGTAAAGAAACAAACCATAAGAGAACTTCCTGGGGGGGCGGGCAGAATTTTAATTCTCATATTAGTTAAAATTCATCAGTCACACCTTAGAGCTCAAGGACATGTTAGCTCATCCAGCCCAACTCTTTCCTTAGGCCACTAGAGAGCAAGGCTAGAAAGGGACAGGAACACCTTTTGTGAAACTACTTAAGCGGAGGCCAGAGGACATTCTGTTTGAGAGTCTAGAATCACTTTTGCTGGAGATCACCATTGCTAGAAGCTATTTCTGGCTCAGAGATCCCCACTCTGGGGGGTTTCTGCCACTACAGGCTTACAGAGATATTTCCCTCTCTTATCAAAGATGGAGTATGTTTTTCACTTGTGTGTTATTTTTAGTATATTTTCCCCCACACATGCTGTTTCAACATTAATCAATATCACAACCTATCTTTCAAAGATTCAAGTTACTTTCAAATCAACTAACATTAAAAATGTTTCCTTTATTTCATTTTTTAAAGTGATTCTGTTCAATAAAGTTTAATCCCCTCATAAGGAATGTCAGAGAGCTCAGCAGGCCAAATACTCTGATTGAAGTGGAGAAAATTCCTTGGATGGGGATACAGCTAAGTTGATTTTATTTTAATTGTGAGTTGTAGTTATTTCTTACCCTTTCTCTCTCGCCCTCTCTCTCACCATCACTTCCCAAGTTAACTGCAAATGTCTGTATCTTTATACTGTGGAGTTGGCATCTTCAAACAGGGCATAGTCAAGTCTTATTACCAGCTAGGGACAGCTATTTTGGACCAGATCATAAAAGCTTTAACTCTACCTTATTTAAACATGAGTTGGCCAGGGGCTTTTCTGTGTTTGTCACTGGACAGATACATTAGGATGCAGAGAAATGTGAAATGGAGTAGGCATTCACGTTCCATCATGAAACTACGTTTCCTGGGAAAGAAGACCTTCAGAAGAGGTGGCAGTCCACAGTGGTTTTGAGGCCCAAGCCTTGTAGTGATTGCTTCCTGGGTTTGCATGTCAGCCTCCTCACCAGGCAACTGCTGGAGAATCTTGCAGTTATTCTGCTTAACCTTGCCATATTTCACTTTTCCTAGCTGTAAACTGGGAAAACTGATACCGACTCACAGGGCTTTCGAAGAATTAATATTGAGAATGTCTAAGCACCTGGGACAAAGTAAAATGCTGACTAAATGGTCGTACTTATGAGAAAATAGCTACCATTTTAGGGCTCTTGTGTGAGGCATTTCACAAATACTATCTCACACAAATCTCATGATAACTCTGCAAGGTTTTAGACTAGATCAACATTGTCCAATGGATTTACCACGATGATGGAAATGTGCCAGATGGGTTCTGCCCAATATGTTCACCATGAGCCACAGGGAGCACTTGAAATGTGGGTAATGCAACCAAGCTGCTGAATCTTTTATTTTAATCAATTTTTCATTTAAACAGCCACAATGTGGTTAGTGGTTACCATATTGGCTAATGCAGTTTCAGAGAGAAGGGGGGAAAAGGTTCAGAGGAGACTAAATTCTTCAAAGCCACAGTCAAATAGTAACAAACCTGAAATTCAAGCCAGCTTCTCTGATTCCAAAGCCCATGCTTGTCCAACTCGGGCAACCTTGACCAAGCAGGGCCCCTCTGCCTATCGCCAGAAGATTGTTGGACGGTCAATAAACGAACACTGCCTAGGTAGACTCCACTAGGTACACATGAGACTCACCCTCCTTGCTTCCTGGTTTGATAAGAATGGAGAGGAAGTTAAAAAGACTTTGTCAAGGTTGGAGAGAAACAAAGAGGAGTCTGAGGAAGAGGCCATAAGGGATCTCATCCAATTTAAATCACATTATGCGTGACTACCACCAAAGAGACCTCATAAACCAGGGAGAATGATGGGTGTGGCCTTCAGACTGGGAAAGCAGGTGGAGTCTGGTTTAGAATTAACCAAGAGGTCCAGCTTTCTATCAGATCCTGAAAGCTCAGAGCCCAAGAGATGCTTTATGGCTTATTTATTTCCTCTCCATATTCCAGGGAAATCCTTTAAGCTTCATACCTAGCAGATCCTTTGTGATTCTGCACAAACACTTCCTCTCTCAGAACCACAAATTTTTATTTTTTTCAAGTTAAAATAAAGCCCTCAGTGATAACATCCTGCCATCAGAATGATTTATGGACTGATGTAATAGATGGGCATGGGTCCTTATTAAGTTGCTTTTACCCTCATGAGCTTGGTCTCTTGCTTGGAAGGATATAGAATGTTCATTCCATTTGTGCCTCTCCCATCTGCTTTAAGATCCCAGGAGATAAAGGACACTGGGCCTCTCAGCTCACGTTCCACATGAGGAGCCAGAGGGCACGGTTGTAGCTGCTCCATCACAGATCCTTGCTATGTGCTACAAGTATTACCTTGTGAAAAAATCTGCCAGAAAAAATAACAGCATGTGTAGCTCCTGCATTCCTTTTGATGGCCTTTGATTCTTTGGACAGATGTTCCTATTGGGTTAAGTTGTTAAATATAGACCTTTCCCCCTTCCATCAGTAACTGATGCTCAGCTGGAGTCCAACAGGGAGATGCCGTTCTAGTCTCCTGATGAGCAATTCAAAAGGCCTGTGGCACCTGTTAATATGCCTACTATTGCTAGGTAACATACACAGTGCTTCCTAAGAGCCAGGCAACGCTCTAAGTACTTTCTCTACATTAACTTATTATCCTCCCAACATTCCTATGAGGGAGGTACCATTTTTATTATTGTTATAGGAGCTAGAAAGAAATTATTAGGCAGATAGTGAGGGTACAAGGAGTTTTTAGCTAGGCTTCCCTTTTAATAAAAGTAGCCCCCAAATCATTTCTTCTCTAACAAAGAGCAGCCTGAAAAACTGAGCTGCAGACATAGATAAACAAGCTGGAAGCTTGTACAGGTGAATGCCGGCAGCTGCGCCAAGAGAAGGCTACCTGGAAGCCAGGTGTGTTCAATACGGAGGCTCCATCTTCCCTTTTCTTTGTCACCACGTGTACAGTAAGGACCAGGCAACATGGCACCAGCCAGCTAGAGTACCCATCTGCACAATAAAAGATTAGGGTGGAGTGGCCAGCTTCTTTGCACACTTGCAAATGGCACGCCTCCTCCAACCCATCTTTCATCCCCTGTGTAAATCACACACCCCCTCCTTAAGTTCATTTATTAAACTTTCTGCATTTCACTGCGGAAGTGGCAACCCATTTTCTCCAGGACCCCTTTCTGTGCAGAGAGCTCTTCTCTTTCTTTTGTCTGTTAAACTTCCACTTTTAACCTCACTCTCATGTGTCCACGTCCTAGTTTTCCATGGCTGTGGGACAACGAACCTTGGGTATTATCCCAGACAAACAATGCTGCTTCACTAGTTATACCTATTTTACAGGTGAGGACATTGACGCATGCAGATTAAGTGTTTTGAACAATATGCTACACCTGCTTTGAGGCTGACATGTGCAAGACTGACACTGTTCAGGAGTGGGCCCAGGTAACTGCTCAGCAGTCATACCTGAAGAAGCCTCTGCTATTCCTCTTGTCACTGATGCCAGAAATCATCACGAAGGGTCAGATGGGCTTCTGAAGTGTTTTGGTTTTACTTACTGCATTTCTTATGGATTCCCCGTGAATCCTACCACATAGATAACTGAACAACTGTACTACTGAAACATTCTATACTTATTACAGTTTTTTATGGGGGAGTGTATTTTGTAAGAATTCTGTAAGAATTTTTTCTCAGATTCCAGGACCAGGAAAAACTCTATTCCTACTGACCTGTTGCTTTCCTTACAATCTAATGGACACTGTGAACCCTATGACAACTTGTGTTTTCTACATTGATTTAACCACTAGGAACACCAGAAGCAAATCTGAGGCTCACCTCTTTCAACTTTACAGATCATTTTTGCTGCTTGTAGAGTTGCTGCCTGCTAGATTTACCCCTCATTTGATGTACTCTCCCTTGTTTACTTTTTTCCCTTCAATCTAAATCCCTCTTCCATTATTTTATCTGGTGGTACATATTTCACATTACAGCTTCCTGTGGAAGGTGAGAGAAACATGTAAGCATAAAAACCAACTCACCAGCAGCAGAAACAATTGGGTATTTTACATAGGCTTTAGGGTTTTAGATGAACCTGATCCAAATGTGGTTAGATATTCATTTCTTCATCTCTAAAAACAGAGATAACAACATCAACCACAATACCTATCTCACAGGTTATTTCTGGGCATTAGAGTGCTTGACACATAGTCTGAACTAAGTAAATTAGTATTGATTTTTTAATTTTGTTTTATTATTTTTTTTTTTCGAGATGGAGTCCTGCTCTGTCACCCAGGCTGGAGTGCAGTGGCGCGATCCCAGCTCACTGCAACCTTTGCCTCCTGGGTTCACGCCATACTCCTGCCTCAGCCTCCCAAGTAGCTGGGACTACAGGCGCCTGCCACCACGTCTGGCTAATTTTTTGTATTTTTAGTAGAGACAGGGTTTGTCTGTGTTAGCCAGGATGGTCTCGGTCTCCTGACCTCGTGATCCACCCACCTTGGCCACCCAAAGTGCTGAGACTACAGGCCGGAGCCACCACACCCGGCCAGTATTGATTTTTTTAAAGAGACAGAATTTTGCTGTCATCCGGGCTGGAGTGCAGTGGTACAATCATAGTACTCCAGCTTCAAACTCCTGGTATAATCATAGCACTGCAGCCTCAAACTCCTGCACTCAAGAAATCCTCCTGCCTCAGCCTCGTGAGTAGCTAGGACTACAGGCATTCACCATCATGGCTGGCTAATTAAAAAAAAAATTTTTTTTGTAAAGACAGAGTTTTGCTATGTTGTCCAGGCTGAACTCCAACTCTGGGCTTCAAGCAGTCCTCCTGCCTCAGCCTTCCAAAGCACTGGCATCATAAGCATGAGCCACTGCACCTGGCCCAGTATTGATTATTAATATAAAACATAGTAATAATAATCATTATAATATTGCTAGTACTGATTATTATTAACCACCAAAGACAAATGAGGTAAACACCACCATCCCTACCTTACAGATGAGAAAACTTTTCCTAACTGAGGTGAGGCAAGTCACCCAAGAGGATGCAGATAATATATAATATGAGGCAGAACTACAAATACATTTTGACAGGGAATCCATTTCTGTTACACAGATCTTTAAAAAGAGCAATGGTATTAGTGCATGTCTATTTCCAGCGAGCTAGAATACAAAGCATACTAAGAATACTTAGTATACTAAGCATAAGGGAAACCCAGAGTTTGTAACTCTGGGTTGACTTAGACTTGTTGAAAATGTGGTTTCTGCACAGGAGGTTAGCTTGTGTTTGTTCCTGCTCCAACTCCTCCAACCCACTCTGCCTAAGCCAGCCTCAGTCTACAATCAGGCCAAGAAGCTGCTGCCACAGACGAGTTATCACAACACAGTTTTTATTTTCTCCCCTTTTCAAGGGCATGTTGGGGTATAGTGAACAGAAGAGGTCATTTCTGGTTGGGGAGACTTTGCCCTGCGCCTCCCTGACACGACAGAGCACGTTCTCAGATGACAAGAGGGCAGTGAAGTGAGTTATTCAGCAACTTCTAAAGGTGATAAACCTGCTATCTTCCATTTCAAAACCAATAGGAACAAAAATGAAAATGTCTCTCCCTCAGTAATCAACCATGAGCATTTAAAGTGCTCATTCCAGCAATGACAGTGAGATACAGAGAACGCTTATTCTCGTGTCAAGTGGAAAGATTTAGTCCACCCCTTTCATTTTATTCTTACCTCACGAATAAAGAACATCATCAACTTTCTAAGTGACCTGGCTTGGAAGAGTTGATGAAGGCTATTGAAAAGCCAACAAATGAAGGTACACCATCTTTTCTGATCTCTCATATTATATATTTAAAAAATAAAATAAAATTTGGCCTGATGGTGTTTACCAAGGTCCTATGGTCTGAATGTTTGTGCTCTACCCCACCAAAAATTCCTATGCTGAAATCCTAATCCCAAATGTGATGGAATTAGGAAGTGGGGGCCTTTGGGAGATAAATAGGATTAGTGCCCTTATAAAAGAATCCAGAGAGACAGCTGCCCCTTTCACCCACCGTTTGTAGACACAGCAAGAACGTGTCATCTTGGAACCAGGAAATGGGCTCTTATCAGACACCGAATCTACAAGCACCTTGATCTTAAGCATCGCAGCCTCCAGAACTGTGAGGGATAAATGTGTTGTTTATAGCTGCCGAGTGTATGGTATTTTGTTATAGCAGCCCGAAAGAACTTAGATACAAGGTCTCAGAAATATCCTTGGTTCTTTGAGAATTTAATCAGCTTAACTATGATTGAATCTGGGAGAGAAATGAAATGCCCAGATTAGCCAACTGGGAGAGGCCAAACTGTTTCTAACGACTGACTTTATGGTCACTAATAGCTAGGGATTCCCACTTTATCTTTTACTTGACGATATAGATGTTAAATCTTTGGGACTTGATTTGTAAGGCAGGCCAGTTTGAATTGCTGAACACTCTGTATCTGTCTAAGTTTGTCATTTTCCCTCCCTGAAGTGTCTCTGCTGTGGGGATTGTGACGCAAAATCTGGATGCTCAGATTCTGGGAGGGTTCCCTGACTCTTGCCAGAAAAGAGGTGAAGAAATTATTCCTAAAATATTCAACAACTACCTCTCAGCGTGCAGAAGGAAGGAGAAAAAAAAAATGTGTTTTCAAGAGGAGTGGGTGGTCACTCAAAGTAACTTTCTTGGGCAGGAAAACTGTCACAGTAGTCAAAACAGTTGCCTTAGCAACTAAAATAAGGAAAAATTAAAGAGGAAAAACTTAGAGTTATGGAGGCAAGTAAACAGGATTCTTCATAAATATTTACAACAAATATTAAAAACACATTATGTGGCTGTCCCCTCATAAAAAAATCCTAAGAAAAACAGGAGACGTGCTTTGTAGTTGCACCAGAAACTCCGCCACAAACTGATAAGTTCTTCTCTTTAGCAAAGCATTTCTAATTAAAACACAATTAGTTCCAGCATAATAAATTACACTGAGCAAGTAATTAAAAATACAGTGACATAGAAGATGTTTCTGAAAAGGCAGGTCTATGAAAAAATATTTTAAACTATTGATATATGGAGATAATAGACAATGCTGAATACAGTCATTGAAAGAAAAGGAATCTCAAATGACTTTTATGGAACTTCCCTTTAAATATATGCATTTCTCGTTTAAATAATGCAGCTTTTGAAAATGCTTTCCCCCCCCCCCCCCCACAAGAGCTGCATGATACGTCACTCCAGTTGGATTTTGTCTTCTGAAATAGCTTATATTTAGGCCTTGAAGATACACAGTCCCCACTGGCTCTTAGGGTCAATGCTGGCTCTGTTACTTTTTATCGTGTCTAAAATAAGTGCAGCAATTACTGGAACATCACACAAGAACCACTGCTACCACCTAGAGAATTCTGCAGTGAGCTCAGAGTTGGCCTCAGGAAATGGCAGCAGAGTCCTGAAGGCTTATCCTGAGGCTTTCTTACCCTGAGGGAAGGGCTGCTCCATCTAGAAACAAACCCCCAAGACAGAATTGGAAATGTGAGCAATTCATTAGGGCAAATGCCTGTGAAAGAGAAAGGCGAGAGAAGCTGAGTGACAGGGAGAGCCTCCAAACCAGACCTCAGGACAAACACCTAAGAGAGGAGATGAGGGAGCAGGGAGAACTGGGGAGGAATTGTCTCAGCTTGCAGTACAGCTGAGAACATCGCTGGATTGCAGCTGCAGAGCACAGAACGCCCACCAGAGGAGCCTCACTTGGGCTCAGGAAAGGCCCGGTTGCAGCATCTTGCCACGTTCAGTACAGCCTGGGCAGGGACATTTTGAGGGTGCTGAAGCCCCTGCAGCAAAACTGTCCAATGAGGGGACTCCTGGGGCAGCTACCTCCTGAAGCAAGATTTAAGCGACACACCTCCATAGCTGCCACAGATAGTGTCTCTGGCTTAACCTTTCTCCACATTCCAAAGTGACATTTTCAGTTCCAGTTCTTTGGGGCTTTAAAATTCCTTAAAAATTAGGAACCATGCAAATATCAATGAATTTCAGTCTCAGATAAGTAACTAAGGAATTGCTGGATCATAGTAGGTACTTATGAAATATGTTGAGTGATGAATTAATTCCCTGGTGGGGATACAGCAAGAAACAAAGTCTGCTCTCAGGGCTTATCTTCTAGAAGGATTTCAGCAATAAACAAAAAAGGGTAAGTTATCAGGTAGTGATAAATGTAACAATTAAAACATCCAGAAGGGTCAGGATCCTGTGTGTGTAGGTGAGTAAGAAGGCCTCTTGGAGAATGTGATATTTTAGCAGAAACAGAATGAAGTGAGGAAGTGAACCATGAGGACTGTACAGGGGAGAGCAGTCCAGAGGGAGAACAGCAAGTGCAAAGGCCCTGAGGTCAGAGTGTGCCTAGAATGCTCAGGGAATATCAATGGGACAGTGAAATGGTAGGTCATGTAGGGGACTTGCAGGACACAGAAAGAACTTTGGAAATTACTTAGAATGAGGTAGAAACCCATTAAAGGTTTAAACCAAAAGAAGGGCATAATCTGACTTCCACTCTAAAAAAATCCATCTTACTTATTCCTTATGATGGCAATGCAAGGTAGGTATTATCACTCCCATTTTTCAAACAAGAAAGCTGTGGCTTAGTGCTTGGTGGGTGTAAGACTGACTCATGGTCACATCTCTTGAATAGCAAAGCCAAAACTAAACCTATTTCTGTTTAACTCCAAATGCATTCCCTTAACCAACTATGTGTATTTCAAGCTTTTGGATAGAGTTCTTTGGCAAAGATTTTACCTTAAATACCACTTAGTACAAAAACCCTTTCTGTATTTGCAAACAATATCCTGGCAACTTGGCTTTTGGTGAGCGTTCAAACACTAGTCTCCTTTTCACATGTCTACAAAGTTAAGAGGATCACCTGCCCTTTCAGGTACTTGGGAGAAGAAAAGTCAACAGCAGAAGAGCCATGGAGGTGCCAGCATGCTGTCCTCAGGTAACTCTGCAGTAGAAAGGGAATGCAGGCTGGACCTGGGAAGCTATACTGACTCTGCCCATCTGCTTCAATTAACGTTCTTGACAAAGCAGCATTTCAGAGCAAGTGCTTACTATTTATGGTTTTAAGAGAAAGTAGTTTATAAATTATATGCTCCTTGTTAGTTTATCAAAATCAATATTAAAAAGATAGGCTTTCTCGCTGACAATATTTTATGTCTATGTCCATCAATTGAAAGAAAATATTATATTCTTTCCATATAGTACATTTTACCTAGTTTTTCTCCCCCCTAAAAAATCAAAGACTAGGGGCCAGGCACAGTGGCTCATGCCTATAATCCCAGTACTCTGGGAGACCAAAGCAGGAGGCTCACTTGAGCCCAGTAGTTCAAGACCTGCCTGGTCAACATAGCGAGACCCTGTCTCTACAAAAAAAAAATTAGCTGGGTGTGGTGGCTCTTGCCTGTAATCTCAGCTACTCGGGAGGGAGGCTGAGGCAGGAGAATTGCATAAGCCCAGGAGTTAGAGGTTGCAGTAAGCTATGATTGTGCAACTGCACTCCAGCTTAGGTGACAGAGTGAGGTCCTGTCTCAAAAAAAAAAAAAAAAGAAAGAAAGAAAGAAAGAAAAGAAAGGCCAGGCATAGTGGCTGTCACGCCTGTAATACCAGCACTTTGGGAGGCCGAGGCAGGCAGATCACGAGGTCAAAAGTTCGAGACCAGCCTGGCCAACATGGTGAAACCCCATCTCTACTAAAAATACAAAAATTAGCTGGGCATGGTGGCGTGCACCTGTAGTCCCAGGTACTTGGGAGGTTGAAGGAGAAGAATCGCTTGAACTTGGGAGGCAGAGGTTGCCGTGAGCCCAGATCATGCCACACAGCACTCCAGCCTGGTGACACAGTGAGACTCCGTCTCAAAAAAAAAAAAAAAAAAAAATTAAAAAAGCCCTGGTAAATACTTTCCTTGGGGAATGTGGGGGACATTATATGAAAAATACAGTCTTCCCATTCTTATTTTCCTAAGAGAACTAGACTGAAAACACCTAGACTTAGTAGTATAATACTTATGGTCTAGAATAAATAATGCAAATGGTGAGTAAAAAAGTTAAACAGGTCTTTGGTTCCAGCCTACTAATGAACTTTAGAAAGACTTTTTAATTATGTATTTTATACATCATATATATCTTCAAAAACATGTTTCTCTGCTGACAGCCATTCTGGGTCATAAAGCTGTGTGACCTGTGTATGTTCTCTTTAGCAATACACTAGTTCTGGACGCTAGCTCCATCACGTACTACATGTTGATTAACAAGCAATTCTTAAGTGACCTAAGCTTCTCTTTCCTCAGCTGTAAACTGTGGAAAATCTCATTTAGTCCTCACTACCACCTGAGGGTTTAAAGAGATGACTGATGTCAAGTACTTTGCACTGTGTCAAGGGTTCAATAAATCTAATATGTTCAGCCTAGATAAAGAAGTCTCTTTTATTCAACAGTTTTCACCATTTTATCTGTGTTGCCTGTTTGAGGAAGATTAGCTGTAAAGAACTTTAAATGGATCTAATTTTGTTTTCGTCTAGTAAGTCTACAATTCCTTATCTTTCCCTAGACCTAGGTTCTCAAACTTGAGCTGCATCATCAGAATCACTGAGACGGCTCTTAAAACACAGATTGCTGGACGCTCCTCCCAGAGTTTCTGATTCTGTAGGTCTGGGGTGGGGCCTAATAATCTGCATTTCTAGCCAGCTCACAAATGTTGCTGATGCTGTCTGAAACCATACTTGGAGATCCACTGTAGGCTAGCTGGCAGGCCATTTTTCTGCTAAGTCTGTAACCAGCCTGTGAAACCTCAAGCAACATGCTTAACCATTTTAATCCTCAATTTTGTAAACTGCAAAAGGAAGCTAAAAAGACCTACTTAAAACAGGGTTGTTTCGAGGCTTAAGTGAAATAATGCTTAAATCAGAGGCACTGGAGCCAGAACCACTCCATCTTGAACAGGGCAGGGTAAAACGAGGCCGAGACCTACTAGGCTACATTCCCAGGAGGTTAGGCATTCTTAGTTACAGGATGAGACAGGAGGTCAGCAAGACACAGGTTACAAAGACCCCACTGATAAAACAGGATGCACTAAGGAAGCCGGCCAAAAGCTGCCAAAACTAGGATGGCTACAAGAAAGTGACCTCTGGTTGTCTTCACTGCTCATTATATGTTCATATTAATGCATTAGCATGCTAAAAGACATTCTTACCAGTGCCTTGACAGTTTACAAATGCCATGGCAATTGTCCGGAAGTTACCCTATATAGTCTAAAAGGGGGAGGAACCCTCAGTTCCAGGAATTACTGCCCCTTTCCTGAAAAACTCATGAATAATCCACCCCTTGTTTAGCATATGATCAAGAAATAACCACAAAAATAGCTAACCAGCATCTGTCAGGGCTGCTCTGTTTATGGAATAGCGATTCTTCTGTTTCTTTACTTTCTTAATAAACTTGCTTTCACTTTACTCTGTGCACTCACCTCTAATTCTTTCTTGGGCAAGATTCAAGAATCCTCTCTCTTAGGGTCTAGATTGGGATCCTTTCCTGATCCTTTATACCATTTGTCAAGTCCAAGGTCCACCACCTAGTGAGTGCTCAAAGTAGTAGTGATTTACTACTGTCTGTGCTAAAAAGCACCTGTCATGATTAATTTTATATGTCAACTTGACTGGGCTAAGGCTGATGGCTGATAAAATATTACTTCCGGGTGTGTCTGTGAGGCTGTTTCTGGAAGAGATTTGTGTTTGAATTGATGGAATGAATAAAGAAGATCTGCCAAATACAGGAGGGTATCATCCAATCCATGGAGGGCTTGAATCGAACAAAATGGTGGAGGAAGAATGAATTCACTCTGTCTTGATCTGGGACATTCAACTTGGATACTGATGCCCCTGGTTCTGGGGCCTTTGGACTCAACTGACACTTACACACCATTGGCTCCCCTGGTTCTCTGGCCTTTCAGGTTTGAACTAGAACTGCCCTACTGGTTTTCCTAGGCCTCTAGCTTATAGACAGATGACAGAAGATTTCTCAGCCTTCATAATTGTGTGAGCCAATCCTTCATAATAAATCTCTTCCTACCTATATATCTCTATATATCCCATTGGCTGTGTTTCTCTGGAGAACCCTCACTAATACAGCACCCTCTCTAAAACAACCAAAACAAGTAACAACGACAAAAATAATTTCTGAAAATTTTCAGGAATAGGGAATTCAGTGGCATGAAATTGCACAGGTTTAAAGAAGTGCAATTTTATCAATCGAGAAGGGACTTCAAAATTATTAACTTGATTTTTTAAAAAAATTTTTCTCCCTAGACTGCTCAACAGAAAAAAGTATTCACTTTAACATGTGCTGTATATTTCATCTGACTGTTCATTTGTTCACACTTGAATGAACTCTATTAATTCAACGGCTACACCACATGCATTAAGAGTGCAATTCCCAAGAGATGTGCAAAGAGAATGAAACAAGGATGTCCTTAGGGTCTCTTCACCACTAGCCTGATGATCTGCAAGACTGCACTCATCAACCCTAATTCAAAGGATGCCCTGGCCAACACGCTCCTGTTCACCTGTGGCCCACAGACATGGCTTGAGGTAGCTAATATTGAACATTTTTCTCTTTATACTGCAGGTTGAGAAGAAGCAATAGAGAATCAGCACTGTAATTTTAGCCATTGTGTTTAATTCTTTAGCATAGTACAGTAGTACTTGGGAGACCTAAGTAGATCCTCAGCTAGTTCCTTATGAAACTGCCTTTGCAAAAATTATATCAGTGAGAAAAATTATAACAGTCAGCTGAGCTAACCCACCTCCCACCTTGCCTTTTCCTTAATTATTCCTGGGCTTTTGGACCAAGGTAACTTTGGAAGACGTTTAGGCTACAGTTTAAATGATAATAGGCCTTGCCCAAAAACCAACCGCTTTTGTTTGAGAGGAGGGCCTGAGTCCTGCTAAGGTGCAGACATATATGACTGTCAGCCATTATTCTGGATGTTAGAAGATATGCAACGTACCCAGTTACTTCTGCAAATAACATTGCCATTGTAGAAACTAACATTGGCCTTTTGAGATATCTTTTCAGGTTTTTTTTGCACGCCTAACACCCATGTCTCCACCTGGACCCACCTGGACTTGCCAACCCCACTCCTATGGCCCCACCCAGAAGTGATTCAGCATGATTTCATCCCTGCCCCATCCAATCAGCAGAAGCCTAGCCCCCCGCACCTCCTCTTCCCTCAAACTGCCTTTAAAAAACCCCTAACCTAGCAGCTTTGGACGAGATGACTTGAATACTAACTCATCTCCCAAGTGGTGTGGCTGGCCTTGTCTCTATTAAACTCTTTTTTTTTTTGAGACAGTCTTACTCTGTCAATGTCGCCCAGGCTGGAGTGCAATAGCGCAATCTCGCTCACTGCAATCTGTGTCCCAGGGTTCAAGTGATTCTCCTGCCTCAGCCTCCCGAGCAGCTGGGATTACAGGCGCCTGCGACCAAGCCCAGCTAATTTTTGTATTTTTAGTAGAGGCAGGGTTTCACCATGTTGGCCAGGCTGGTTTCCAACTCCTGATCTCAAGTGATCTGCCCTTCTTTGCCTCCCAAAGTGTTGGGATTACAGGCGTGAGCCATCACGCCTGCCCAAACTCTTTCTTTACTACAATGCCATGTTCTTTCTTTGTGCAGCTGGTAGGAAGAACCCCTTGGTGCTTACACTTATATTTTAATTTAATTGCCCATATTTTTTCCATACTTTCTTCCTGTCTTGTGTTGTTTCCACAAGCTCCTTGTAAATCTAGTGGGACCCCAGATTTCCTTGTCTAGTTTCCTAATGGATGCATCTCACATCTTTCCATGAATAAGATGTCCTTGCATCCTTGAAGCATGGATCTCAAGGATTATCGTTTTCCATGAAACTGATTGAGACACTATTTCATGGGGGAGATGCTTCCATTCTTCCAGGAAATAGAGTTATCTTCTACTTTTGTGAAGAAATAAAAGCAAGCACAAAGAAACTTCACAGAGAGGGAAGAGACATGAAAATGAGAAGAGCAAGCCCCTGCCTCACCCCACAAAAATGAGAGCATCTTAGAAAAGAAAGGTGAGCAGTCTGTTATGCATGCAGCAAAAGGTGATAAACTGATACAATGATCTATCAAGATAAGGAAGAGAAATAGAGGATGACTAAATTAAAAATACAATACAGTAGTAAAAGAACATGAGGAGTAAAAATAATTACTTGAAACTAGAATTATTTCATTATTACCATTACCATCAAAACCAATTTGTTACTCATTTCTATGTGGCATTGTTTGTCTTCTAATCCAGGTGCCTGCTCATTTATTTACATATTATGTTCTATGGCTGCTATTGGGCTACAATGACAAAGTTGAATAGCTGTAACAGAGGCTACAGGACTCAAAATCTAAACTATTTAATATGTGGTCCCTTACAGAAAAAGTATGCTGACCCAGTTCTATGACTTTTCAGCATGAGATGACCTACCATACAGACCTTTCCTTAAAGGTCTCATCCTTGGATGACAATGAGCTCTGAGATCTGGGGGCATGAGAAACCAGATAATACTATCAGCACTGTTATTTCAAAGGCTGGTCTAGAGGAAGGAACAGGCCTGAATGTTGTTTTGGGTTTTTCTTTGCAAAAACCAGGCTGATCTTAGTTTTTGGTGCTCTGGGTTGTTTCAGTGTTCGGGCCAACTGAGGTGGTGCTCAGATGCCTGGCCTTGGCTTTCTTCTCACATCAGGAAGAAGTCACACAGCTGTGCTGACAAGAAAGGTGTGTGCAGACTTGTAGAATCCTAAGGAGAACAACTGATATTCTTCGACCCGTCCACCTTAACATCCCCTATTTTTCTGGCACAGAGATATTAAGAAAATCGCCCATGGAGACATAGTCAGGAAAAGGAAGGATTAAGCCTCTAGCTCACCTTCCTTAAAGTCCTGGTCTTCTCCAACCTTTTGGCCCCTGCCTACAAATCATCCTTTGTACGGCCACCAGAGTAACTGTCTCCAAAATGTAAATCAGATCATGCCAGTCCCTGTTGAAAAGGGCTTCCCATAGCAATCAGAACAAAATCCAAACACCTTGGCCTGGTTCTACACCATTTATTCTCGTACTTAAGTGTGTACCGGACTTCCTTGAAGGGCTTGTTCATGCACATATGCCTGGGCGAGTTCCTGGAGTTTCTGATTCCATAGGTCCGTGGGATGGGCCTGAGAATGCGCATCTCTAATAAGGTTCTGGGTGGTGCTGATGATGCTGGCTTGGGGACCACACTTTGAGGGAACTACTGCTCCACATGAGGGGCTTCTGCCTGCTTCTCAGAGTTCTCCTCTTACCATGCCCTGACCATGATGATCACCACCCTTGGTGCTCTTCTTTCGACATGCCAAGACTATGTTTGCCTCAGGGCCTAGCATTTGCTGTTTCCACGTCTTGGAATGCTTTTCCCTTAGTTCTTGGCCAAACTGGCTCCTTTTTAAAAATTTTTTTTTAGACAGAGTCTCGCTCTGTCGTCCAGGCTGGAGTGCTGGAGTGTAGTGGTGCAATTTCAGCTCACCGCAACCTCTGCCTCCCAGGTTCAAGCACTTTTTGTGCCTTAGCCTCCTGAGTTGCTGGGACTGCAGGCGCACACCACCATGCCTGGCTAATTTTTATATTTTTAGTAGAGAAAGGATTTTGCCATGTTGGCCAGGTTGGTCTCGAACTCCTGATCTCAGGTGATCTGCCCACCTCAGGCTACCAAAGTGCTGGGATTATAGGTGTGAGCCACCGCACTCGGCCAATCTAACTCCTTCTTATCATTCAGCTACAACTTCAAATGCCACCTCCTGAATAGGGCCTGCCCTGACCACCCAACCCACAGCAATGTCCCCTCCCCTACTCCTCAGTGTCTGCCTGTCTCTCTGATCCCTCTATCACTCCTTTTAGTAACATAACAGTATTGAACACTGCTGGAAACCATTCATTTCTATGCTTATTGGTTTATTGTTGGTCTTCTGCCACTGGACTATACACTCCCAAAGGACTGAGACTTCGTTTGTCTTGTTCATTGCTTTATCTCAGCCTTCTAGAACAGTGGTTCGCACCATGGATTAAGTTGTAATGACTTTAAAACATTTTCGAATTGTTAAAGGGCCAACTGTACTCAAGATTGTTTAACATCATTAAGTTGCTATATAGCATGTTGTAGCCTAATGATTCCAATATGATAATCCACATACAATATACAGAGTGTGTGATAGACTCATATAAGTATACACATTTACAATCTTACCCCTAATTATAATTCAGAATATTCCGTCAGAGGTTCTTTTTCCTCAAACCTTTCTGTATAAACAGACTTTCTGTTTATGCAGGCGGGGTTTCACCACATCTCTACTAAAAATACAAAAATTAGCCGGGCATGGTGGCACATGCTTGTAATCCCAGATACTCAGGAGGAGGCTGAGGCAGGAGAATTGCTTGAACCCAGGAGGCGGAGGTTGCAGTGAGCCAAGATCGTGCCATTGCACTCCAGCTTGGGCGACAAGCACGAAATTCCGTCTCAAAAAAAAAAAAAAAAATTCCTCTACCCTGAGGAATGCAGTATCACCCACATGAGAGGGTGAGTGAAGGAAGACCATGGCTGTGAGGGTCTTGGGGTCCTCATTCCTTCATCCCATCAGGCAGCAACAATCACCCTGAGAGAGGAGGACTGAGAGAGGAAGATGCGCCCATGTGTCCGTCCTCTTGGATCATTTATTACATTCTTCCCTTTCTGTTCAATGTATTTTTAACTAGTATTAATGTGATCATATACAAAATGCTTCTTAGGTACTACAGAAGATATCACTTTTGCTTTTGGTTCTTCATCATTTCAGAAAGAAACAATATAAATGCATCCATACACATATCCCCTTCTCTGGCATTCTCTCCACCTTGCATCAGAGCTGTCCAGTTCCTGTGCTAGAAATTCCAACCTCATTCTACACTTATTCTCTCACATATTCTACATCCACCAGGTTAGAAAAATCTTCTCATTTATTCTTATACTCAAAATCCTCCCGTATTTCTCCATATGTGTGACTGACTGTCCATTAAGTCCTTCAAGCCCAACACTACCCCCCAGACTACTCCCACAAGGAATCCAGCTGCATCCACTTGTCACTGGTCACCCAGGACTGATCACTGCCCTGCTGAAACCCCATCAAAGGTTCCCTAGAGCTTTCAGAATCAAATGCCAATGTCCTGGGCTGGAAAGTAAACCCATTGATGGTGTGGACACTGGCCATCTCTGTGCCTTCACTCCTGTACTCCACCGCCCTACCCTCTGCCCTAGCTGGACAATCCCCTTACCCCCTCAATAGAATGTGCTGTCATACTCATGCCCTTGCAGAAGCCCTGGCCTCTCTCTTCCTCTTAGCTGTGCTTTGAGTGGTTGACTGACTCACCTATCAAGACTCAGCCTGAAAGGGGCCTCCTCATTGAGGCTTCTGGGGTCAGTCCCCCAGCCCTGCTGCCCCTTCCTCTCCTCTCACACCACAAGGAGATCATTCTACCACCTTTCTTATCACAATATGCAAGTGGAAGAAAGTGGAGGGGTGAGAGTGAAAGGGCTTCAGGGCCACATACTGAAAGCCTGGAGTTTAAAACTGAGAAGCCCAGCCTGTGGTGTTGGTGGTATAGCGGTGAGTACAGCTGCCGTCCAAACTATGAAGCCAGTACTTACTGCAGTGCATAATAAAGTGGCACCAACAGGTTTCTTTTCCATATGTCCAACTCTAATAGAGACAGAAGCTTAACAGGACTCATGGCAAGACAGCCAGTAACTAAACTAATTATCCACCAGGAATATGCAGAAATTGGTTTCTTGGGATAAAAACACAGCAATTTAACTCCATTTAACGCATTTTCAGTACTTTCTCTCCCCCAACTCCAAATTTGATATTATTTTATTTTTGGTTTGTGATTGGCTACTTTTACACTTTAAATCATATATGCAAGCCTCTATTGTACATCAACTGCCAACCTTCCCTCTTGCTGAGAGCATAAAGCCTCTGGCCTTTCCTCTGTTTCTCCAAGTCCCTTCTAATTTCCAGCATCTGTCTGGCACCCATACTTTAAATAGACAAAGGTAACAGCTTTTTTGTTATGCTTGGTCAAAAATAATTAAATGTTTTGTCTACCCTTAGGTTGATTATAAAAGTTGAAAAACTAATAGGTTGATTATAACAGTTAAAAAACTAATATTATTATGATTATTATCATTTTGATGACTGTTAGTATCTTTTAGTGTAAATACAGCTATATCTGGACACTTTTATAATTGAATTTAAATTATCTAAAGCTTAAAAATAATATGCAAAGATGGCTATCCCTCTTTTCATTGTTACGTCAAAGCATGATTGAAGAGGCATACCTAAGAATGATTTACTTCTATAGAAAAATGTATTTTTGGTTTGACCTACTATTTACTGTTGTTTGGGACCTAGATTCTTCGAAGTTTAATAGATAGCATTTTTCTGCTGTTATTCTATAATGATGTAGATGACTTGTGTCCAGTAGAAAAAGGCAAATCTATAATAGGTTATAGTTTTATTGCCTTATAGGACATTAGCCAGTTTTGCATCTAATTGACAAAACTTATTTCACTTTTCCTTTCCTTTCCTATGTAAAATTCTCTTCCTCAAGTGCTCTTGGAACTAGCTTTATCATCCTGCTAATGTCCTCCCTGATTAGTTAAATATATCTTTTAATCAAAATACTTTATATGAGCCTTGTGTTTTTAAGTCTTTTGAAAATTGTATTTGGAAAGCGCTTTGCTTTGCTGATGAACAGCCTGTGGGGTGTAGGCTGCTTGAGCTTTTCTGAGCTTCATGGTGTGGCTGCTCACAATTTGATTTCAGAACCACCTTGGAAAGAGGCCAAAGTCAGCCTGTCCCACTGTGCCTGACTTTAGGTTTGTATTGACCCTGCACTTTGATACTCCTTTGATCCTGACACTTGCAATAATTGTCTCAGTTTTCCTCTATCATGTGTGTGTGAGTGTGTGTGTGTGTGTGTGTGTATAGGGTGGAAGGTGGCGAGGCTAGTATAAAGACCAAGAAGACCAAGACTTTGCTAGGAAAAGGGACTCCATCTAGGCAGCTGGACTCAGATACAAGAAAGTCCCATGGGCAAGAAGAAGGGGTAGCCCAAGCTGGGATTTCTGATGTGGGAAAAATGAGGCCAGCGGCTGAGGTGAGTCATCTATAAAACATTTGAACCCCTGCTCTGGCTGCCACCAAGAAGAATTGGCTGATGAATTCTGTAGATTCCAATGGAATGCACTGAGAATGTTTCTTAGTGTCAAGAAAGGAGGATGGAATTTTTAAATCTGGTTGTAGTTTGAGTTGATTATCTATGCCATCCAATAAGAAAGCCATTAGGCCCATGTACCTATATAAATTTGAATTTAAATTATGTAAGATTAAAAACTTAAGTCCCTTAGTCCCAGTAGCCACATTTCAAGTGCTGAACAGCCACATGTGGCTGCCATAACGGCAACACAAATGTAGACCATTTCTATCATTGTGGAAAGTTCTGTTGGTAAACACTTATCTATGATGGCAGTCTCTTTTTAAGAATAAAGCTCTTTTTAGATTTTGTTTGTTTTAAGGACATACTTTGACTTTCAAGCTTATGCAAAAGGGAAGATCTCAGGAGAGTCTGGGTAGGAGAGTTTGAGGTGAAAGGGGAACCAAACAGCTCAGGATGAGGAGGGACTTGAATTTTGAAGTTTTCTTCTTTAGATTGAGAGAGAGAAAATGTCTGACAGTTAAGAAAAAAGTATCTGGAAAAGTGAAAAAGGACTCTGAGTGTGATTAAAATAAAATAAAGGAAACAGGAACATGCATCTTGATGGAGGAGAGGGACAAAGAAGAAAAAAGAGAGACAACCCTGGCTGGGCTGGCTTATGAAACTTATTCAGCGTGATCTCCGATTTTTAATCTTAAAGTTGTCCTGGTGTGTGATGCAATTCTCCTCTGCTGCCACTAAGTCTTCAGTAAAAAGTCTACTTTATACAACATCCTTGTATTTCTGGGATTTGATGTTAAAATGGGTTTAGGGAAGGAAACAAATTGGAATAGCCAACAGTCCTGGAAACTCAATGGTAGCGAAGCATTTGAGGACAGAAGTCATCACCAAGAGTGGGTAAGCACCTAGGAATTCTAGGAAACACTGGGAAGGCCCTGACCTGCCAGGGAATGGGTTCTTCAGATCTTTGATGTGGATATTATAGGAAAGTCAGGGGGCTGGTTGAGTTAGAGATATCTGGGTTGCATGTATTTTTCAAAGCACTGCTATTTCTCTCCCCCACAAGAGACGAATCTGTATTTTAAAGATTTAATGTTAAGCATCACTTAGGAAACAAAATATATTTTGCATTTAAGTAACGTGTAAGTCAAGTAAAGTTAGAGAAGTACAGAATTAGAAGTGTCATGGTAATATAATCAGATGCTACAACACAGCCTACCACTTAGGTCATTTGTAAAAATCTGGCTGCCTCAAAAATAATTCTTCAGTAATGCAGAAATAATAAAATAAACTTTAAATGCATTTGCACTTACTACATTTATTATTTTTAAAACAGTGCCTATTAAACATTTTTCCTGCTTACTCCCTGCTTCCTTTTTTTTTTTAAGACACAGTGTCACTCTGTCACCCAGGTTGGGGTGTGGGAGCGTGATCTTGTCTCACTGCAACCTCTGCCTCTTGGGTTCAAGGGATTCTCCTGCCTCAGCCTCCCAAGTAGCTGGGACTACAGGCATGTGCCACCACACCTGGCTAATTTTTTTGTATTTTTAGTAGAAACAGGGTTTCACTGCGTTAGCCAGAATGGTCTCAATCTCCTGACCTAGTGATCAGCCCGCCTTGGCCTCCCAAAGTGCTGGGATTACAGGCGTGAGCCACTGCGCCGAGCTGCTTTCTTTAAACAAATACATGGAATACAATTTTATGTTTACCTGCTATTTGAGTTCATGATGATAACGTTAGTTATATGGTGCTGACAGCATTTATGCCCCTTCACAAAAGGTACCTTTGCTATGACACTTTAGGGATGCTTGGGTTTTGTTTCTCTAATCTTGTTCCTCCCACTGGCTTTCAGCTGTAATCCCTCACGGCTGTTCATGTACCAACCACAGAAATGAACTTTTTCTGCTTACATGTTGTTGCCTTAAATGTTTTCATGGCTCTGGCTCTAAAGAACTGAGTCTTACAGGAGTGGGGAATAATTTTTTTTAAACTGGCTGTCATCCAGCTTGAAATATTCTTCAGCTTTGTGGTTTGGTATGTTATCATGAAAACACATGTTTACTTTATAAAGTTAAAATGTTTTTGCTCAAAATCCTAGTAAAATAGCACTTGAAAGAGTTGAAAGCTTAGTTACATTGTATTTAATACTTGTTCAAGGGTTCTTTTCTTCTAACTTTGCCTAGGTTGTAGAGGAATCCAGAGGAAAAGCAAATGCCTTTAGAAGCACAGGTGATCAGTATTTCCTAACATGAGCTGTGATGATTAATAATCAAAAAAAATCACAAGAAATAAGAAGGATTCAAATGAATCTCTGGTTCATCAAATCACATTTCACTGTTGTCAAGTACTTTTTTCTCCAATAGCTTTTTCTTACATAACAGTAGGAGATACACTGAACCAATGATTGCATGTAATCTCTTCAAAATTACCTTCTCTGAATTATTAGTCTGAATTGGAATCAACTGGATCTAAAATCATTTTAGATGCTAGACATCCACAAAGAGTTTGGTGGTTACAGGTATTCTGCTAGTCCCTGGAGAGAAAAAGATAAGTAAAATATGATCCTTGACTTCAAGAAACTCAGAATATAGTTTGAGAGAAAGAAACATTAAATAAAATGTGAAGGCAGTGTAAAATATGCAAGGATAGGTTAGTGGTGGCAAAAAAATAAGTTATCGCCTCTTATTCAATGGGTCAAGGAAGATATCACAGAAGTGGAGATTCCTCATCTGGGTTCTGAGATGAGAGGAGTTCACCAATCAAACCAGTCGGAATAAATACATTTCAGGAAGAGGGAGTAGCATAAACAAACCATGTAGTAGAACAGTTTATGGGGGAAACTGTAAGTGGTTTGCTATAGTTGAACATACGGTGTACGTTGGAAACTGGAGAGAAGTGAAGGTGAGGTAATTAAGCAGGAGCCAAATTATAGAAGGCCTTGTATTTCATTCTGTGAACTTCCCTTTATGCTACAATGGGAAGTGATGGAAGCATTTTAAACACAGGAGAAATGGGATCTGCTTTATATTTTAAAAATATTACTCTATGATCTCAACCATGGGAGAGAGAAAAAAAAGAAAAACAAATATGAAAAAAGACTAGAAGAAAACTGCAAAAGAATTAACAGTGCTTGCCTCTGGATGGCAGAATATTATTCTGTTTCATCTTATAGCAGAACGCAATTCACTGTTATTTCAATTTCAGACATATGAACAGCTATTACTTCAATATTTTAATTCAAACAAGGAATAGTGACCATGTTTAGGTCCATCCTTAGCATTTGCAATTTTGTTTACTTAAAAAGTGACTATCCTGTAAATCTAGAGATGCACCCTGCAGAAATATCAAGTCAACAAGTATTAAGCTATGTCAGCTCACAGAAGACCTAGTTTCTGCATCTGACAATCTGGACCTCTGGGAAGATCAGCGAATTAGCCACTTCATACATTTCATTGATTTTGAAAGGAACCAACTCTGACTCTAAATGAAGTTTTAATATGTTTTACATTCAACTTTTTGGTAAAGGAAACATCAATTTCATTATACACTCCTTCCAAAGTCACCTCAAATTCAAGTACAACAGAAGAAAAATCATGCATTTACAATGCAAATGAGGCTTTAATTCACCTACCCAGCCATTCTGAACAGATTGGCGGCCCAAAGCCCCTGCTCTATAGAAAGTCTGGAGTCATCACCACCTTGCAAGGGCACAGACAATAAATGATAGAATCAGAGGCATGCAAAGCTTTGGTCAAAATGGTTTGTATCAATGAAATGAGCAAAGCAATGACTGGCACAAAGTTCAATCACTATTACATTTATAACACATACAAAGTTATATGTAGAATGACTGCCAAAAGCACTGCATTAAGCAAAAACTGTTACTATATAAAACCCATCTGTAAACTGAGAATATTAATAGCAACAACCTTGTAAGGTTGTTGTAAAAAATTAAACAAATAATACATATAAAATGTTTAGAAGGTCATCTGGCACATAGTGAGCACTCAAAAATTTATAGTGTCATTATCATTATTACTCTATCTCATAACTTGCTTCTTTTCAACAACTCCAACCTATAAATCCTAAAGATGTTCTTACTTGCGTCAAAGAATATTTACTCAATACTGTAATTAAAATTTAATAATTAGAATGTTTTGAGAGAAAAGATTAATAACACTTCTTTACCTCTTCGTATCTGTCAAATACTGCTCCTTCTTGCAAAAAGGAAGGAACTTCCTTCTGCCAGTTAAATTCATATGGTTTGGCCATGATTATATTCAAGACCTAAAAATGAAAAAGAATAGCTCATTAGTATATAAAATGAAAAAACAATTGAGGATGGTTAATCACTTCACATTTCTGTGTTTGCAGAAGATTTTCTTTAAATATGTGGAACACGTTTTTTTCTTCTTCCCTTTGTCTGACCCCCAACTTGCTTTCTTTTCTCTAATCCTGGAGATATCATAATCAAGAAATACCAGAGGTGATCATTTGGGAAGTTTCCATTCCCTCTCCAAATCCTATAAAATAACAAGATGTGCATATATATATATATATTTTAAAATCTGAAGGCACCAGATAAAATAAGGAAACCATAGACCAAAATCGATACATAAGAGAGGCCTGCTGTAAATAGCTAAGGGCACTATGGGCTTGAAGACAAACATATGGGCAGGAGGAGCCCACAGGGTATAAGTTGCAGAATCACGTAGGAAGAGCCAGAATTTTTTATAGCTCTTGGTCCTCTCTTTAGCCCTCCTTTAGGCTCTCTTTCCCCTACCCCTTTGTTCTTCACCCCTTGGGCCACGCGGGGAACAAGAGAACATCTGATTTTTTTTTAAATTTATTGTTATTATACTTTAGGTTTTAGGGTACATGTGCGCAATGTGCAGGTTAGTTACATATGCATACATGTGCCATGCTGGTGCACTGCACCCACTAACTCGTCATCTAGCATTAGGTATATCTCCCAATGCCATCCCTCCCCCCTCCCCCTACCCCACAACAGTCCCCAGAGTGTGATGATCCCTTTCCTGTGTCCATGTGTTCTCATTGTTCAATTCCCACCTATGAGTGAGAACATGCGGTGTTTGGTTTTTTGTTCTTGTGATAGTTTACTGAGAAGGATGATTTCCAATTTCATCCATGTCCCTACAAAGGACATGAACTCATCATTTTTTATGGCTGCATAGTATTCCATGGTGTATATGTGTCACATTTTCTTAATCTAGTCTATCACTGTTGGACATTTGGGTTGGTTCCAAGTCCTTGCTATTGTGAATAGTGCCGCAATAAACATACGTGTGCATGTGTCTTTATAGCAGCATGATTTATAGTCCTTTGGGTATATACCCAGTAATGGGATGGCTGGGTCAAATGGAATTTCTAGTTCTAGATCCCTGAGGAATCGCCATACTGACTTCCACAAGGGTTGAACTAGTTTACAGTCCCACCAACAGTGTAAAAGTGTTCCTATTTCTCCACATCCTCTCCAGCACCTGTTGTTTCCTGACTTTTTAAAGATTGCCATTCTAACTGGTGTGAGATGGTATCTCATTGTGGTTTTGATTTGCATTTCTCTGATGGCCAGTGATGGTGAGCATTTTTTCATGTGTTTTTTTGGCTGCATAAATGTCTTCTTTTGAGAAGTGTCTGTTCACGTCCTTCACCCACTTTTTGATGGGGTTGTTTGTTTTTTTCTTGTAAATTTGTTTGAGTTCATTGTAGATTCTGGATATTAGCCCTTTGTCAGATGAGTGGGTTGCGAAAATTTTCTCCCATTGTGTAGGTTGCCTGTTCACTCTGATGGTAGTTTCTTTTGCTGTGCAGAAGCTCTTTAGTTTAATTAGATCACATTTGTCAATTTTGGCTTTTGTTGCCATTGCTTTTGGTATTTTTTTGCCATTTGGTATTTTTTTGCCATTGCTTTTGATAAGCAACTTCAGCAAAGTCTCAGGATACAAAATCAATGTACAAAAATCACAAGCATTCTTACACACCAAAAACAGACAAACAGAGAGCCAAATCATGAGTGAACTCCCATTCACAATTGCTTCAAAGAGAATAAAATACCTAGGAATCCAACTTACAAGGGACATGAAGGACCTCTTCAAGGAGAACTACAAACCACTGCTCAAGGAAATAAAAGAGGATACAAACAAATGGAAGAACATTCCATGCTCATGGGTAGGAAGAATCAATGTCGTGAAAATGGCCATACTGCCCAAGGTAATTTACAGATTCAATGCCATCCCCATCAAGCTACCAATGACTTTCTTCACAGAATTGGAAAAAACTACTTTAAAGTTCATATGGAACCAAAAAAGAGCCCGCATCGCCAAGTCAATCCTAAGCCAAAAGAACAAAGCTGGAGGCATCACACTACGTGACTTCAGACTACACTACAAGGCTACAGTAACCAAAACAGCGTGGTACTGGTAACAAAACAGAGATATAGATCAATGGAACAGAACAGAGCCCTCAGAAATAACGCCGCATATCTACAACTATCTGATCTTTGACAAACCTGAGAAAAACCAGCAATGGGGAAAGGATTCTCTATTTAATAAATGGTGCTGGGAAAACTGGCTAGCCATATGTAGAAAGCTGAAACTGGATCCCTTCCTTACACCTTATGCAAAAATCAATTCAAGATGGATTAAAGACTTAAACGTTAGACCTAAAACCATAAAAACCCTAGAAGAAAACCTAGGCATTACCATTCAGGACATAGGCCTGGGCAAGGACTTCATGTCGAGAACATCTGATTTTGAGACAGCCAGCTCATAGGGGGTCCCTGGAGAAACTCCAACCAGCCTGCCCACTGAGGTGGGGCCTCGGGATGTTCACAATGTTTGTAGCAGAGAGGAGTCTGGCCCCTCCTCCTTCTGTGTGGAACTTGGGATTCCAATGGCCTGGAAGGAAGCCCTCTAGCAGGGATTCTGGGCTTGCAAGAGTCCCTGTTGCCCCCTTTTCTTCCTTTTTACCCAATGAAACCCTGTCTTACTCACCATTTAAATTGCCTGTGAGCTTGAATTTTCATGGCCATGGGACAAAGAACCCCATTTTTAGCTGAACTAAGGAAAAGTCCTGCAACAGTTTTATCATAGACAGTGAGTAGGACATTTAAAGAGAGGCTAGGCACTGTTCAGGGTGGCTCCCTGCAACTAGGAAGAACTCAGCATTCCTTTTACCCATCCTTGCTGGCAACATGCACCATGTTATGTATGCAATAACTACAACCCAAACATCTTGCATGACAGGGGAGCATACAACAAAGAGTCACCAAATAGTTAAGCAATGCAAAGAACATAGAAGAACACCAAACACATAAAGTAAAACTTACACCCAAGGAAAGAGAGTGAGCAGGAAAAACAGGACCTGACTTCAGCATACTGATTTTTTCAGAGGGAAGAGAGAGTATATTCTGTTCCTAAAATATAAATAACTACAGATACTAGAAATTTAAAACAAGATTGTTGAAATAAAACTTAATAGATGAGCTGAATTGTAAAGAAAACTCAGATGAAGTGTTGAGCCAAGGAATTCTTAAAAATGCAACACCACGCCGGGCTCAGTGGCTCACGCCTGTAATCCCAGCATTTTGAGAGGCTGGGGGCGGGGGGGGGGTGGATCACCTGAGGTCAGGAGTTCAAGACCAGCCTGGCCAACTTGGCAAAACCCCATCTCTACTAAAAAATACAAAAATTAGCTGGGTGTGATGGCAGGCACCTGTAATCCCAGCTACTCGGGAGGCTGAGGCAGGGAGAATTGTTGAACCCAGGAGGCGGGGGTTGCAGTGAACGAAGATCGCATCACTGCACTCCAGCCTGGGTGAAAAAGTTAGAGATATAGAAAATAGAAAGGAAAGGTTTAACAACCTTATATGGAGACAATGGAGGGATGGAAATAAAGTAACAGTAGAAGAACGTTTCTGAAACCTGAATATTTGAGTCCTCAGTGAAAAAATCCACTGATTACACATAGTATAAATGGGGGAAAAACATATACACCCCCAAATATACCTCATGGTGACACTGAAGACACAAAATATGCAGAAATTATGAAATCTCTCAAAGACGCAGGAAGAGAAAAGATAATCTAGAGGTAAATGACAATGAGACTGATATCAGGTACATCATCCACAACACTAAATGCAGTAAGACAATTTTAAAGTTCTGTGGAAAATAATTTTGGATTTAAAATTCTGTGTTCAATACTGTTTCAACTTTTAGGAGAAAAATGTAGTTATTTACAGACTTGCAAGTAATCAGAAAGATTTAGTAATCTACTCTGAAAAATTTAATGTATTATATACTCTGTCAGGGGAAAATAAATAGAGAAATAAGAGAGATATGGGAAATAATGTTAAGAAAAATAAAGTAAAAAGAAACAATAGGCCTACTCTTAAGTCTTCTTGTACTATGCCAAAAAAGTAGAAAAGAAAAAATATATTTAAAAATTAGCCAACCCAAATCCTAGATTATATCAATATATGAGTTGTGGCCAGTGAGGTGGTTGGAGGAACAAAGTTTGAGAGAAAGGGAAGTAAAACCATTTTGGGAGGGGAACAGAGATACTAAAAACTCTAGACATTAGTAGGAAAATAGAAGTTTAAATATGGGTGCTATGAATTTAAGAGTTCTCCTATAGAAAATTAAAATTAAAAAAATATAACTTCCAAATGATTAGCAGGGGAGAAATAGCAAAAGAAACTTGAGCCTCTTTTAAAAAGTAAGCAGATAAAGAATGGAGAGAAGACAGGAACATATTAAAAGTAGAAAACACAAAATAATTGCCATTCTAACTGGTGTGAGATGGTATCTCATTGTGGTTTTGATTTGCATTTCTCTGATGGCCAGTGATGATGAGCAGCACATGTATACATATGTAACTAACCTGCACATTGTGCACATGTACCCTAAAACTTAAAGTATAATAATAATAAAATAAATAAATAAATAAATAAATAAAAAGAAAACACAAAATAAAATGACACATCACTAAGCATAGTAAATACGAATTGGTTAAATTCACTCATAAAAGAGGTTTTCGGATTAGGTAAAATTATGGTTGTTTACAGAAATATTTTGAAAACTATCTAAGAAGTTTGAAAATGCACGGTTGTTGGGGGGAAGGGGGCGGGATAAATGACGAGTTACTGGGTGCAGCACACCAACATGGCACATGTATACATATGTAACTAACCTGCACGTTGTGCACATGTACTCTAAAACTTAAAGTATAGTAAAAAAAAAAAGATAGAACTAAAATTTTTTAAAAAAGAAAAGAAAAAAGAAAATGCAGGGATGAAAAAAGATACCATGGGCACATGCTAAGAAAAAAAGAAAACAGGTGTAACAATAACATGAGACGAAACAGACTTCAAGAGAAAAAGCAGAGAGAGAGTAATAATACATCATATTAACTGCCATTAATATCTAAGCATGTGACCACAAAGCATCACAACATTTGAAAATTGACAAAGTACAAGGAGAAATTAGCAAAGTCACAAACAGGAGACAATGATTCTCAGAAATTAACAGAATAAGAAGACAAGAATCTCGAAGATCTGAATATCATACTTAATAATTTAGTACAAACAACTTAAATAACTCTAACACAATTTAAATAACAGTACTTAATGAGCTTTATTCTCTCTCTTAATATATTTATTCTCTCTCTAAATACATTATTTTTTTCTTTCCCTTTTTGCACCCTGGCTACCCACACACATGTGACAATCTCAAAATCCGATCACGATTAGGTCCTAGAGGAAATTTCAGTATTTTTCAAAAGGCAGAAAATATTGTGGTCATGCTCATTGACAACAAGGAAACGTATAAATTAATGACAGAGGGTGTACAACATCTATATACATGGATATTAAACATTCACACCCCCCCACACACACATACATACACCCCTAAATCATTCTTGAGTTAAGCAGAAATTATAAACTTTTTAGAAAGAAAAAATGAGAGCATTACAAACCAAAACCTAGATATGTAATATGTAGCCAAAAAAAAAAAAAAGTAAAAGTAAAACAATGATCAGTAAAAGCAAAAGTTAATTGTTTTCTGAATTGGATATATATTTGGCAAGTACTTAGAGCAAGAGTGAGAGATATAGAGAGAGGGAGATTTAGGTGGGGGCAGAAGGGAGGATGAGGAGGAGGAGGTGGCTGCAGCACAAACTCACAACATTTACAATGAAAAGTGGGATATAATTAAAGAAGGAGAATGTGAACATTCTAAGAGAATACTGTGTATAACTTTAATCAGAATATTTTAAAAGCTAAATAAAGTATATATCTTTCAAAATTAAAATACATTTGGCTTAAATTACTATAGCCATTGTCAAAAACAGTATGGAGGTGCCTCAAAAAACTAAAAATGGAATTTTAGTTTTTTGAGGAACTAAATGATCCAGAAATCCCACTTCTGGATATTTACTGGAAAGATTTGAAATCAGTAGGTCAAAGAGATATCTGCACTCCCATGTTCAATGCAGCACTATTCACAATATCCAAGTTATGGAATCAACCCAAGTATCCAACAACAAATGAATGCATAGAGAAAATGTGGTGTATTATACACAGTGAAATATTATTCAGCCTTACAAAAGGGAAGAAATTCTGTCATTTGTGACAACATGGATAGAACTGGAGAACATTGTGCTAAGTGAAATAAGCCAAATACAGAAAGACAAATATCCATGTGCTCACTTACATGTGGAATCTATAACAGCTGAACTCATAAAAGCAGAGAGTAGAACAGTGGTTACCAAAGGCTGAGGGTAGGGGGAATGTGGAGTTGATAATCAAAGTATACAAAGCCTTCTATCAGTTAGACAGAAGAAATAAGTTTGACTTTGAAACCTTTTGCATAGCTTGGTGAATATAGCATGTATGTACACACATAACCACATAGCTTCTACCCAAGAAGCTTAGAAACAAGCTTCTGAGGTAGATGATGTGCATTCATGCCTTCTATGCTATAAAACAGATCTGCAGAGAAAAATAGACCCACAGACCCCCCTTAATAACCAACTACAGGGAGCTAAGCGTTAGCTTGAAAAATACATTAAAAAACAACACGGTGGCCACCCCAGTTTGCCAGGCTGTGAAGAATGGTGGGCAAAACATCTCTTTTCTGCAGAATTTTATGTGTTCTATGATTGTCTCACTCCTGACAACCATCCCTTTTAATTCATCCCTTTGGTTTCATTTTAAATCAACAAGAGGCTTTGGATACAAAAAGTTTATATCAAAAATAAAAATGAAAAAAAAAAAGCTTTTTACAGTTTGCATCATCTTCCATTGGTTTAACTCTGGTTCTCCCAGCATCAACATGAGTACCCAGTATATGATGTTTCTTAGACCTCACTACTATTCTTAATTACTAAAATATTCATTTCTACCTTGGGTACTAATTTCATCACAATAGTCTCACTATATGAAGAACTTTGGAGGTGAAGGAGGAGGGTAATTTCGACCTTAATCTCTTCTGCAGTGGAGGTGAAAGTTCATTTCATTGCTTATTCCTTCAGAGCATTGGGGTTCAGAACAAGGTAAGAGGTATTCTGGCAAAATGATGTTGGAGTATCCTGAGTGTTCCCAATTTGAAACCGGTGGCTGTGGTCGAGGCTGTTCTTTGTGCTATCTGTGGAAAACTTCCTAGGGCCTGGCATCAGGGGCACTAGCTGGGTTATTTTACATACATGGTAAAATGATGACCTACAGACTAGAAAATGTTGAGCCAGCCAATCCTGTTTCACAATAGTTTGATCCAGATAATTGATTTAAAATGGGAACAAATGAAGGTACACATTAGAGTCCCAGTGACTGCAGAGAATGTTACAGGGACAGTTACTTCTTTTTAAAAGAGGGGAGGAACTGGCCACCCTATAACTACATTCTTATTGCAATTATCTCAAATCCCCACCCACAGCCAACTGGTTTAAAAAAAAAAAAAAAGGCTTTGTACCATGCCAAAAGTTCCTCTTCTCAAATTCTCTAGCTTGCCTTCCAAGGCCTCACTTACAAGATATTTCAAGGTTTAATTGTCTCCTCCACCTCCTAGAATGGCATCATCTCACCATGCAGAGCCCACAGGAAAGGATCCACCTTCTCTTTGAGGAACACGGGAAGTGAAAGAGAATTTATATTGTCAAAGAATAGACAGCCTGAAACCTCTTGCAGTGTAAACACATTGAGCAGTTACTGGGAGGCGGCCAGAAGGCTTTTAAATAGTCGCATTGTTCTAAATCCTTGTGCAACTGGATCAGATTAGCTATTGCACTGGGGCAGAGGAAAAACTCCCTGGACTGCAAGAAACTTTGGAAGCAGGGGACAAGAAAGAAGGGGAGTCCTAGAAGGTCTTGTTCCAGAGCAAGTGGCAAAAGCTCCTTCTAAAGATGATAATAAGAAACTGGCAGAGTTAGGAGGAACACAAGGGGGCTGAGGTGGGCTGTCGAGGGGCCAAATATTCAAGTAGGACACATGTGCATTACCCATAAAGATGGCCTTCTATCCATTCAGTTGGGGTGAACCAAGGAAGAGATTTGGTTTTCTTGGCCTCCTCTGTCCTAAGTCTTTAAACCTGCTGTCTTGTCTTCCTTGCTAGACCTATAAGGTGGTCTTCAGGAATTACCAGACCACCTATCTCAGATGTGCTGGATCAACTTTACAGTCAGTGCTGCTCACCCTCCCTCACCACCACCCCCAACCTAGACCAGCTTAGGTCAATACTTTCACAAGGAATTTTTTGTCTCTGGACATGTGCCTCACGCTCTGGTATAGAGTGAACAGAGGGCAGTATGTGAAACCAGGCATATCTAAGGTACCTGGGTATGGTAGGCTGAATAAATGGCCCCCAAAAGATACCCACCTCCTAACTGCTGCAACTCGTGAATGTTACCTTACAGGGCAAAAAAAGGACTTAGCAGATGAGATTAAGCGAAAGATCTTGAGATGGGGAGATTATTCTGGATCATCCAGGTGGGCCCTAAATGTCCTTACAAAAGGGAAGCAGGGGAAGTTTTGACACAAGCAGAAGAGGAGGAGGAAATGCGACTATGGAGGCAGAGATCAGAGTGATGTAGCCACAGTTCAAGAAGAGTTGGCAGCCACCAGAAGGTGAAATAGGCCAGGAATGGGTTCTTCCCCACAGCCTGGAGGAAATGTGGCCCTGAAAATACCTTGATGTCAGATGTCTGGCCTCCAGAACTGTGATAGAATAAATTTCGGTTACTTTCAGCCACTAGTTTGTGCTAATTTTTTATAGTAGCCCAGAAAATGCATATATTGGGCCCCCTGAAGCTGAACACCTTTCTTAAAAGAACTAAAAAGTTGCCAAATAAATTTGGAATGCAGTAGAGACTGCTCTGATTTGAAGGGAATGGTCATTCAACATATGTGTGTTCAACTGAATCATCAGAGGAAAACAGAAAGAAAATTACAGAATAAACTTCATCTAGAAATGAATTCAGATCATTCCTGTCCTTCTGTTCCAAAGCCCCTTTGAGGACTAATGACATTATTTCTGTATACTCTTCCCCGGGTTCCAAATGTCTTGTAACAATTTTGCATCTTAGCAATAAATACAAACTTCAAATCCTGCAGCTCCCCCGAAGCCAAACAAGGTATTCTTCACTTTTTATTCCTATTTGTGAAAAAATGAATTCATCTGAAAAAGCATTTGCTTCTACTTGATAACATATAGCTTTCAAGTGAATAAATGTACCATGACTCAGTTATAAATTTTATTAAGTGCAACTTTTAACTTCAACCTTATGACAAAAAAATTTTCCATAACAAATTAATCCCTTTCCCATCCAACCATACAAATCCCATTAAACCAAATAACCCATGACCTTCAATGACCTCATGATGGCACAACCAAGGTTGTTTTCCAGAACATAGAGAGTTGAGATAAAATTTCCACTGACCAAAGGTAAATTAGTTGAATCTATCACACATATTTCAATGCCTTGCTCTTCAATCTTTAAATAAGATTTCCTTATATTTCTAAAAACATATCAACAAGCTGTCATCAGATCATCCAGGGCTTTTAAATAAATGGCTTTACCTCAAGTAAGAATCTAATTTGACATTAATGTATTGCATCATTAGGGATAACTTTCCCCATTTGCAAAAATACCTCCATTTTTATTAAGCCATTAAATAACCTTTTCAAAAAACATATAAAGAGTACAGGAAGAAAAATATTATAATATGCAATGCTGTTGAGGGATGGGGTGAGGGCATTCTTGTCTATCTGGTAAAAAAGAATTTTGTAATACATTTCTACAGCCTTGAAATATCCATACTCTTTTATCTAGTAATTCTACCAGTAGGATTTATCCTATGTAAATGTGTACAAAATCTATGTACAAGAATACGGTTGTTGCTGTTTATGGTAGAAAAATATTGGCCTTATATAAGCATCACTAAGCAATTGATTAAACACACTCTAGTACTTAAATACTGTACCCATTAAAAATAGTACTTTAAAGGAATAGTTATTTGCTTAACAATAGCAAATTTAGAAGAGTTTCTAAAAATATTCACAACTCTTGTGAAGCAAAGACAAATGCTCTTAACATACAGTTAAGAAAAAAAATAACCACAGGCTATAAAATTGCACAAGAGTCTGATCCAAATTTTTATGTTATATATTATACACATATTGCTTACATACGTACACTGTTTTACAATGGGAAAAACTAGCAAGACATATACCAAAACAAATAGTAGTTACAGCTAGCTGATGTAATTTTAGGTAATTTTCTTTTCTTTAATACTTTCCTGTATTTAAAAATATTCATAGTGACTATAATTTTTATATTCCAGAAAAAATATTTTCTAAAGCAAATGGAGGATACAATTTTAAAACTTGTTTCTTTTCATATAAATTAGTATTAAAATAATGTCTATGTTTTCTAGCAGAAATCTTGGCAAGAACAAATAACAGGAAGAGATAAATACATAAAGCTGTAAAACGCTGTCCTTCCCTTTCAGAATTTAAAACCTTCACTGTACAATGGGAGCCTTCACACATCCCAATTATGACTGATCCTTATTGATTACTTAGTAAGGAGTTACTTAATATACTGATTAAAATGAATGTTAACTGAAACCTCTGCAATACTTATATTTGGGAAAAAACTGATTGTGATGGTACTGGAATTAGACTTTAATGAATTCTGGGCTACAAGAAATCTATGGCCTTTGCTATGATTTATCTAGTATAAAGCATCACATGATTAAAAACAATTTCCTGGACTGTATTAAAAAGAACACAAATTGCATAGGAATAAAATAAAAACAGAAAGCAAGCATTCGCTATTTGTCCCTGCCTCTCGTACTTCAATATTAATCATAATTGAGGGGCAAGTGTAACTTCCTTAAAATTTAATAATTAAAAATAGATGAATAATAATATTAAAGTGTATTACCTTTATAAATTTATTAGTGACATTTGTGATCATGCTATTGGTTCCATTATATCAAGATTTTACAAAACATGTCTAAAACATGTTTAGTTACCTGGGGTGAAGATCCAGGTTTATAAGTTTATTAGATGACATTTGTGATCATGTTATAGGTTTCAATCTATCAGGATTTTACAAAACATGTCTAAAATATGCTTAGTTGCCTGGAGTATTTAGAGATTCAGATTAATTTAAATATAATGAATAACTGTCAATATATTCTAGGGAAGAAAAAGTAATATCTTTCCTCATCCATCACAAAGTTCATGGCTGAGACCCTCTATAACAAAAGACAGATTAACAAGAGACATACAAATTTACTTAATGTAAGTTTTATGTGACACAGGAGCCTTCAGAAACAAAGACAGAAATTGACATAATTGTATATTTCTATGTTTAGTTTTGATAAAGAATGGATAGTCATATAGAAGCACGATTAGACAAAAGTGGGTATGATATAATGGTCATGAACTGGGGGGAACTGAGAAAGGTCTCTTCAGATTCTTCTTGGTATCTTTGTGTTATCATTCCTTTCCTTCAGGCATAAAGTGGGACACCTCTCACATGAAGGTGTCTCAGGAAAGGTCAGAGATTGACCTTCCAGCTTCTGCAGTTTTCTCAATTTCCTTTATCTCAAAATACTCAGTATGTCAAGGCACCATGTTTTCAGGTATTGTGTTCTGAGCCCTGGCAATTTAATTCAATCTGCAATAATCAGTTTCAAAGAAATTAGAATACAATGAAGTATAACAGCTTCCTAAGAGAATAACTGAGCTGTTTCAAAAGATTGTTTGGATGTTGGTTTTTGCCTGTAGCAATTCCCTTGGAAATGACATCTGAGTTCCTATGCCAGCCCTCCAAAATCCTCTAGAACACATCAAGGAGCTGAAATTGTATTAAAAGTACATAGTTGTCCATGACTGAGGTTTTCCAGCCTGATAATGCCTTGTCATTCAACTTTAGATTGGTGCAGGTGAGGGTCCAAGCTAGGGAGCAATAATGGGACAGGAGGGCTCAGTGGCAGAAGTGGGGCCTATCTATACGTGATGTCCTCTGAGGGGTCACGTTCTTAAGTGCTTAGTAAATCCACCCCTGGCTCAACAGTATTTTGATCTTTCAGAAACAGAAGATAGTTTGTATATTAATCTTTTTTAAATTTCAATAGGTTTCTGGAGAACAGGTGGTGTTTGGTTACCTGAATAAGTTCTTTAGTAGTGATTACTGAGATTTTGTGCACCCATCACCCAAGCAGTATACATTGTACCCAATGTGTAATCTTTTATCCCTCACCCCACTCTGACCCTTTCCCCTGAGTCCCCAAAGTCCACCATATTATTCCTATCCCTTTGCATCTTCATAGCTTGGCTCCCACTTATGAGTGAGAACACGTGTACACACATATTAATCATTTTTATAGTAGTGAATTACAGAAGTGACTGCTAGAAAGAAATTTTTTTGATAGCATCCAAGATATATCAACCTTTAGAAAAAAAAATATATATAGTGTGTGTGGGGGGGTGGGATATAGAAGCCTGAGGAAAGGAATATATAATCTGAGTTTTTCTCTTTCATGAATAATAAATCTATTTTAGTAGAATTTGTTTTTGACATATTATAAATATGCTCCAGAGTAAAAGTCATCTTGTTTCTTTTTTTTTTTTTTTATACTTTAAGTTTTAGGGTACATGTGCACAACGTGCAGGTTAGTTACATATGTATACATGTGCCATGCTGGTGTGCTGCACCCATCAACTTGTCATTTAACATTAGGTATATCTCCTAATGCTATCCCTCCCCCCTCCCCCCACCCCACAACAGGCCCCTGTGTGTGATGTTCCCCTTCCTGTGTCCATGTGTTCTCATTGTTCAATTCCCACCTATGAGTGAGAACATGCGGTGTTTGGTTTTCTGTCCTTGCAATAGTTTGCTGAGAATGATGGGTTCCAGCTTCATCCATGTCCCTACAAAGGACATGAACTCATCATTTTTTATGGCTGCATAGTATTCCATGGTGTATATGTGTCACATTTTCTTAATCCAGTCTATCATTGTTGGACATTTGGGTTGGTTCCAAGTCTTTGCTATTGTGAATAGTGCCTCAATAAACATACGTGTGCGTGTGTCTTTATACCAGCATGATTTATAATCCTTTGGGTATATACCCAGTAATGGGATGGCTGGGTCAAATGGTATTTCTAGTTCTAGATCCCTGAGGAATCACCACACTGACTTCCACAATGGTTGAACTAGTTTATAGTCCCACAACAGTGTAAAAGTGTTCCTATTTCTCCACATCCTCTCCAGCGCCTGTTGTTTCCTGACTTTTTAATGATCGCCATTCTAACTGGTGTGAGATGGTAACTCAATTGTGGTTTTGATTTGCATTTCTCTGATGGCCAGGGATGATGAGCATTTTTTCACGTGTCTTTTGGCTGCATAAATGTCTTCTTTTGAGAAGTGTCTGTTCATATCCTTCGCCCACTTTTTGATGGGGCTGTTTGTTTTTTTCTTGTAGATTTGTTTGAGTTCATTGTAGATTCTGGATATTAGCCCTTTGTCAGATGAGCAGATTGCAAAAATTTTCTCCCATTCTGTAGGTTGCCTGTTCACTCTGATGCTAGTTTCTTTTGCTGTGCAGAAGCTCTTTAGTTTAATTAGATCCCATTTGTCAATTTTGGCTTTTGTTGCCATTGCTTTTGGTGTTTTAGACATGAAGTCCTTGCCCATGCCTATGTCCTGAATGGTATTGCCTAGGTTTTCTTCTAGGGTTTTTATGGTTTTAGGTCTAAGCCAAAAGAACAAAGCTGGAGGCATCACGCTACCTGACTTCAAACTGTACTACAAGGCTACAGTAACCAAAACAGCATGGTGCTGGTACCAAAACAGAGATATACACCAACAGAACAGAACAGAGCCCTCAGAAATAATGCCGCATATCTACAACCATCTGATCCTTGACAAACCTGACAAAAACAAGAAATGGGGAAAGGATTCCCTATTTAATAAATGGTGCTGGGAAAACTGGCTAGCCATATGTAGAAAGCTGAAACTGGATCCCTTCCTTACACCTTATACAAAAGTCATCTTGTTTCTTATCTTTTATGCCTCTGAAATAAAGTATTTCTGTTCTTACTAAGGGCAGCAAAGAGCAGAGGGTATTTTATTACTATTGAGAATTTAACATAAACAGAGTTATCATCAGCCCTAAAGAATATAAAAGTTCTGAGAAATAAGAGGATTAGAGCACCCTGGGATATTTATAAATGAAAGACTGTATAGTAACAGTTTTTTCCCTCTCTCAAAAGTAGAACTTGTCACTGTTTTCAAGAACAGAACTAACAGAATACATGGTGGATGTCTATACTTTACCGTGCAGGAAAGCAACAACTTCTCCCTTAGTAGGAGGTGCTAGCCATATGCAACAATTTTCAGGGAGAGTTCAGCCCTTTTTGATCTAACAGTAGTAGTTCTGAGAAGGTCTTGGAAAGTAGAAAACAAAAGGGAAACATGCACAAATTAAGTACAGTTTTAGGTAGAGGTCACAGATTCCATACTGGTCTCTCCTGGATCTTTCAAGGTGTACTTAACCCAGGGCTTCCTGGTCACAGAGGACCCCAGTCTTTAAAAAGTCCTGAGGTTCAAGAGTGGGGACTATGAGAATGGAGGCTTAGGTTGACCTCTTCCTCAGCTTAAATTTCTTCTTTGCAGGAATACTCTTTGAGTTATTTCTTTTTAGCCAAGATGGGAACTCAAGCTGGAAGCATAGGGGAAAAACTAGAGAATCTTTAGGTCCCTGGATTTGCCTTAGATTATTGGTTCTTAAAGTATGGTACTCCGACAGCAAACATCACCTGGGACTTCTTATAAATGCAAAATCTCAAGCCCCATCCAGACCTAAATCAGAAAGTCTGCTGGTGGGGTCCAGGAATCCACGGGGTATCCAGCTAGCCAGATGATTGCAATGTAAGCTAAGGTTTGAGAAAACAGCCTTAGATCAAGTCTCCAGCAAAAAGGAAAAAAGGGGGAAGAGGAAAAAGGTCTTTAAATCTTTATCCAGTCCAGCCCAATTTACCAGGAGAAGAAGCTGGCTAGGTATTTGGAACTAAAGCTTGGGTAAGAAAGACAGTCCATTTGTCTAGAATGCATGCTTTTCTCAGGAAGTCCATGGAAAACTGAGCCTATGGAGATGCTGAAGGCCAGTACTTGCTTTCCATCCAAGACCAAGAGTAGATACTGAGAGTCTGAAGTAAATGGTAATTTTCTCAACTATTTTTTTTTCAAGCTTCATCCTTAAGAGTTAAGTAAGAAGAAACCAGTTAAGAATGACAGGCAACTTGAAGAAAGTAAATAAAGGGTGACTGAGTCATAACCAAACACTCAGCCAACACAATATCCCTTTAATCTGCAGTGCAGACTTCGCAGTCACTTAAATAACTTCAAGCAGTTACCTCTTTTGGCCCAAACCTTTATGCTCCCTGTTAACTACAAGCTATGAATGCTAATATTTCTCCTAAGAACTCAGGAAAAAATATTGGGTAAGAGTCAATCAGCAAATTCCTTTAAATTTAAGGAACTGCAATTGACAAATGAGCTGAGGAGAAAGATTATGTTTAAACACAAGGATTCTAGAAGAAATGTGCCCTCAGCTGCACTGGAAAGCAGCATCTTCCCTCACCACCTTTCCTTTTACATTCTCCTCTCTGTATTTATCAGAATTGATTCCTTGCCCCCCAGTACTGAGCATTTTGCACATTTCTCTTTTCTTCCCATTCACTAACTTACTGGTTATTTACTTACTGGTTATTTACTCCCCTAAACTTACTGGTTATTATTTAATGAAACTGGGCCAGGCACCACTCTGTATTTTCATTTAAGCACCTTGTGCTTCCCCTCTTTGAAGAACTCACCACCGCACCTGGTAAACAGCTATTTGTTTATCTGTATCATCACTATATGATGACCTCTGTGAAGGCTGGGGCCTTGCTTGCTACTATAGTGTCCAGCATATAGCAGTAAACAATGAATGAATGAATGAATGAATATCTTACTCTGTGGAGGAGCTCCCAACCAACCCCCAAAACAAATCAAGGCAGAAAGGACAATGGACTCTTCTCTTATACAAACACACACTTTATCCTTCCTTCTCTTTCTTTTCTTCCTTCCTTCCTTCCTTCCTCTCATCCTCTCTTTCTCTCTTTCTGACAGTCTCTCTCTGTCACCCAGGCTGGAGTGCAGTGACTTCTTCCCTTCCCTTCCCTTCCCCTTCCTTCCCTTTCCTTCCTTCCTTCCTTCCTTCCTCTCTTCCTCTCTTTCTGACAGAGTCTGTCTCTGTCACCCAGGCTGGAGTGCAGTGACTTCTTTCCTTCCCTTCCTTCCCTTCCCTTTCCTTCCCTCTTTCTTTCCTTCCTTCCTTCTTTCCTTCCTTCTTTCCTTCCTTCTTCTTTCCCTTTCCCCTTTCCTTTCCTTTCCATTCTGTTCCATTCCATTCTTTCCTTACTTCTGTCTGTGTCTCTGTCTCTGTCTCTCTCTGTGTCTCTGTCTCTGTTTCTTTTTGTGTGTCTCTCTCTCTCTTTTTCTTTCTTTCTTTCTTTCTTGAGTCTTACTCTGTCACCCAGGGTGGAGTGCAGTGGCACGATCTGGGCTCACTGCAACCTCTGCTTCCTGGGTTCAAGCGATTCTCCTGCCTCAGCCTCCTGAGCTGCTGGGATTACAGTTGTGCACCACCACACTCCGATAATTTTTGAGTTTTTAGTAGAGACAGGGTTTCACCATGTTGGCCAGGCTAGTCTCAAACTCCTGGCCTCAGGTGATCTGCCTACCTTTGCCTCCCAAAGTGCTGAGATTACAGGTGTGAGCCACTGTGCCCAGCCCAAATGCACACTTTAGTACCATTTCTGTGTATACCTGCTCCTCTCTCCAGTATCCTGAAATGCTGTTCACAGTGTTTGGTTCTCCACTCATACCCTGCTGCCTGCCTGCTGCAGGCTAAAACCAGGCTTGTAGAATGAGTTTCCACTCTTTACCAAGTTTGACAGCCTCGATTGTGCCTATGAATAATTTCTAGAATAAACATTCCAACCACACCTCCTCTATGGCCTGAACCTCTGTTCTCCTTAGACCCTCTCTGATCACCGTCTCTTAGTAAGGGCTGTTCAGATTGGCACCTAGGTCCTCACTGGTGGGGCTTGATCCCGGACATGTCCTCATGAGGTGCGTGGTGTTCTTATCCCTAGAGACTGTCTCTTTAGAGGAGACCTCTGGGCAGCTCATAAGGTACTCCTGTCTCTTATGCCCAGCCCTCTGTACTTTGCCCTTCATTTGCCCTTGGACTGCCTGCCACAATTATCAGGCAAAACATCGCCAACATGAATCATATATGTCAAGAGGGAAAGCTCTTTTTAGAAGCCTGATTTTGCCTTAATTATTGGACTGTTTCAAAGGAAAGATTTTTATTTTATCTTCACTTGAATAAGCTCTCTGAAGGTTGCCTCAGGCGTGAGTATGGAGTAAGCCTGAGGATTGTAAAATGAGACTTCACAAAAATGGGCAAAGTGCTTTGGAAAGGAGCAGGCACAAATTCAAGGACTCGAGGCATTCTTTATTTTAAAACTATTTTCTCACTAAAATAAACATACACACACAACGAGCTCTTCAATTTAATCAAAATTCCTTGTATTTAAAAATTCTCCAAGCTACTTTTATAAATAGATCTTTGCTATTATTATACAGGAGTCATAAGAAGAGGATAAAGCCTAAGACCATGCATATTAGAACTGAGCTCAGACCATAGAAGGAGAAAATAAAACATTCTTCCTCAAGTTTTCAAGCTTAAGGATATCCGAAATCCACAGTCTTCATATGTTCATCCACACAAGGGTACTGCCCCATGATCTGAAAGTAACCTTTAGTCTAAAAAATGTCACCTACATAAATCTCAAATCTCACACAAGGTCATTTATCTCCTTATGTGCCCAAAATTGTTCCACCTGAAGTCCAAAAGCTTAAAGTAAGTACAGAGATGGAACTAATTAAATAGAGATAGTGAGAAAAAATTACATGGAATTCGAGGTTTGGGGAGGTTGATTTAATTTTTTTATACATGCACATTATTTTCAAAATCTCTAAACCTTTCTTCCTCTTTGCCTTTTTTATGCACAAAAATACATCCAGTCTGAAAGGAAAAGAAAACAAAATCCTTAATCTCAGTTAACTTATATTAAAAGTGTCACCTTTTCAGGCCCCTCCTCCTCAGGTTTGGCATTACTAATTAACTATTACTTAAAATAATGGGAAATTTACTGTGCAAATTGGTTTATGTAAGTGAGGCTGCACATTAAAACTAGGTGTAAATATTAGATGCTGTCTTTGGCTTTTTCTGATAGACCAGCAGGGAGAGTGGAATTGAGTCTATTTCATTCACATCAGAAATACCAGCAATAACATTCACACAACTTGAAATAAATCTAATGTGACATTGGAAAAGTGAATCAGAAAAATACAAGTTTATAGTTTTATAAGTAAATTAACCATTTTTAAAAATGAGTCTGCCTTTGATTATATATTACACTATTTCCACAATTAATATTAAATTAATATGAACTATATAGCATGCTGGAATGGAAAGAGAAGGGCAATCGGAGATGGAAGACCTGCATTCCAGCCCCAGCTCTGTCCCAACTAGGTGTGTGACCTTGAGAAAGCCCCTTAACCCTTTGAGTCTTAGTATCCTTGCCCGTAAAATACAGAGGCTGAAACAGTAATTTATCTGGTGTTTTCTTAGGTTATATTAGTTTTATCTCTGTGATGCCTTCTCAGTTGACATTAATAAACATTTGATTAAACATTATTTGAGCTCCTATGAAATATGTTATTTAATAACCATATATATCCTTCCTGAAATACATTTCCAAAAATGAAAAAATGAAAGCCACATTCAGATGAGCCAAGTAAGATTTAAAACAATGCATTACTATTGTGCCTTGAAGAGTAACTGACAGAGTAATGACATAGTGGCATTTCTAGAACAACTCTTCAGTATCAAAGCACACTTTCAAGATGCCAAATCCTTGTCCAATTCTTGTAAGGTCAACAGTCTTCAAATAATTGTCCCTTTCATAAGATGGGTGCTTTTACTGGATTATTTTAAAACATGTTTGCTTCCATTGCTTATATAGAAACTGAAAAACATCCCTCACTCTAACAAGGCCCAGAGGCAATAGGAAGGATATCAAAGGTCAGAGAGTTGGATGTGAAGCGATTCCAAAGAGTTCACATGGTGTTTTATTTTAGCAAATTTCTTTAACTTCTAATTCAAACCATATCCGCAGGCTGGAGAAAAAGAGAGAGAAAATGGAGCTTCTTTAACTAAGTTCCCTGCCCCTTGTTAGACAAATCCTTGGTTTTCCCAAGTGTCGGTACTAATGAACAGTTACAAAAATTGCTTTGGTCCTCGTGTCTGCAATCAATTAGTTTTTGTTTTTGTTTTTTTTTTTCTGAAAGGATAAAGTTTGATCCACCACATTCTAAAATGCTACCAGACTGCCAGCAAGTTTCAAAGACACATCAGAAAGAACTCAACGGCCTGACCTGGAGACCAGGAGGATGACATTCTCATTAGGCAAGAGATGCTGGACTTTCTGCAGTAACGAGAATGAAAGTCACCACTCTGCTCTAAAAGCAGGGGCTATTTACCCCTGACCTGACACACTTCTCGAAGCTCTCACAATAAAGGCACCCAGCATCCACTTACTGTTTCACCATTTACCAAGTATTTTTACATACTCTCTTGAAGTTACATACTCTCTTGAAGTTAGAAATCTTAACACAACTGGAAAAATGTGGAAAGTAAAGCTCAGAAAGCTTAGAATCCCTCAAATATGGTAGAACTATTAATAGAACTTAACAAACCTTTTGACTGAACACCCTCATTGTCTGACCTTGGTTCTCATGACGAAAGTTCCTTAATTTCAAGTAAAAAACACTCTAAAGATATGGCCTCCAACCAAAATGAGGGAGACTCATCCTTTCCTGGGACTGTATTTAAGCTGCTTTAATAAGAGGTAGTTTAATAAAAAATAAGGATTGCTTCAATAAAGGACATGTCCACATTACTATCAGTTTCCAATTTTCCACTTTGAAATGACCTGAGGACAGAGATCCTGGTAACCTCAGCATCAACATCAGTAAATATTTTATATTATCCAAAAAAAACCTAATAATTTCAAGTTTCTTTTATTTTTTAATTCCCTTATAAAATCATTATTCACTTTAAATAGATCACTGTGTCTTTAAATCCTGGCTTTGTTTGTAGAGTGTTCCAAATATGATAGAGAAAACTTAGTTTTATAAAAACATCACAATCTAGCCACTTAGGCCATGACATTAATTGGTCTACAATGCTATTTGGGGAATATTTGTAGGGAATATTTTAATAAAATCAATGTTGCTGCCTCTATTTAATACTGGTGAAATCACAAGTGTGATTAAGCCATTGTATATAAATTTTTATTTCTATTCTTCCATATTTGAAACCAACCCCCAAGGTAAGACAGGAAAAGAGATAAGATTCAAGTATGACAATTGCACGAATAATAAGTTAAACTGAGTTTTGTGGATAAAATATCTACTGTCACTAAATTAATTATTGTGCCCTGAAGTTTTACAGAGAAGACGACTTATAATTAAGGTATATTTTGGCCATCTATGTTATACCTTCCTATGGCCAATTTTTGTGAAAAAAGGAAAAAAGACTTTGCTGGATACCCTCATTTCCTAACTGTCAACTCACTGTAAATGTCTTAAAATATGGAATCTAGCATATATATTCTGTTCAAAATATGCCTTTTGGAGTAGCTGAAACTTTTGGTCTTCAAGCTCAATGTTCTTATGTTGATCCTGATCTTTCTTAACCTTTCTAGAATGTAACTCCTACCTTCAGCCTGATCCTCTTTCCACATGTGGCCATCCCTCCACCTCCTCTGTCCTTTATCCTTTTTGGCTCTCAGTATTCTCCCTCCCAGGGCAATCCTATATGTATCACTCTTCTCCTCACCCTTCCAAAACTCCACTCCCTTATTTTCAGCAGCCTCCTAAGACATCTCTACCAGTGCTCCCTCCAGTATTCCAGATGTCCAAATATGTCCTGAGATGGGCTCACTGCTACAAAAGGACTGCTTTGAAGAATAAGACAAATTATCAAGATTGATGTAAAAGTGAGCAATGCAAAGATCGTAGAAGTTAAAAAAAAAAAAAAAGCAACTACAGGACAAAGGAAAAAGGCCTTTTATGTGAAAAACATCTGAACTTTTGGTGAACTCCAACCTTAATAAGCTAATGGTGAAGAGGTACTTGTTGAAACCTTAATGCAGTCTTAGGGAGGTCACTGATAAAGGGCTATAACAAAATTAGTGAACTTTCAGATCCTAACATTGCTTAGAGTATTTTGTACATTTCTGTGCCACAATTTTAAGAACCATATCAACAAAATACAAAAATGTTGAAGAATATGAAAGTTATAACATTTAAGCAACAGTCGATAAAAGATAATCCTAGGGATTTCAGACTTAATCTGAGCTCTTCCTGTAATAGAGTGGGAACAGAGGCCAAGAAACCTCAGGTGAGCTTGGCAAGGTGCCACAATCCTGCTGGTGGAGCTGCAATAGAACCACATCCTTGAACTGCCAGTCCAAAACCCAATCTCACTGATGCAAAGGGAAAACACGCCTTTGAAAAATTCTGTCTATTCTCTAGTTTAAAAATATGGAAATCACTGTTGTTTGCCTTAAGGGAAAGAAAAACATAAGAGAGCTGAAGAAATGAGATATAAGATTAAGCCATGAAATGCAGATAAATCATGCATATTCTCTTTCAAGAAAATTCCCATCTCTTCTGCAGTTTATATCACAAAGTAATTTTATTAAGGTTTTATGGAAAGGTCACTATTGCATTTCTGTAATATTAAAATCTATCTTAGCATACAGAAATCCCTCATGAGCCTGAAATATTAGTTCAAGACTAAGTTTATTAAGGTTTTGGCATGACTCAATATTAACTTTCTCAAAATATTACAACCATTTTCAAATCAGATAAGCAGCGGGATATAAAACTGTGGCTCATAAAAATAAAATCAAGAAAATGGAATCATTGCTTTTTAGTTCTTAGAGATTAACTTTATACTTTAAAATTGTGAGGGAGCTTATCAAAACAGTTCATTCTGTATTGGTACTTTCATTTCACAAAAGAATCAGACAGAAACATGGTTAAGGTCTTTGTAGCATATATCAAAGTAAACTGATATTTTAAGACCAATTCAGTTCAAGTGCCAGTAATAACTTTAGTTATCTTCATAATCCCTTGTGTTTCCTAATACTTTCATCCATGAGTTGAGTGATGATTAAACAGAGAAATGCCTGGTATGTCAGTACTTGAGTCAGCTGAGTCTGATACCTCAAGTTTTCTAACTCTTATATTCCAGAAAAGGTATAAAGTTTATCTGACAGAATCAGATAGCAGACACCTGTTATTTGGCAATGTATGAATTTATTGTCATGATTTTTTTTTAATAAAATGTCCATTGTTAACAAACATGCTGAGAAATTATGACGCTCCCTGGTGAGGAAAAAACAAACAAACAAAAAAACACTACCTGAAATTCACAGAGCACCCACTATCTCAAAAGATCATGCATAAATATGGTATTCTTTGACTCACAGACTAGAGACCTGGCAAGAGATTGAAGAAGTTGTTTGGCTCACAGCCAGGTGTCCAGGAAGGTGACCATGGAAGTCTTTCTGGTTATTTGACCATACAGATCCTAGGGGATAGAAAGTGTATACAAAGATACTGATGGCTCTTCAAAATTCCCTCCTACCAGATCTCAGGACTCTTTCGTTCATTTAGTTCTCTGTAGACTTCAGCAGTTGATTAGAATCCCTTATCCATGAGGTCATGACTCAGAATGACCTCACTGGCATGGTCTTAAAATACTGTGAATCCCACTGTATGTTGTGGTTATGTTTGAACCTAGATGTAGTACCTCAAGATACATTCTTAGTTCTCTGCAGAGTACTATGTCACGTTCTTAAGCTTAAGCGATTGGCCACACAACTGGCATTTTCTCTCTTGGCCTCATGGAATAAAACACTGGTCCTGAACTATTCTTTGACAATGGGACAAAAGGCTTTAGGCCTGAAGAAATAGATGTAAACACTGAAGTAAAACCAGAAGCCAGAGAACCTTCCCTAATTATTACCTTCCAAACCTAAATCTGTCTCTTCCACTATACCCATAACCACCTCCTCATATGATAAATACATACTTCTTCAGCAAAACTTTTACAAAGAAGTATGAAGGTTTATAGGTGGAGATATATCCCAAATGTGTTCATTATATTTTAGCCTATTTGATTATTGATAAACTACCTAATTGTAGGCATCTATGTCCAAGAATTTAAAAGTAGATGGAAAAACCCTAAAACTCCTAAACTCCAGGCTAATTTCAAATACCCACCAACACACATACCTACACAAGATAACTCACATTTTCATGAGACACATGGATTCCTTTTAATGGCAAAGTGCACTCCATGTGAAAAGAACCAATTTTAAGACCTGCTGCAAGCAATTACTGTGAAGCTGAAAGAGAATCCCACGAACTATATTTCAAGGAGTTTCCCCATCTGAAAACAGACATGCCTATAATGTCACTTTGCAGGAGGCTCCCAAGATAGAAAAGATGATGCCTACGCATTTATGGCATTGTTCTATTTCACAATAGACATGGACACTATTTTCACTGCTGTACAGCATTCTAACCCCTACAAGCGAACACTGGCCTTGACCCTGGTCTGGCTGTTCACTTGCTACCTGGAGCCATATTTACTCTGGTCTTTAGTTTACCAGACAGTAGAATCCTCCATCAAGCTTTTCTAGGATCTAAACCAACTTTTTTGCTTATTTTGTTTATGGCCCCAAAGCATGCATTTGTTGATCATGTATTTTCAAAGTTTTCTGGGTCACACAGAGAACTGTTTACTGGGTCACACAGAGTAGCAAATATCCCCTGTAATGTTTATTTACTTTCCTGAGAAAGAAGAACCTCAGAAAGCAGGTCTATATTGCAGTAATAAATAAGCATGTACCCAAGCATATCAATTTATTATAAAAGAGGACCAAGATTTCCTATGAATTCTACTATGAGAAGAACTATACTATGCTAAAAAGAACTTAGTAAGTCAGGCTTTATTTAATAAATCAGGCTTTATTTACTAAAGGCCACAGAAAGTAAAAATGATAATTCAATTTTTTCTTTGACTAAACAATGCACACCACAGCCCAGTATTAGTCACATGAAACCAATAAGTTGGCTCTAATCAAATTATTTTGAAAATAAACAAATGTGTTCATAACAACGCTGGTTTGCCCTGGTTAAAATAATGCCATTATAAACTGACTATAATTATATTTTTAAAATGCTAAAAATTTCTAAATTGTTTACATTTATTATAATATGTTACTTTTGTAACAAATTTTTAAAAAAACATTCCTAGCACACTTACACAGAAAGTTCCTTATTTTCTGATGGTTTTCTTTGCAGAAAATGAGTTTGTAAAAATAACATATCTTCATGCAGGATGTTTTATCATGCTGAAAGTGAATGTTCTCCCCTCCCCTGGGCATCCTCCCATTTATAGTCCTGTGACATCAAGGCCATTGCAATTTAAATAACTGCTTTTTCACTTATAATATATAATGAGTTGGGTTTTATTGAAACAACTTAAGCAGAGCTCTAGACCTGGTTTAAAAACTAATCTTTTTGAGAACCTAAATTATAATAAAGCACTGCATATATATGGGACATGTTTTTTAAAGGATTATATCTGGTAAAATGGCAAGAATTACCAGCAAACACTATCTAGTCTATTTATCTTTGATCTATTTATCTATTTCCTGTGGAAGAAGGTATTTCTATACATGTCATAGATACTGATGATGAGCAAACACAGAGTCAATCTTGGAAGTAGATTTTTCACAGGAGGGACCAAGGTGAGAAATCCACTTAATGTCGGAGGAGAGGGACAAAAAAGATCATACATTTCCCTCTCCCCCATCTCTTTCTTCAAACCCATGTAATTCTCCATACCTTTGGTTCTTTATCCTTTCTTCATAAGGCTCCTCATCTCCCTTGGGATACAAGCCAATCTATACAATATGCTGTAAGACCTTACATAATCTAGCCTTATATCTCTCTCCATTCATCTCCTGTTCCTTTCCCATGCTCACTTGACTCTAACCACATGGACTTCCTCCTGTACCTCATGGAGGCCACTTGTAATTCTGCCTCAGGGCCTTTGCATTTACCATTACCTCAGTTTAGACCATTTTCCCTAAATATCGGCATGGCTCGCTGCCTGCAGATCATAGTATAAATGTCACCATATCTAAGATACTTTTCCTGGCCACTCAGAACAAAATGGCATCTCACCACCACCAGGATCTCTCTTTCTTGTTACCTCCTAGATTTTTCTACATAACACACATCAACAACTTGATCTCTGATCCTTTAAATATCTTGTTTGTGTTTCCTCTACCAGAGTAGTGACTACATATATTTTGTTTTCTGCTGTGTCTCTGTCACACAAATATATGGGCCATGTGGTGGGTGCTCAATATAGACCTGTATAGAATGAATGAATCTGTCCCTCTTCTGACTTTTCTCAATGAAGGAATTAACAAAGGAATCCATACATGACAGTGGCCTTAAGTGTTGGTGACTCAGGGATAGAAAACAATTAAATGGAACATTAAAAAATATAATAGAAAGGGAATAAAGTAGGGCATTAGGGTTAAATATAGCCTCCTCCTTCTTTATCAAGGGATGATTTATTATTTCACTGTGTCCCTGCTAGACTAGATACTACACAGAATTCAATAGTGGATAAGACACAGACTCTATCCTAACAAACTCAAATCCAGCAGAGTAGGTAGACTATTCAACATAAGCAAAATAATATTTTACAGGAATTTATAACCAGGAGAGATAGCTTCTGCCCAAGAGAGAAAAGGGTAGAAAGGCCTCCTGGAGAAAGTTTCTGAGCTAGGCCATAAAGGATAAGAATTCTTATGTGAAATGCAACATGTAATGTTTGAGACTATAAATGATCAGCAGCAAGACAGCATCTTGCTTCTGAAACTTTAAAGTACTTCATAAAACCATCCCCCAAACCCCACCTATTAGAAGATCAGCCTTCAGACACCTAAGGGTTGAAGATGGAAATTCATGGTGTCTTTGAATATGGCTAACTCTGAAATGCCTCAATGGATTTCGTAAAGGGAAAATAAGTGAGATAGAACTTTGTCATGTGAGACAAATGTAATACATAATTGCATAGAGGTCTTTATTTACTTGTTATCCTCCTTTGCATGCAGCCTCAGTTGGGGGCAGGGGTAGAAGGAGGAGCAGGTATATTACTAGTTCAGGCCAATGGTTTCTGCCTGAAGATAAAGTGTGTCCCTTCTGGGGGGATATATTTACTGCTCCTTCTCCAGGAATGGTAGACCATTTCCAAGCATGACCAGAAAGTCTTCCCCTCCCTTGATCACACTCCTTTGTAATATGACTACACAGCTTCTCCCATCAAGATATGAAGACTTTCGTTCCACATGGATACTGAAAATGGGTTTTAGACATGTGACTTGCTTTGAAACAAATCAGAGGCATGAAAAGCACTTGTACATTGGGGTTTTCCTTCTTGTTTCTTTGAAACCCTGGGATTATCATGTTTAAAAGGTTAAGAAAATCTATTGGAAGACGAGAGGCCACATAGAGAGAAGTCTCAGTCAATCCAGTCATCCTGGCTGAGGCCCCAAATAAAGTGAGTGAGGCCATCCTAGGTTATCCAACCTGAGCCAAGCCAGCCATGGCCAGAAAAACCACTCGACAAATACAGAGAATTGTGAGAAATAAAACATGATTTAAAAAATTCTACAAAATTTGAGGGTGGTTCATTACACAACAAAAGCTAACCTATATACCTGCTAAAATAGGCTGAATTGGATGACAGATCTCTGTGGGGCTCTAGTGAGTAAGTGGACACTGTGATTATGTTATATAAATGATATTATTGAAGAGTATTAAGGAGATACAGGGAAGAAGAGAGGAAATTCAAATAAAAAGGTAGGGAGAGGAAGCAATTAGAAACTTGCAAAGCAGTCCAGGGTGTGAGTATGGGGGTATAATAAAATTAAAGTAAACCATCTGTGACTCTGAAGTACATAAAACTGTAACATCACTTTTCTGGATGACATGAATTATTGTGAACACAAATACGTCAACCTTATTGTGAGCAACCTGACAGAGAAATGTTTATATCCTATTTTTCTCTGAATCTCTCCTACCTACTTTTTTAAAGCCTATACCTAGAAGAGAGACTGGTACTATCACAGATGATTAGAGAATCTTTGATGAAGGAGTGAATAACTGAATGAGGAAAGGAATGCCTTGGTCATCATGCCCTGTGATAACAAAGTTGTGTGTCTACATTTTGTTCTATATCTCTTTTGATGCTGGGCTTTGCTTTCTCCCAAACTGTTCCTATTTATAGCTCCTACTGTCTTCAGAGGAAGGAACAAGGGAAAGATTATGTGATACATAAGAATCAGTAGGCTCTGAGTGAGGGCAACTGGATTTTATAATAGCATTTTATAGCAAGGTCTGTATACTAGCCATTTACAACATTTGGCTGTATTTTTCACTTCTGGATGTTTTACTTTTTGTTTAACTTGGATGGCTGACATTATTAGTAAGTTGATATCTAGATAAATAAAGTAGTCATGGAATATTTATTGAAATTTTAGAGTGTGTTTAATTCTTCAATGCCAATTTTTTTTTCAATTAAACTAAATAAGAAGGAAAGATATCAGCCATTTAACCACAGACAATTTTCCAGGGTACCTAAAATATAACGCATTCCCAATTTAATTTTGCAAAATCATTCAGCTCCACATTTCAAACTAAATACAAACTATCATTTTAAATATAAAACCTACATGTTTTAGCAGTTTTAGGTAATAAAATGTTATATGATAAACCTAACATTAAAATATTTTAGCATACAATTGTGTTTTTATATCTATTTTGCTTTACAGTTCAGTTGAATTACTTTGAAACTCTGATTTGGAGTGTTTTCATTCCATCATTTTAACCTAATATACCATGACTTATTTTAAATATTTTAATATGCCTAGCCTACAGACTTGGCTAATTGTAAGAAAAATATTGCTCCAAAATTTTATTTTACATGCACAATATCACTTGCTAATTAACAGATTATTAATAGTAACATTTTAAAGTGATTAAACTACTTCTAATACTGCATTCTAAAATGTTCTTTCGCATTGAATCTGTATAGAGACTTTATGTGATGGTCCTATTATTGTGTCTGTTTTGCAGATAGGGAAATTAAGCCCTCAAGCAATTAAATCACTTTCCAAAGTCACAAAGCCACTAAATGGTGATGCCAATATTTGAATAAGATAGCCTCATCCCAGGGTTAGTATACTTAACTGTTAAGAAATTCTGCTCTCTCTCAAAAATTTAATAGAACGGTTCTTTGAAAAAGTGAAGTTCCTAAGAAAGTTTGAAGCATGATTTAATATGAGAAACTAATTCCAGAGAAACTTTCAAAACAGTATTTATTACATAAATGTGGTATATCTCTCTCTTTTTTTTTTTTTTTTTTTTTTTTTTTTTGTAGCAGATGTTTCTTTGCCCTAAGCTAAGAGTCTCCTTCCTTTGCTGAACTATAATACAAATATGCCTCCAGGCACTATTATTATGAACACATGTTCAGCATACAGAACCACATTTCTGATACACTACTTTCTGCTGGGATTTATGCTGGATTTAATAGCTGGATTTACTTCAGCATGCTCAGTAAGGACCGTATCTCCCTCCAATCAGTATTTCCTCACAGAGTGAAATTTCACAAAGAAAAGACGCGACCAAAGACAAGAAGAGCTGATGCAAAGCAGGCTAGGTTCACAGTACACAATCAATAAGTCACAAACATAGGTGTTTGGCAACACTAAAAATCCAAGCAAGGCAGGCATCAGTTTTCTTGCCATTTTTCTTCCTAAGGAGAATGCTTTCCTGTTTGCTAACTTCTACTAACAGGGGATGAGAAACCCAGTGAAATTAGGACAGAGACACCCACCTTCTTTTCTTCCCTTCCCTTCTCCCCTGCCATTCCATCTTTCAGATCGAAGTGGAGAACACAATATCTTTGTCCTTTGATAGGTCTTCCTGCCTTCTCTTCCCAACTTGGAAATCCAATGTGAAGAGCCAGTGTTTTGAACCTTTACCCACAATCAAAATTCCGCAGGAAATGGGAGGAGTACCAAAGGGCTTAGAACTTCAATGGATCTCCTTTCCAGAGGCCAGAAGGTCAGTGGCCCACTCAGATTAAACTTCTCAGGGGATATGACCTAAGTAGCTTATTAATCTTTATTCCTAGAAACCCCACAGCCCCTCTTCCAGTCAGGAGGCAGCTTTTTATGCAAGTCTTTTGGCTTCCAGCAACTGAACAAGTCAGTCCCCATCTTGGCTTATTACAAGTGCCTTGGCTTTACCATTTGTGAAATACCAAAGGGGTTGGCTGGACAACAGTTAGCCTGTTCATAGTAATGGAAAACATGAAACACCCTAAACTCCAGCAATAGGGTGGGGTAAAGTCAACTATGACAAAGCCAAACGGCTAAACAGTACAAGGCCATTAAATGTGACGATTCCAAAGAGCTTTTCATAACATGGGTAGGTGCTGGTAGTATTATTTTAAATGAAAAGGCAGAATGCAATACATTATTTCAACTACTCAAAAAGAGGCACAGAAACAAAATGCAAAAGACTCGAAGGAAAATATTCAAACATTAGCCAGTGGTTTCACTGGGGTGAAGGTCAGCATTTTTTTTCTTTTTCAACTTTTATGTACGTTCTAATTTTTAAAATATCTTACTTGGATTTAAAAAATAATCTTCAAGGAAGATTAAAATGATGATGAACTCTTTGGAAGTAAGTCAATTATTGATACCTATAAAATATCTTTCGTATCTCAAATTTCAGCTGAATTTCCTGCTAGTCACTCTTCTATTTTCCCTGTTGTTCTCTCTGCCTAAAATGAATCTTCTATTCCTACCTATCTCCCCATTTTCCAATCCTGTCTGTCCTTTGATGTCTGGCTCAAATGTCATTTCCCCCCTTGATGTTTTCTCTAATTCTCTCTTCCTTTAAATCCCAAGTACTTTATACATACCTCTCCAAGGCAATGAACATCTCTATCTAGCACTATAATTATTTCAAGCTCATGTCCAAGTCTGAAAGAAGTTTCAGCTGCATGAGAAACTGAATTCAACTTTTACACTCTGCATAATACTTTGCACATAGGAAGCATTCAATGAACTCACAGATAAAGGAATACACAAAAGGAATACATTGGCAAGCAAACTGTTTAATTTTAGGTTCAACTTTGTAATCTGTCCTTAGAAATGTTCCTATTCTTTAACCAAATAACATACTCCAAATTTTTCCCACAGTTTCATAAAGTTATTAGCATCTTGCTTAATTGAGGCCATCCAACATACAATGTATCTGTCTTACCGAGATGTAACAACCCAAGAACGGAAATACAGTAAAGATTGTATTTAAAAAAACAAACAACAAACAAAAAAACTCAGTGGGGAACTCCATGAGGGCAGGACCTGTGAATCTTTCATTTTTGTGTTCTCCTGGCACATGGTAACTTCTCAATGCATACTTATTAAACAAGTGAAGAGAAATCAATGAGTGAATGAACAGGCCTTGTGTGAGTGAGACAACCTGCCCTAGTCATGGCCTGTATGGACCACATCCATTCTATGTGTCGGCTGCCATCAGGTACTCACAGTGATTGCTACTTTCGAGGACCCTGGAAGCCCAGTGTTCATATCTGCTCGTTGTGAGATCCAATGCAGCTCCCTCAAACTGTAAACTGAAGGTTATGATATCTACCTGAAGAGTCTTTTTTAGGGTAATATCAGATGAAACCCATGCATAGGGCCCAGCATCTAGTAAAGCATGCCATGAGTTGTCATGAGAGAGCTTGCTGGAGTAACCATGGATAAATTAATAAGCAAACATTTTTGTTCAAACCTTTTTCTAAAATTTAATTTTGGAACTTTGTAAAGATATTTTCTGTGCTTCTCTTGAGTAGAAGTACCTGAAAATGTAGATTAACACAGTTCCTGGATGTCCTATCTAAGCAATGTACACTCTTATATGCAATGCTGTTCTTATAAATCAAATCTGGTCTGGAAATCTTGCCAATAGAACATCAATACTAACTCTTTTCCAGTTGGACTGTCGTGAAATACACTAGCATAAAAATGGCAAACCCTTTCCTGATTTACAGAGCATTTCAATTTGTAGTAGAAGGTTACTGACATGTATTAAAGTCTTGCAGTTCACAAGCCACCTCTTCCCTATCCACCAAGTATTGATAAACACAGCTGTAACTGGGAGAGTCCGTGCAACTGGAATTCTGTTTGCTCTGAACTTAAGCAAGCTTCTGTTCTCTGTGTTCATATCTCTAAGAAAGCAACATGAAAACATTCACTCTGGGTGGCTTGTGAGATTTAATTGAATAAAAATAGCGTAAAGTTACCTTCTAAGGCAATGTTGTTGCGGCTGCACATGGTCTTATACTAAAACCGAGGTACTGTTCCTAATTTGTTTATTCTAAGGGAAATCACAGACACAGGGCAAAATGATCAAGTGAATAAAACTTTCAAAAAACAGTTTTATTTTATTGTTTCAAAACAGGAGTGCCTGGTCTGTGTGCCCCTTGAGCTGTGGGCTTCATGCTGAATTCCTCCTAGATAGGAAAGCTGTCTACGGTCTTCTGTCACAGTACTTGGGTACCCTCGGTCATTATGCCCCTTCTCTCCTCCCTTCCAGTGACTGAGCTCTAAAGCAAATTATCATCATGAGACTCACAAGGATACTGGTCTCACCAGAAGGAAGACCCTCCCTGACACTCATCAACTATTAACACTATAACCAGCAGTTGCCATTTTGTAACTGTGGTGCAAGGTTAACAGCTGATAAACTGGTAATTAGACTACTGCAGGAAATCTGGCATTGGAGGTCAGATGGCTTGATACTGTGCATCTTTAATCTGGCTTTGCCCTATCCATACACCAAAGCAGGAAAGCTGCATGGGCTGAGGCTATAAGAACTCAGTAATCTTATGTTCTCAGGGAAAGAAACAAAGCTGTTCTTTTTAGAAAATCAAATCATCATCCACAAATCAAAACAGCAAAGTTCGCTTTTCCTCTGTTTCGCTCAGGCCTGTTTGGCTTATCTATGGAAACAGCTCATGCTTTTCAAAAACTGGGCTGAGCGGTCTTTCAATATTATGTTGCTAAGTAGTCCTTTCTAGGTTAAACATGTTTACTCTTCAAAAAGGCTGAAATTTTGCTCCAGTGGTTATACCCTGTAGCTAACATGCAGTGAATCCACTTCTCCCACACGGAAGGAAGATGACAGTCACATAGCGGCAGTAGGTGGAGAAGCTGGCTTCCAGGAACCTGGTCCAGGGCTTCCCAGACTTTACTGTGCATCCAGGTTACCTGGGGGCCCCATTAAAATGACCAGTCTGATTCAGCAGTTATGGGGTAGGGACAGAAATTGCACATTTCTATTTCTTTTTCTTTTGGAGACAATATCTTGCTCTGTCGCCCAGGCTGGAGTGCAGGGTTACAATCATTACTCACTGCAGCCTGAAACTGGGTTCAAGCGATCCTCCCACCTCAGCCTCCCAAGTATGAAACTGCAGGTTTCTAACAAGCTCCCTGGTGATCTCAATGCTGCTGGTCCATGGGACATATTTTGAGTAGAACAGAATAGCTGGGATTTGAATCTTCATTTCTGGAATTGCTTCTTATCAAAGGACTAGACTGTGGCTGTAAGCTAGAGGCAGAAATGACATGTGTGGTATGATGGGAAGAAAGAGCAGGGACTAGGAATGGCACAGAACGAGCCACGTGACCTTGGACAAATCCCTGGATCTCAATTCGCTGCTTTGCAAATGAAATAAATAACCCCCTCTCACAAAGCCTGAGAGAATAAAACATATAAAAATGTACGCAGAGGCTTGATTCTAGTAGCGGCTTATGACCTATTTCCTGAAAACTCAGTAAAATCCAGGTATTCCTCCCCGTCTGAGACTCACATCTGGCTCCTCTTCTCAGGCCCCCACACCTGAGTCCTGGCCCATGAAACGTGATTGGAAGTAGCTGTATCACATCTGGGCGTGGCCCATAAAATATCCTCCCAGGAACATCCCTTCCTCTTGGTGATTTGGTCCTTCTAGCTACATTGACTCCAGGGTGAACTTGGAAGCTACATGCTAAAAATGACAGAGCTCTCATCAGCCTGGATTCCTGAATAAATGAAAACATGTGGCAGTCGCATCAACCCCTTCACCTGCCCAGTATTGTTATATGAGCAAAGATAAATATTTTAGAGCCATTACATGTTTGTGGTCCTCTTTGTTACAGCAGCTAGCCTACCTAGGTGACACATTTGCCATCCGTTTCCTTTCCTCCTCACCTTCCACTCCCTACTGTGCTCTCCCCTGAAACAGTGCCACATGCATCCTAAACTGCAGTGTATGGTTAAAAGTATAAGCTCTGAAATCAGAACAGCTAGGTCCAAATTCACCTCCAACCTTTCCTTGTACAGCACTGGACAAGTATGGTCAATAAGTTTCCTATCCTTACTTTTGTCATCTGTGGAAAAAGAAGGATTGTATCATTGCACATCTTTTGAGAAGGTCATGAGACAATGCATGTAATGGAGTTGGCACCTTACTTGGACAAAATAAGTACTCTATAAACAAGCAGCTATCAACAGCTCCCTGGTGATCTCAATGCTGCTGGTCCATGGGCCATATTTTGAGTAGAACAGAATTAGTTGGGAATTGAATCTTCATTTCTGGAATTGCTCCCTATCAAAAAACTAGACTGTGGCCGTGAGCTAGAGGCAGGAATGACATGTGTGGTATGAAAGGAAGAAAGAGCAGGGCCTAGGAATGGCACAGAACAAGGCTGGAGCTCTGGCTCTACCATTTAACAGCCACGTTAAATGGCTGTTTATTATTGCCCAATGGGCCTTGGGCAATAATAGGGTCCCATATGATAATATGCCACTTGTTTCCTCCCCATCAGGTAATGCTGTTTCATCAATGATATGGTTTGGCTGTGTCCCCACCCAAATCTCAACTTGAATTGTATTTCCCAGAATTCCCACATGTTGTGGGAGGGACCCAGTGGGAGGTAATAGAATCTTGGGAGTCAGTCTTTCCCATGCTATTCTTGTGATACTGAATAAGTCTTGCGAGATCTGATGGGTTTATCGGGGTTTATGCTCTTGCTTCCTCATTCTCTCTTGCTGCTTCCATGTAAGAAGCGCCTTGTGCCCTCTGTCATGATTGTGACACCTCCCCATCCATGTGGAACTGTAAGTCAAATTAAACCTCCTTTTCTTCCCAGACTCGGGTACGTTTTTATCAGCAGCATGAAAACGGGCTAATACAATAAGAAATACCATAAATCATTGTTCATATGGTGGTTGAAACAGTATTTCCTACTATATGGTAAAATTCTAAAGTGTCTCTATTACATTCAAAGAGTTCTGAATTGGAAAGATTTTTTCAAGTATCTTAAGCATGGTTATATTTTTCTTACACTTGAATGACAATTACAAAACTAAAAGGGACAAAGAGGAAAGGGGCCAAATAATTAGTATAGATTTTAAAAATTTTTAATAAGGTAGGAATTTTACTACTTGAAAACCTGTACTGTACAGAAAAAGCAAGACTGTCATATAATAAGGGATACTTGTATCTTTATCTGCTCTCTGGAACCACAGAGAAAACCTATCAGCAGATGGAAATTCTCAAGAGAAACAGTTTTTGATGCTCAGGTATCCCCTATCAGAAACAAAGAGTAGAGGCAAAGCACAAGGCATGGTTTTCGTAGGACAGAAGATATTTTTCTCTTTAACCTTACGTGGGATGTTTAAGTATAGAATTTGCCATTATAAAAATGCATTTGTCCAAGGCTGATGGAAATAACTTTGCTGTTCCCAAACATGTGTTTACATGTGCAAATAAAATAGGGTCAGAATCTGATCATTTGGGGGGTAAAAATCAGATTCAGTCTTAATACCTAAGGAGTATGATGTCCATTAAGATACTGAAGACAAGCATAATTTCTCTCATCCTGCATTGCCCTCTCTTTTTTATGGCAACTTAAAGGGATTGGTATTGCAATTTTTAAGAGATGACATACAAGAAAGTTAACTGAAAGCATTCGCCACCACAAGTAGTGTAAACTCAAGAAACTATAGCATTAGAAAGGAAAGTCAAATGGACCAGGAGTCCATAAAAAATCAGATACATCTGTTTCTTTAACATTTAATGTGCCTTTTCCTTTCTAAAGAAAAATGAACTGTAAGAACAATGAAAAACTGGCCTGGAGCAGGAACTGTGGAATTCAATTTTTTTTTTTCTTTAAAATACTCTAAATGTGATTCTTCTGTCTAATTCTTCTATCCAGCCAATCAGTTACAAAGTCCTGCTGGATTCTACTCCCTGGATCTCTCTGGCATCTGCCCCGTCTTACCCTGACTCTAGGTTTTGTATTAATCTGTCCTTTCCTGGGCTGCTGCAAAGCTTCCTAGTTAATATCTTGCCGGCAGTCTTCCTCCTGTTCTTTCTTTCATTGTCTACACAGAAGCCCAACTAACTTTTCTAAAAATGTAAGTTTTATCATGTTACCTGATTAAAGCCCTTCAGTGGCCCACAACAATACACAAGATAAAAACCCACATTTAGTAATAACATGGCTTAACAAAGACGTACATACTCTGGCTTGAGCATCTGTATCATCTGCTCCAAACAGACACCACACACACACACACACACACACACACACACACACACACACACACACTGTAACCACAATAACCAGTTCTGTATTATCATCCAAACAGAACATAACTCAACACCTTCCTCTTCCTCCTCCTTCACCTGGCAAATACCTACCCACCATCCATGACTTAGCACAGATGTCACTGACACTGGGACCCTTCTCTAACCCACAGCTTTGGGTGAGGGGCTCATTTGGGATCCCCTGCTTCTTCCATCTGACCAGTATATACAAGTATGGGCTCTGGAGTCAGACTGCCCAAATTCAAATAGCAGGCATGCCTTTTATAACTGTGTGATCTTCAGCAAGTACTTAACCTCTCTGTATTTCAGTTTCCTCATTTGTAAAATGGGAATAATCACAGTGCTTACTTCAAGAGCCTTGTTTTGAGAATTAAAGGCGTTAATACTGAAATGACTTAGAAGAAGGTCTGACGTTTCATTGTTGCTCGATACATACTAGGCAAGAGTAATGATAAAAGTGGTAGTGACATCATTCTATTCTCACATTGTAAGTCTTTTACCCTTGATTGTATGCTTTGCAAAAGCAGGTCTATGATTATTCTTCCTGCATGCTACTTGACCTATGTCAAACATTCAACTCATTGTTTATTTTCTAATAAGTATATACTGAGGATTAAAACCAATAATGCCCCCATTCCTGAAGGGAATCCAGCCTCCTCTGAATTACATGGATATATTTTCTCCTGTGTAACTTTAAAGTATTTTCCAAAAACAAAATATAGAAAGTACCTTCTATGTATCCAACAGTGCTAGGTACCAAGGTAGGTAAAATGAAATGAAAAAAAAAAAAAAATCCCTGTAACCAGAAGCTCACAAGGTAAGTCAAGTTCACTAGTAACAGTGAACAAACCGGGAGAGCCTTTTCATGAGACCAAAGAACAAACTGACCTTGTCTGATATCACCCAAGACCATCTTTTCATTTTAAGGGTATGCTCACCAAGAAATTTGTCACACTTCCCCACCCTGGGGAGCAGAAAAACTCAAAAACAATTTGATTAATGGCCCCAAGGGGAGAGCTCTGGTAGCTTACTTGCTTTACACAAAAGAACTGAGTAAATATATGACTTGCCAAAATAAAATATACTTAGAAAGTGCTAAAGCAATGTTGTCCAGGCTTGCATTTAATTCAGGGTGGAGGAGGAATGAGGGGAGAAGAGGAGATAGGGGTTGAGACACAGACCCTTGATAGTCTAGGTTGGAGACCTGCAGCTATGGTGGTAACCACGACAGCATGTAAAGTGTCAGTAATGCCCCATCTTAGACTTCTGATTGCCAGTCAGCATCCTCATTAGCAGAACATATTTTATGACTACTAAAGCACATGTAATGTTTTAGGTACAAGGCCCTGATCTGATTTAATTTCTTCAAATTATTTTCAAGTGATACAGCAGAACCTCATTGCAACAGCAACAAAGTTCTGTATTAAGAAATTGTTATACCTTCTTAGTCATGGTACCTTGATATTTTCTTTCTCTCTTTTTTTTTGAGAGGGGTGTGTGGGCAGGGTTTTATTCTGTTGCCCAGGCTGGAGTACAGTGGCGTGTTCATAGTTCACTGTAAACTTGACTTCCCAGGCTCAAGTGATCTTCCTACTTCAGCCTCCCGAGTTGCTGGGACTATTAGGTGCATGCCATCACGTCCAGCCAATTTTTTTTTTTTTGGTAGACATAGGATCTTGCTGTGTTGCCCAGGCTGGTCCTGAACTCCTGGGCTCAACAATCCTCCCTGCTCAGCCTTCCAGAGTGCTCAGATTATAGGTGTGAGCCCCCACACCCAGCCCCATGATGCCTTCTTAATCAAAGGTCAAATCACATTCCTCTAAAATCCAAAAAGCACAACCCTAAAAGCCCCAACTGATATAGTTAGTCTGATGCTACATGTGACTCCTGACTCCAGGTACAAGTGCTATAAAGAATTCTACTACATTTGCCATTTTGGCAACCCTTTTTGAAAGAAGCTAAATGTTTCTAATAAGCCATCTCATTGGTCCACAAAACATTTTATGCATGATGTATTATTTACTCACACCTCACATTGTTTGGAAACATTTTTTTACGGGGATAAGTAATCTTGACAAGCAGTTGTCATCTTAATTATAGATGCACATAATTCGTGTATAAAAAATAGTAATGACAACGTCAATGTCTTCTAAATGACAGAAATCTTAAATGTAAAATGGTTGTAAGCATAAACTTTGTTACCAGAGAGTCCTGGGTTCAAAAATTCTTGAATGAGCTATGTAAATCCTGGGAATGGTAACTAACTCCTTTCAACTTCAGCTTCCTTAACTGTTAAATGTTGATAATACTACTACCTACCTGATAAAGTTGTGAGACAATGAATGTAATATGCAGAATGTCTGTGGTAGAATAAATACAAGCAAACTTCTTGGTTTCTTTACCTCTGACAGTTAAGCTGAGCCTGAGAAAGTTTAGCACTGTCACGGTACTGCTTTCAAATAAGATGTAAAATGGACAACTTGAGGTAATGAACAATCATAGAACCCTTCAGAAAAGAGGCAGGGGATAAGTCCTCAAAGGCTGGATGAATCCACAGCTGGAAATTACATTCTGCCCAATAAGGCCTTTAGAGACCTAAAAGAGAATGTTGTAACCTTTTCTTTTTCTCAGCTGTTGGCTAGCAATGCTTTCTCCTGCTGCAAATAATAAACTAATTTCTACAATGAGTCATCAAAATATGCTGAAATTTGTCTGGAAGAAAGGTTGTCTATGAATAGGGTCAAAAATGAGTCCATCTTTTCAAATGAAAATATGCGTGGCCTTCACTGATCTTTCCATGATAGTATGGAAATCAACAAATAATTCATCTAAAAAATATTTGGTTTTTTTTTGAAAACTCATTGAGGTGGCATAAATGGGCACTTGGTACATTCTAGGTAGCATACTTGATCTATATATTAGAATGGAAATTTCTTCAGATTTGTCTAATTTTCTTGATCCTACCTAGGAATCATAATTAAACTATATAACCTTATTAATCATCAATAAAGAACACTTAGTTTGAAGTTGCAAGTAGGGTTCATAATATCCATGTTATTTTTAAAAAATATATGGAGAGTTTGAATAAAAGGAAATATGTGATTCTTTCAAAATGTAAGTCATGAATGGTACATACACACAACGGAATACTAATCAGCAATAAAAAGAAATGGATTATCTATACAAGCAACAACACAGATGAGGCTCAAATGCATTCTACTAATGTCACATTCAATACATATTGTATGATTCCCTTTCCATGACATTCTGGAAAAGGCAAAGCTAGTAGTGATGGAGAATATATCCCTGGTTACCAGGAGGTATGGATGGGAAGAGAGCTGGAATACAGACAAACAACAGACAAGAATTTTTTGGAGTGAAGACACTGTATCCTATTATGTATCCTATTATGACAGTGATAACATGATTCAATGAATTTGTCAAATCTCATATATCAAAAAGTATGAATTTTACTGTTTGTACCTTTTAAAATAAATAAAAAGAAAAAATGTAATTCACCATTTAGTGACGCTTAATATTATTTTAAGCTGTCATAGACAGGTAGTTTCTCTTGAATAAAAAAGTAACTTCATTAATAAAATCCCAGGGGAACCCATTTTTTAATACTGTATTATATACTGTGGATTGTCTCTGTATACTGCCATCCCACCCTTCCTTGGTTAGGGAGGCCAGAAGGTTAAACATTAAATTTCCAAGACTCCTGTGTATCTGAGTTTCACCAGTTAGAAGCACTTAAATATTTAAAGGGCAGTGGCCATCTTCCTGCTGCTACTGCCCCTGGCAATCACAATTTGAAAGATACAGGTTTTAGAGGAAATTACAGCAGCAATAGCAACAGTGGGTGTGCTCTTGAACTCAAAAGTCCAGTGATGGCTACAACATTCCTCATCATTCACCAGGGTTTCAGGCCATTTTCTAAGTACCCAGTCCCCATGTATTAAATCTTTCCTGTGTGAAATACCTAGAGTGGTTTCTTTTCTTTGCCTTGATCTCTGTTGATATAAGAGTAGTTTATTTATAAAATGTTCCCTGTCATGGATCTTTCTATAACAGAATTATTCAGAAGTTTCAGAAACGTTCAATTTAAATCCAGCAAACTACAGCCAAAGTGAAACAACCTTCTGTTTACCAGATTTTTCAGTAGCACTCAGTCCTTGCTCACTGTGTTGGAATGATGACATAGTTGAACATATTATCTGTTATGGCTGACAGCTCCAGGCTAATATGCCAGTAGTATTAACCCTAGCAGAAGAAAGACTCCACTTCCAATGCACTTCAAATAAAGTCTCAGAATTGAGCTTGTTAATCCTAATTGGTCAGGTCTTGGCACCTTCTCCATTCCTGAACCCAAAGCATTCCATCCTTAGCTGTGGGAGGTCATAGCCAAGGTCACTCTCATCACTGATAAATGAAGACAGAACATAAAACCTATACTCACTGATTAAATGTTTGCATATCCGTGGACTTTAAATGTATCCTTTTCTGTTAACAACTAATCAGATTAGTTAAGCCTAAAATAAGTGCTGTAGACTTGTTTAAAGAAAAACTTCCCATGAGGCTTCACAAGTATAGCCTAAAGTATTAGGAATAAGCCTCATTTTTTTGATCCCATGTGACTGAGCTACCTGCATTGTTGCACCTTTAAGGAGGATATGACAGCAAATTCAATATGCTTACCCACCTTGCTCAATGGCTAAAACAAGCAATGCCTTTTGGGCAAGGTAGGTGATGACAAGGTTCAGAGGAGAAATGCAACAATGAGGATAAGGGTCATGGATGTGTAGCTAAAAATACCTTCTCATTAGGTGCACAGAAATTTTATATTAAAGAAATGATTAAGACATGCATGTAGTCTGGGCATTATAAAAATAAAAAAGAGTTGGCCTGGGCTAATTATATAGTTTCTTTACCTCTAAAGCAGTGGTTGCTCATGGTTGTGGATGCTGATAGTCTTTGTCTCTTAACACCATTTCTGCTTCTGCAGTGGATGTTGATAGTCTTTCCCCCTTAACATCATCCCCCTTGTATGGATAAGAGGGCACTGATGTTCATCTAGAAATCCTTCCTTTTCCTGCTGTTAGTTCCTGAGGTTCCTGTGAAACTGACTCTAAAAGTGAAAGATTGTGACTTGGGCTATGACTTACCACAGCTGGAGATGGAATAATCTTGGTTCAGGAATGGACAAAATACCCAGATATAAGCAATGAAGATTCACAAGCTCAGTTTTGAGATTTACTTCAGATACTTTGAAATTAGAGTCTTTATTCTGCTATGTTTGGAATAATGGGATATCAGCCTGGAGCTGTCAATGACTGAAATACGAAACCAAACACAGCAGAAGACATGGCAGAGAAACAGAAAGAAACCAAGTATGATCAGACTGATCAAGACCCTAGACCCAGCCATGGGTTCAATGAGAACCAAAAAGTTACCTTTGTCTCACTTAAAACTCCTGGGGTGAACATATTAGTTAATTTTGCTAGTTTGTTTTTGTCATCAAAAAAGTCTTTACTGAATTAATTGATTGCCTTCGTCCCTTTTCTGTTGCTTATAATAGAATACCTGAAACTGGGTTTATAAAAAGGAATTTATGTCTTACAGTTATGGAGGTGGAGAAGTCCCAAGTCAGGCAGCTGCATCTGGTGAAGGCCTTCTTGCTGGTGGAGACTCTATAGAAGTGAGAGAAAGAGACACCTAACCATGTTAGCACACTCAGACCCCTTGCCATGTGATGCCCTGTGCCACCTCAGGGATGTGTGCTAACATGGTCAGGTGTCTCCTACTCTTCTTATGAAGCCACAGACCTACTCCCATGCTAACCCATTACTCCATTAATCCATGAACAAATTAATCTATCATGAGGGCAGGGCCATCACGAACCAATCACACCTTAAAGTCCTCACCTCTCAATACTACCACATTGGAGATTAAGTTTCAACATAAATTCAGGAGGGAACAAATATGCAAATTATAGCACTGACACTGAAGGTTAATCTTCAGCCCAAAATGTATATTTTTCTACATATTTTCATGTATCTAAGCACAGGTTCTTCAGCTTTCATGAGATTTTCAGATGAGTTTTAACCCCCCCAAAAAGGTCAATAACTGATTTTCTAGAGAGAAAAATAACCTCAAAAATCAAATAAAAATTGCCCTTTTATGATTTATTACAAATAATAATTCTTTTAAAAAGCTTGACTAATTTCTACTTCTAAACAGAAAAATAGATATGGAATAACCACGGAAGAAAAGAAGTAATTAACCATGTAAGCCCAGTGTTCTAAGATTCCTAGCTTTAGGAATTTTTCTTGATTCCACAAATCATAGCAAACATAGTGAAGGCACACACAGCAAATGTAGCTTATAGATAAGTCATAAAGATGATTTAAGTTACAAGTTGATATAATGTCCTAGTTGACAAAATGGTTGAGGAAATGTCATATTTGGCACATATTTAATGAAAATCACTTTAATACTATTGTTTTCTTCTCATAATTTGAAGCCAATAAATTTCCCAGTACCTAGGAACTGTGACTAGAGAGAGTACCTAAGTTTTGGAGGGAAGAAATGATTAAAAGAGTTATTTTTAAAAGTTGCTACATAAAAATATACACGTAGTATGTCGTGCTCCATTTCCACCCATTTTATCATAAACTTGCTCTGTTCTATTTGTGAAATCTCAGGTTGCCTATCTCTATCCTAAGGTACTGCTGCACAAGGCTAGTTCTTTGTTAATTTAGAAGGTTCTTCTGCAGATCCTTAAGGATTCTTTCCCATACATTTTGCAGTTTAATGTTAACTTAATTAATAATTTGTAACATTTTAACATTAATCTTCTAATTTATAATTTTATTGAGACCCACACAAATATAGAAATGTACCAATGAATCAAGATAAAATCAAACCCACAGAACAAACCCTCAATATTCTACCCAACCTCCATTTTAGAAAAGTGGTTAGACACTAGAAAAAAAAAATTTAAAAATGTTCAAGTACTATAGGGAGTCAGACTGAAATGGCAGCTTTCAAAAGAGGAAGAAAAGGAAAAAGAAAGCGACAGTATTAAGCAATTTTTTTTCCATAAGGAATGTTTTTTAAAAAGGCTTAAAAGCCCCAAACAGGTAAAACACAATGAAAACAACAGCTACTAACTATTAAATTGATATAGGTGTGGATCCAACATACAGGGCCAAAAATTTTTTACTGGATTTGATTTCAGACGTGTGAGGTGGGACAGTTTACTGATAGGTACACATTACAAAAGTAAGGGAAAGCTGACATTATGGTCTTAACATCTTTATCTAGAACGGTGCTTCTCAGACTTTAACCTGCAAATGAATTACCAAGTGAACTTGTTAAACAAACAAACACACAAACAAAAACAAACAAACAAAAAACAACAAAAAAAGCAGATTCTCATTCAGTAGATCTGGGGCAGAGACAGAGATTCTGCAATTATCCAGAGATAGCAATGTTGACCCATCAGGAGACCACACATTGTATAGCAAGGCTGTAGATTTCAGTATTTCTCTTAACAGTTACCCTTCTACTTGAAGCTGCTTGCCAACATATTTCTTTCTAAATAGTGTTACATGTTTATATGTTTAGCAAATGATTTCTCTTCACCACAGGTAAAAATAATACTTATCAACTTTCTTTTTTCCAAGTACTATTTTTAGAGGCATGCTCCTCAAATTTGAGCATGCATCGAAATCTCTTGATGGGCTGGTTAAAACAGCTGGGACCCATTCCCAAAGATGCTTCTTCAGTAAATCTGTGGTGGGGCCTGAGAATCTGCATTTCTAACAAGGTGCCCATGCTGCCGCTTGCCCAGGCACTATGCTTTTTGACCCACTGAGGCAGGGCATCCATCAACAGCACTGCTAGAAGTTTCTGTAAGAATTTATGCTAACGGAAAATTTTTACCATCAGAGAATAATCAAGTATGGGAGCTTCAGAGGACCTGAGATTAATATTATCCAAGCCCTCTTTTTGGAGTTGAAGGGAAACAGCACCAGAAAGATTAAGTGTCATACCCAGGGCCACAGAACTGGTAATGGAAGCACTGTGAGAATCAGAACTCTATTATTTTGTTGTGACCCCAGGAGTCTTGCCCCTATACCACATAACTGTTGGTCATCTGTTGTTTGTTTTTTTTTGTTTTGTTTTTTGTTCGTTTTTTGAGACAGAGTCTCGTTCTTTTGCCCAGGCTGGAGTGCAGTGTCACAATCTCGGCTCACTGCAACCTTCACCTCCAGGGTTCAAGTGATTCTCATGCCTCAGCCTCCCGAGTAGCTGGGATCACAGGCGTGTGGCAACATGCCCAGCTAATTTTTGTATTTTTAGTAGAGATGGGGTTTTGCCATGTTGGCCAGGCTAGTCTTGAACTCCTGATCTCAAGTGATCCACCTGCGTTGAGCTCCCAAAGTGCTGGGATTGCAGACATGAGGCACCACGCCCAGTCCCCAGCCTTGTCATCTTTTCAAGTACACCTCAGTCACTCACTGATGGACCCTAATACTACAACACTGAACATATTTTGGTCCCAGTCATTCTCTTTTTAGAAATAATCTCCAAGAAAGGGTTTCTAAATGTGGTGCAAGGGCCTCCTCTATCAAAATCACAATGGGGCTTGGACTTGCTTAAATAGTCAGATTCTTGGAGTTGCCCCAAAACTAATGAATTTGTTGTCTTGGGATGGCATCTGGGAAAATGCATTTTGACGAGCCTGTCTACCCACATCCACACCTGTTTGGTCGACAGGATGATGTCTCTTGACCACACAGGTCGACAGGATGATGTCTCTTGACATTGGTTGCACATTAGAATCTCAGGGGAGGGAAGGGATTAAAAATCCCACAGTCCAGGCTGCACCCAGAGCAATTACTTTGGAATCTCTAGGGATGGGTCCTAGGAATCAGTAGTCTTCAAAGCTCCCCAGGTGATTCCAATATGCAGCTCAGGTTGAGAAACAGTACTTCAAAGATTTCCAAATACCTCCACATGCCTATTCAAGAAAAGGACATTATATTTCCAGACAAAATGAAACTGTTTTAATAAAGAAAGAAATTTAGTCACAAAAAAATCAAGTGCATTACAGCAATTGGCTTCAACAATTCCAACATGATCCAGTGAAACTATACATTTCTACTCCAACAACATAAACACTGATGAAAGGTCTGAATTCATGTCAGAAGGGCCCCATTGAGAGAAGCCACCTGATTGCCCACAGAATTAGAAGTTCTTATTTCCATCTGATCACTTCTACTACAAAGTAAGGATTTTTATAAGAAAATAATTTATATGGATTTTCCAATCAGGTTACTAAATAATTAAAGCATTCCTGCAAATAAGCAGATTGATTTAACAATAATGGCAGGTTGTAGGACACACATTAGTTCCCAGGGCCTTTTAGGGAGTATAAAAGAGAAAATGAAGGAAAACAGAGATCCTGCAATGTAGAATGTCAGAAATTTATCTTTTTAGACTTCAAAGTCCGAAACATTAATGACATGGATTTCTGAAATGCTGTCAGAGATGTTCTACCTGGTGAGTTCCTTGAGGGAGTCTGTATTCTAAATAGACTTAATACAGAATTATCTAGTAATTTCTCCTAAATCAAAACTTGTTATTTAGCCCACAAAGAGCTTAAGCCTTTTTAAAGACGTTAAAAAACTTTCAGAGGCAGAAGTGAAAATAGGTGCAGTATAATGATTTAATATAAGTAACCTCAAGGTAATCACTAATTAAAAGTGAACTTGCTGATACTTGCCTTTTGGACATGATTTTAACACCTTTACTGCTTTTCTCTTTCCTTTTTTCATCCCACTGATCACCCCTTTGGTGCCAATATACAATAAGATGGACACAAAAACTATCTTTCTCTTGAACACAGGCAGCTCTCTCCAGCTCATCCTGAACTCAAGTTTCTAGCAGAAACACCTTAAATAAGAGCTCAGTGAGGGCAGGGGATAGCTCTTAGCTGAAGCTTGGCCAAAACAAATTAGCTGCCAGATGAAAGGAGACAGGTACCTGTGGAAGAAGCCATCTAAGTAGCTCTGGTCTGTGTTGGTTCCTAATTCTGTCCTCCATCTAATTAGCATTTCTAAAAAGTCAGTGCTCTACAATTATCAGGGTATCTAACGAGACTCTAACACAATAGGCCTGGGGAAGGGCCTGAGAGTCTGCATTTCTAACAAGCTCCCAGGTGATGCTAAAGCTGCTGGTCCATGGGCCATACTTTAAATAGCAAGGGACTACATATTCTTGCTGGTAGAAAAGAAAAGACAGTGATGGTGAAAGATCATGTCCCCTGTCCCAGACCTGCTAAGATATCATAGGGTAGTAGTCAATTTTAGATAGTGGTCAATTTTAGAGAACTCCAGCCCACAATTTTCTTCCTTGACAAGTATTATCTGACCCCTATCCACAAGGCTATCCATGGCACCCATATTTGTGCTGGGATCTTGCCCCTGGCCAGTGCTGACTGGGCCAAGGAGGGACATGTGCTCAAAGCTGAACACATGAGCCAATCAGCTTCTTCCTCTCCTGAGAGTTTGGGATTGAACTTCAGGGATGCTAGTTAAGAGCTGCCTGAAATAGGCATGTAAATATCTAGGACAGTCGCCCAACCTCATGTATACAGAGAAACAAGGGCAGAGAAAAACAGCACTGGAAGAGCAGAGATAAGAGAGCCACTGAAAAGCAATCACTGCCTGGATTCTTCAAAGTTTTCCAGTTCATATTTTTAGATCCTCCCCTGCTTACTCTGAGATTCCTGGACACAGTCTTGTGTTCTTTCAATACGTTCCCCTTTTTCTCACTTAAAGCAGCTTGAGAGAGTGCCTGCAAATTCTAATGCAAAGAGGATGCAGTTTCACTTTTCATCAGAGAACACATCTAGTCCAGAGTTGTATAAAACATCCTGGCTTTGTCTCAGATGTCAGGATCTTAGAGGAATAAATAGTTCATGTCCATATCCAACAGTACCAGGCAGCTTCCTGGAGCTTCCTGTGAAAACCATGTAACCTTCTGCAAATCATTTACAAGGAGTCTTCGTTTCCTCATGGAATGCCAGACAGTGTCAACTCTTCAAACCTCTCTATTATTAAAACTCTGTTTACCTCAAGCTACTTCCTTCCTTCCTACTCCTTCAGTCTCATCATCCTTACATGCCAAGTGAAAAGAAATCCTGCCTCATCCTCCATACTCTTCCTTTTGCAGGTGACTCCCTTCCCACCCCATGGAAGACAAGTGGCTGGCCTGTAGAAGGCATCCAGGAGGTGGGAGCTATGCTCTTTATAAATTCCGCCCTCTTCTCTCTCTCTCTCTCACTCACTCGCTCACTCACCTACTCACCTGACTACCTCATCTATTCTCTCATGTTGAGCTATCATGCTCTTTCTTATTATAGTCCTTGTAAATGCCTCTGATCTTCCACTTTTTTAAAAAAGTTAATGGTTCTCAGATGGCACTCGTTCTTGGGTCCCCATATCCCAAAAGAATCGTTCCTCCTCCAACTCAGCCTATCCCATTCATTCAACTGAAGATAGAAGACACAATTCCAAATTCCCACTTTCCAGAATGATCACCTTATCCTGTCTTGTATGACATGTATTAGACTTGGCTCAGGTGTAATTCACCTTGATAATGCTGGTTTATGCCAAATGAGTCATTAGTTAAAGGTAAACAACACAGCAAAAAGGAATCTGCAACCTTCTGCCTCCTTGAGACAAGGACAGAATATAGATTCACCTTTGTCTTAAAATGCAAGGGTATATAGCTCCATGTCATTTTGCATTAATGAAGTTTCTGTTTTTTCACTTATTGGAGAGTATAGAAGTGCACAGCCAGTCTGTTCTCATTAACAATGTGTCCCTGGATATATCTTCCATATCCACAGGGCAAGACTTCCATTCACCTAACATTAACAGCTTAGGAAATCACTATTGATAATGACAAGGTAAGCATTTCATTATCTTTTTACTTATGAAATCAATTACATACTCAAAGTCAAGTAAAAGAAAAAGTATGTTCAGTCCTCACCACAAAGATATATTCATTCCCAATTTAAACTCTTAGAATATTTTTAATTGATTTCTCTAAAATGATCTAATTCAGTCATTAAAACTATGCTTATGAAGAACATTCAATGCCATGAAAAAGCACTCACAATATTCTATGAGAAAAACAATCATATGCACAGCATTATTTCCTAAGTTTTAAAAACGGTTATATGTATATGTCTAGACATTCTAGAAATAAATACAACAAAATATTATTAGTGTTTATATCTGGATGACAGGATTACTATAAGTATTTAATTTCTTGTTTGCAATTTGAATTTCCTAAAATCTTTTCAATGCACGTGCACATATATGATTAGAGAAGAAGTAAACATTACCAAAAATTATACGTGGTCTACACTCAGCAAATTAAAAAAAAAGAGAGAGATTCATGCATCCCCTTTGCTTTGATTGTCCTGCTGGAAGTACACATCATTACATTAATGTGATCCGCTCACATGCTTCTTACACCGTGTTAGAAAATGAAGCACACTGGAGGAAGACTGATGGTTTCTTTAAAAGTGTCTTAGACAGAAAGGATGAGATAAAGAATCAATGCTAGTATTGCTTTGAAAGTGCTAACACTTGCATCTTGGACTAATATACTTAGGGTGGGAGAGAAGAAAAATAATGGCTTTAATACTTTCATGCAACTTAGCCTCTTTTTCATTTGTAAACATACTGCTTCTTACCTTCTAAGGCAATGTGTTCTGTTCTAAGATAGTCTCGGGGACTAGAACATATTTCAACATGTGTTTTATTTCTTTAAGGGATTTTTACTTAAAAAATACAGAAAATGAACAAATCTAAGTAAATAAAATCATAATTCTATGATCATCTCTCTCTCTGAAAATTTATAAAACAAGAACATGAAGTTCCCTCCTCTGCCGATCCAATAAGACTTCTGAGACATGAGCACTAGTCCTAGTTATTATATGTTCATAAGCTCATGTATATACACATATATATCAAGCAAATGTATACATGAATGTCAGCATATGCATGTATATGTGGATCTATAATTATACAATTATATAAACATACATGCTTTTAAAAATTAACATGATGTCACTCTACACATTTTTTTGCAGTTTGCATTTTTCAAAACATACAGAATACATTGCTCAAAGGGAATCACTGTGCCATCAAACAGCACACACATTCTAAAATTTAATACTGACAAATTATTCAACAACCCCCATGAAAAACTACACAAGATATCCTTCAATTAGAAACCTTTTACAAAAAGAAAATAACTATGTTTATTAAGAAAATGAAAATCAAAACAGTACGGTAGCCTGAAGTAGAAGGAGGAAATGCATTCAAAGTCTACGGTATTTTATTTATTCTTTCTTAAACTGGGTGGTGACTAAGGGTGTTTGTTGTCATAGTATTCCTCATGCCTTTCATAAACTTTACAAATAGCCCTTTGAAACTGCTCAATGTTTAGTACAAAAATTTTCTAAAACATATAAAATATAATATAAAAGCTCTTCCTTTCCCATTGCACCCTGGTCCACTTCTGGAATGGTATGAACACATAAATCATTTCTAATTTCCATTCTTCAAATGTACCTCCAAATCTCTAGATCAGGGACTGTTCAGTAAAAGTATAGTGTGAGTCACATTTGTGATTTTACATTTTCTAGTAGTAACATTAAGAACAATTTTAAATGGTAAAATTAATATTAATAAATTAAATGTTATTTAACCAAATACATCCAAAATATTATCAATTCATGTAATCAATATAAAAATTATTGAAGTAGTCTACATTCTTTTTTTTCATACTAAGCCTTGAAAAGTTGGGTATATATTTTATACTTAGAGCCTATCTCAATTTGGACTAGCTGCCTTTCAGTGGCTCAATAACCACACATGGTTGGGATGCTGGGTTGAAGAGTGTATCTTTAGATAATATGCTCAAACCTCTATTTCTTGATTTGTTTACTGAGAAATTATCATTTAACTCCATAGTATGCCATTCCCTCCTTCTCTCCATCTCTGCCAGTTTTATTTCAATATTTCATTTTTTAATTGACTTTTACAGCCTCGTATTTAAACTTCTCTTTCTTAATTCACCAAATTGAGTTTCTCTTAAATCCTCTCTCTGTAAAATAACAGATTAGAGTCCCTGTATTTCTCTTCATTTCTTTTCCCCTTTCTACTTCCCAACTTTTCTCCAGTAATTATTACTTTTACATTGTCAAGGTGATATTATGTTCTGTACTATCTATTTTTTACACGTTTTTAAAATTGAATGAATAACAATTTACAATGTGAAAATTACATAATTGTTCTCTGCAGAAACAAGTGGTAAGTATAAATGCAGAGAGAAAGCCATGCAATATTATCACTAAAGTTGTGCTGCTCAAAAAATATTAACAAAGAAAAACTGAGAAGAAGGGGCCCTCTTAAATAGCATAAACTACATCCACTCACTCAGACTATTCCATTTCATCACACTTCCTGTTAGGGAAATGTCATTTGCTTTTAGGATTTCCGAGTTCCCCAAAAATCCTATTGTAATTTTGCCAACTTTTTGTTCTGCTTTAGAAGATTTGCCAAATAACTATTGTCTTAGATTTTTTTTATTGCATTCCTTGGTCTAGTTTTTCCACCTGGTCTCGAAACCCATATTTCCTTCTTTTGTTTTATTGAGCTTACACTGCATTAATTCTTTTAGGAATGATCTGGGGTGATCAAATAATGTAGATCTTACTTGTCTGAAAATGTGTTTATTTTACCTTCCTGGTAAATGTGCAGTATGTCTGAGAACAAAATTGCAGGTGCAGAATAATGTTATCTCCAAACCATGAAGTCATTCCCTTGTCCTCTAGAAATTATCTTTTTTTTTTTTTTTTTTTTTTTTTGAGAGAAAGTCTAGCTCTGTCACCCAGGCTGGAGTGCAGTGGCGGGATCTTGGCTCACTGCAACCTCCGCCTCCCGAGTTCAAGCAATTCTCCTGCTTCAGCATCCTGAGTAGCTGAGACTACAGGCACACGCCACCACACCCGGCTAATTTTGGAATTTTTAGTACAGACGGGGTTTCACCATGTTGGCCAGGATGTTCTTGAACTCCTGACCTCATGATCCACCCACCTCGGCCTCACAAAGTGCTGGGATTATAGGCATGAGCCACCATGCCCGGCCTAGAAATTATCTTTGTGGTCAACTTTCCACCCCACTCCCATTTCTGGACTCTTTTAACATCCTCTCCTTTTCCTTGGTATTCTGAAATATCATGAAAATGTGTTTAGTTACGGGTCCACTCATATTCTTTTTCTTATCACTTATCAAGTGATTATACATGCATATTATATAACATTTACATAAAAATGTGAATAATGTTATTTAATTTTCCAACTCAGATGGAAAACAAGCTGCTAACACTAGAGATACTTTAAAAGATATGTTGCCCAGGGGAGATTTAGCATTGATGATACAATGCTAAATTAAAAAATTTGTGTGTGTGTGCATCTTTATTTCCTCCACTTTTTTTCCCTCTATTAGAAGATGTAGGACCACATGGAATGATTCTCTAATGTCTCCACTTTCACCAAATTTTTTTTTTTCCAACTCTTGGTTCTTTGTTCTGTTTTCTAGAAAAGTTCTGCATCTTTTCTTTCAGCTAATATACTGTTTTTAAAAGTCAACAATCAGACTTAATTTCCAAGAATCCCTTCTTGCTCTTGAAGTCCTCCTTTTCACAGGAGTCTGTCCACAACTGATAAAATTTAAAATTATTTTAAAGTTCTGTCTCTTCTGAATCAGTTGGTAAATTTGTTCATGTTAAAATTTATCTTTTAGCTATCTACTTTTCCCAATACTGTTGATTCTGGTTCATTCAGTCCTGTTAGTGAAAGATCTGGAAGCCAAAAAGGAAGGAATCTTGGTCCAAATATGTATCTATATGGCTTCTTCATTTCTACCCATCAAAATGAAGATCTTTCCATTTCTGGCCAAGTCAGGAATCGTCTTTGATGAGCCTGTCATCTTGGAAGCCCAAAGAACCATGAAACATTTGGATTAAAATTTGGCTTTCTTACTGCAGTTTTCAGAATTATAGCAGATGAGGGTCTATCGTACATTATTTCAGGGTCAAGATTTATCTGGGCAATAAAGGGTTATAGTTCTACATAATTATATGGCTACATTGAAACAGATTCTAGAATTAATTCAGTATTATAATTAGTTGAAGAAAATTTCACTTACATTTAAAGCTTAACCAATAAATGAATGTATTTATTTTCACACTATTCCCACTTGTGCCATTTTAGGACATTCTACTAAAGCAAAAGACACAATTAAAATCATGCAGTTACCTCCATCCTTTCTTATTATGGTAGTCTACACCAAAGAAAGAGCAAGTTACATGCCCTGTTTCCAGAAACAGAATAAATACTACCTCTAGGGGGAAAGGAAGTAGCCCAAGATATTCAAGTTAAGAACTAAAATGATCTCTGTGTGCCTATTTAATTGCTCTTCTCTCATACCTGTATCAGATCTTTATTTTAAGAAAGTTATTGAGTAACTGTTTCTTCTTAAGATTCTGAGTTCATAAAATCCTGCTCTTAGATGGAATCATCCTCCATGAGAACAATCACTTGCCCACAAACCTCAATGTGCAAGTTGCCTTCCATTTGTGTCAACTTCACTCTTCCCTCAAGCCTTGCTACTCAGCATGCTAGAGTCACATGTAAACAAAGTCCTCCAAAACTAAAATCCTCAGGAAAATAGGAAAATGTATTTCTGAAGAAAACCATTCTCAAGTAATTATATATGCACATTATACAACATTTACATAAAAATGTGAATAATGTTATTTAATTTTCCAACTCAGATGGAAAACAAGCTGCTAACACTGGGGATACTTAAAAAGATATGTTCCCCAGGGGAGAAGACGATATGATGTTAAATATCTGTAACGAAATATAACAGCCACCAAACAAGAACAGATGCCTCAGCAGATGGTGTGCAACTTGCCCACCCAACATCCTTTCTCCTGTTTTTACAGGGTGATGAAAATGAATCCAACTAAAAATACTTGCTTCCTGAGTCTTCCTTACAATTAGGAGTAGCCTTGTAACCTTGTTTAGCCGACAAGAGGAATGTCGAGATTTGCAGGGGTAAGTTTCTACTTTTCTAAGAGAGACAATTCTCCCTGCTTTCTTTTTTTCTTCCTGCTAGGAGTGTGCATTTGACACTGGAGGTACAGGATGTATCTCGCAACCATGAGACAATGAGCATCAGGGTGAAGGCTTATCAACTAAGGATGCTGGAGAATAAATATGGACAGAGTCTGGATCCCTGAGGGAATCATTTAGCTCTTGAACCAGCTCTGGACTGCCTACCTCTGATCTTGTTACAAGGGACAACAAAGAAACTATGTGTTCCAATGCTTTGTTGTTCACAAAACTCATTCCTGATTAACGCACTAGCAATATCTGAACCTTAGTTGCCCCTCCAGACATACGTATACAAGAACTTTAATGCTTGGACATAATAGAGATGACTTTCTCCTTTATAAAACTTCCTTTAAATCCTAGGTACACACTCTTGATCCCTTACTAAACACTCTTGAAGTCTGAAATATTTCAGAATTCAGAAAGGTAATATGGTGTGTGTATATATATATATGTTATACAATAGTCCCAACAGATCTGAGTATCACCTTTTAGTCTAGGCGGTTGACAAACTATGGTCAATGGGCCAAGTCCAGTCTGCCACCTATTTTTGCACATAAAGACTTATTTGCACTCAGCCACAACTTCATTTATGTATTGTCTATGTCTGCTTTCATGCTACAAATGCAGAGCTGAGTAGCTGCAACAGAGATGGTATGGTCCACAAGGCCTAAAATAATCACTATCTGGCCATTTACCGAAAATGTTTGTGGATCCTTATCAAATACTTAGGTATTTATGGAGTGAAATCTAAGGCTATTCACTCTAAATGGGATAAATAAAGATTATATGTTACCATCTGTTTGTTTGGGCATGATTTTGCCATTAAATTTATGCTAAACTTACAGAAAAAAAAAACTAAGTTCAAACTTACAAAAAAAAACTAAGTTCAAAGTTTTACTGCTTCCAGAAATAAAGAAAAAAAAAAGACTGAAGACCTGTAGTAGAGAGGAGAGACAAGTTAATTAGGCTGGTTTAATCCACCATGGAATGTTCAATTCACTGGCTAGTTCTTTAATGTCTAAAAGCCCAGCATGCCTAAAAAATCCTACTGGCTGAGGGCCTCAAGGAATAAAGAGGCAGCATACTGCAGTGAAAAGAACAGAAGCTAATAAGAAGAATGACTTCTAATCCTACCATTCTTATGACTTTGGGTATATACTGCTTTTCTCTGAGTGTTTTCAAATCTGTCAAATGAAACAAAAGTATTACGAACCCTGCCTAGGGCCATAGAGGATGATGAGATTACTGGTGAGAGCACCATTAACAGGGCAACGTACAACACATCCATGTCTTATCTATAATATTGGGTAAATTAGATATACTTCACTATATGAGCAGGTATAAATATATATTTTACTAGATATGTGTATTTATTATTATTATTTGGTTTATCTCTTTTACTGACTAGAGTGATTGCAGAAGAATCAAAATTTCTCTGGCCTTCCAAAATTTGAGGTGATTCTTCTTGACATTTCTTAATTCTAATACTACAAAGTTGATAGTATACTTTTACTACTTTGCTGTTCTGCACATAATTTGAATCATATGGATATTTCTCAAGGAGCTTCTCTGAAAAGCCATTGGACCATCTGCAATAAACATCCCCACATTTCAAGGGAATTTTACCAGATTCATTTTTATTGCAGTACAAATATTAGAGAATAATTATGTAAATGTGATAAGACAATTTTTTTTATTTTTATTTTTTGAGACAGAGTTTTGCTCCATTGCCCAGACTGGAGTACAGTGGCACAATCTCAGCTCACTGCAACCTCCGACTCCCAGATTCAAGAGATTCCTGTGTCTCAGCCTCCCAAGAAGCTGGGATTACAGGCATGCAACACCAAGCCTGGCTAATTTTTGTATTTTTAGTAGAGACAGAGTTTCACTATGTTGCCCAGGCTGGTCTCGAACTCCTAGGGGCCTCAAGTGGTCCACCTGCCTTGGCCTCCCGAAGTGCTGGGGTTACAGGCATGAGCCACCACACCCGGCCAAGACAATAACATTTTTAATCCTACATCACAACTTTACATTTCAAAAATTGCATTTTCTAGTCTGAGACATTTTTATCATAGGATCTATACAGTTAAAACAGGAACTTCATTTTCAAATGTAAGCTGAAGAATTGATTTTGTTGGCTAACTCCTATATTTCTCCAAGTGCTCAGTCTTCAAATAAAAAGTTATTTTTTAATATAATCAGGTTATTTTATTTATTACACAGCCTAACTTTTATACAGCCTAAATTTTAGATTAGTCTTCTTATTAGATTTGACAGCAGTTACTTATCGTGGAAATGTATACTGCACAGAAGCTTCTCTACCAAGAAACAGGTGAGATTTCAAAAGACTGTCAGGCAGTTCCTTCGTTCTTGAGCCCAAGGGACATGAACATCATCTATTAGAGCTGGGCAGACCAAACATACTTTTGCTCTAACATGGCTTTGTTTGCACTGATGGCGGCTTCTCAGTTGAAGATTCCTAACAGAGGAGCACTTATTTTTTCATGTGTGTCCTGCTAAAATTCCCTTCTCCAAAGAGAAACCCAGCAGATCTAGTTGGCAACAGAGGCACATAAATTTGCAAGCCTATGTTTTGAGGTATGTGCACCTTCTCAGTCTCCAGGAAACCTGGGAAGTGAACATGGGCAGCTTCCAATGTACCCAAATATGGTCATTAAATCACATCTAAGTTTGGCCTCACAGATTCAGAGCTGCTTTCTATGAACAGACTTTATGCATACCTCATTTGAGCTTACCATCAACAAAGAGGCAAAACATAATAAGCAAAATGACTGCAGAATTATGAGCACCTGAAGGAAACAAAGACTGGAAGTGTGCAAGACGCCATCCAGAAGTTGAAAAAGAGACGGGAACAGGGCAACAGGGAAGGGAAACCCATTTTCACTGGGGCAAGGGTGGGGATGAGGAGCTGAAAGAAACTGGCAGTCATTGATGGCCTTCCAGATTGGGTCTGAGTAGGTATCAGCATAGAGCAGGAGCCCTACCTTGTTTGCTACCTGGAGAATGAGGAAGGTGAAGAATGAGGAAACTGCTGACAGGCAAGGAGAGGAAGGAGTTAGCCAGTGAGTGAATGGACAAAGACCAAGAATGTGCAACTCCAGCAAGTATAGTTGATTCTAGTTGGGTCCCTCGCTCTGCTGGAAATGTGCACAGGCCAGAGGGAAGCAAAACCCAGTGGGGAAATCACAGTTGGTTACTCACCCGAGAGCTTCTACCATAGTATTGCTTAGGCTACAATGTGTCTGATTGGAGATGATGGATCAGGATTAGTCTAGGCCAGTGGTTCTCAAACTTAGCAGCTGCATTTATCAGGGCTTTCCAGAGAAACAGAACCAAAGGATATGCAGAGAGACACAGACAGATGTATTACAAGAGACTGACTAGCTCACATGATCACGGAGGCTGAGAAGTCCCACAGTCTTCTGTCTGTAAGTGGAGGCCCATGAAAGCCAGTGGTGTCACTCCTGTCCAAACCAGAAGGCCTAAAAACGAGGGAAGCCAAGGTTGTGTAGGTACCAATCTAAGTGCAAAGGCCTGAGAACCAGGAGCTTCAGGATCCAAAGACAGGAGGAAATGGATGTCTCAGCTCAAGCAGAGAGAGCAAATTCACACCCTTCCTCTGCTTTTCTGTTCTATTCAGCCCTTCACCAGATTGGATAATGAAGCCCAGCTCCATTGGTGAGGGCAATCTTCTTTACTAATTTCTTCCTGAAACATCCTCATTGATATATGCAGAAATAATATTTTGCTAGCTATCTGATATCCCTTAGCCCAGTCAAGTTGACACATAAAATTTACCATCACAGCTGCATCCTAGAATAACCTAGAAAGCTTCAATAAAAAAAAATGAATGCCTGTACCCCACTACAGAAAGTCTGATTCCAAGGTCCTGGGATAGGGTGCAGGCAACAGTATTTTCTAAAGTTCCCACATTAAATCTAAATTAGAGCCAAGATTGAGAACAGCTTAGACTAGAATTTCTCAAACTTTAATATGCATTAAAATAAAACGTAAATTTTGATTTCGTAGCTCTAGCATAGGACCCAAGATTTAGCAGTTCTAACAAGCTCGCAGATGATGCTGACATTGCTGGTCCTTGGACCACACTTTGAGTAGTGAAGACCTATACTTGCAGTGTCTCATATGATAGCTACTAGCCACATGTGGCTACTGAACATGTGAAATGTGATGGACCCAGTTTTCAATTTATTTTAATTTTTATCAATTTGCATTTACATTTAAAATCTGCTACTGATTTGGTTACTGGTTAATTATTACATGGAACAACTTAGGTATGTGAACACTTTTAATTGTGACTTTTATGAGATCTAAATACAGATCAAGAATATCTGATGAACATTTAGTATCTGAATTGAGACATGCTATAGGCATAAAATACAGACTTAATTTCAAAGACTTTGAAGAAACAGATTATAAAATATCTCACTGACAATTTTTATATATTGGATGCATGTGGAAATGATAATAGTGTGAATATATTGGTTAATAAAATATATTATTAAAATTAATCTGTTTTCTTTTTGCTTTCTCAAAAAATATGGCCACTAGAAAATGTTAAATTATATATGTGGCTAGCATTATATATTTTTTAAACAACACTGGTCAAGACCAAAGGGAATTGAGGCCTTTATTATTGCCAGTTATTTATTATTGCCAGTAATCCATCTAATGGGTGACAACTAAGGGGAAGGCTGCAAGTGACCTTCTCAGCAAGAAGTTAGTAAAAAAAGGGAGCCACATAAGAACAAAGTCCTTTGCCTCTGCCTCTTTCCATCCTGAAATTAAATGCAGCTGGGGGAAGAGATAATGTATGGAGCTTCGGCAGCCATTTTACCACCATGAGGAGACAAGCACCCAGGTCCTTGATGCCACTACCGAGTTGCCAATAAAATAGAACGCTTCACCTCAGAATTTCTTGTTAAATAAAAAATAATTGTTCTTATGGTTAAAATCAGTGCTTTTTAAATGTTACACTACATATGAATTACCTGGAGATTTTGTTCAAATGCAGATTCCCTTTCACAAAATCAAGGTTGGGGACTGAAATCCTGAATTTCTAATAAGCTTCCAGGTGACGTCTATGCAGCCGATATGAGGACCACACTTTCATTAGCAAGGGCTCAAACAAAATGGCTTAGGTATTCTAGTTCTTGCTGCTGAAAGCTCTCCTAATAAAACCAGGTGGCAAAGCCAACCTTTGCCCATTAACAACAGCTCAATTTGCACACCATGGCTGGATGCATAATCATGACTGAGCAACTGGGGATCCAGGACCTAGAAATTTGTCCCTTGCCCAACAGACAATAGCAAGAGGGCAGAAAGCAAGGGTTCTGTGGCTATATCAGTTTGGAAGACACTGGGGTAAAAACAAAGTTAAAACACATTTCTCTACTGGACATGCATAGTCACTACTATACTAACACACTCTCTAATTCTGAAAGTATTGTTGATTACAAAACTCTTCACAGAGAATATCACTGGAGTAATGTGACATGGAACACATTTTAGAAAATGCTGCATTATTCAGTTCATAAGTTAACAGAACACCTGATGGCCTACAAATCATGATGCCACATGAGATGTCGTTTGTGAGGTGCTAAATGTGTAATAAGCATGGAGTTTGAGGTGAAGTAATCTAGATTCAAATTACTCACTGTGTTGCACACATCACATACCAGATATGTGATGATGGGCATGCCACTTCCATTCTATGAGTTGAATCCCTCACCTGCAAGACGGGCAAATAATGCCTGCCTACGTTACAGAACTATGGTAAGAATATGTGCTCACACATCTCAAAAGGACACTTCCTGGATGTGTAACAAACAAACAATTTTTATATATTTAGAACTATACAAATGCATCATGGGAGTAAACTATATAACTCATGTGCAGTCTTAAGGTAATACTTGGGGGAAATCTTGGCTTTCTGAACATCTTAGGGGAGTTCATTCGCTGTCCTTTGTTCTTAAGAGTGCTTCATAGAAAAGCTGCATGTGTTCAGAAGTGTTTTAATGCCGTAAAGCTCACAGAGTTTAAGGAAGGTTTGTGGGTACCACCTGACAGGTGCAGGCTGGCTACCCAATAGGTCTCTCTGCACAGGGCATCCATCACAGAGTGTGGCCATCACATTCATGAAGGTAGGGTGCCCAGAGCTTGCAAGGCTTCAAGGAACTTATTCATAGTAAGCCAACACGAGGCTGAAGGATTTTTTTGTGCCAAAATACTGATTTATAGTGAGACAGAATAGGATAACTCTTAAGTGGATCATAACTTTAACAAGTTAAATTATTTGCTGCTTAGAGGCAATGGTGCATATGAAGACACTATTCTCTTATGAGTAGTGCTGATAATAGTCTGTCAATTTCTGCCTTTTTTCTTTTTCTCTATTTCTATAGCTGACCTCTCTCCCTTATAACTAATGCATTCCTTGGATACAGAATCATTCATTTGCTCAAAAAATATTTACCTGGTTCTTTCAGTGTTGCTATATACTGAGGAGAACATAAATATAATATAGACAGGGTCCTGTCTTTCCCATAGGTTAAATTATAAAGGAGAGATAAAGCATGCACGTGAATAAGCACATTGAGATAGTGTTTCCCTAACACCTTATGAAAGACACATAGATCATTTCTGGTTTAGGGGATGTGGTAGGCAGAATGATACCTCCCTAAAGACAGCCATTTCCTAATGCCCAGAGCCTGTGACTATGTTAGGTTATATCACAAAGAAGAATTAAGATGAAAAATGGCATTAAGGGGCCAGGCATGGTGGCTCATGCCTGTAATCTCAACACTTTGGGAGACTGACACTTGAAGCCAGGAGTTCAAGACCAGCCTGGGCAACATAGCAAGGCCCTGTCTCTACAGAAAATTAAAAAAAATAAAAATTAGTTGGGCATGGTGGCACACACCTGACGTCCCAGCTACTTGAGAGGCTGAGGGGGGAAGATCCCTTGAGCCCAGGAGTTAGAGGCCACAGTGAGCTGTGATTGTGCCACTACACACCAGCCTAGGCGACAGAGAGATACCTTGTCTCAAAAATGGGTGCCGCACACCAACATGGCACATGTATACATATGTAACAAACCTGCATGTTGTGCACATGTACACTAAAACTTAAAGTATAATAATAATAAAATTTAAAAAAAAAAGCTGGCATTAAAATGCTAATCAACTGAATCAACTGACCTTAAAATAAAGAGATTATCCCAGATTATCCACGTGGACTCAATGGAATCACAAAGGTACAAAGGTCCTTAAGTGGGGGGAAAGGAAGAGTAAAAGTAAGAAACAGAGATGACACTGTAAGAAAGACTTGATGGTTTTGAAGATAGAAGGGAGCTACACGCCAAGGAAAGCAGGCAACCGTTAGAAGCTGGAAAAGGAAGGAAAGGGTCCCCCTCAGGAGCCCCCAGAAAGGAAAGCAGCTCTGCCAGCCCCTTGATTTTAGCCCTTGATTTTAGCTCAGTGATTTTGGACTTCTGACTTCCAGAATTATAAGAAAATAAACTTGTGTTGTTTTAAGTCACTAAATTTGTGATGATTTTCTACAGCAACAATAGGAAATTAATTCAGGGGATGCGAGAAAACCTCATAAAGGAACCTGCCTTGAAGTTGAGCCTTAGGGAATTTGAAGACATATTTCTGACACTCAATAAATTAGAAATAAATATCTAGTTCTCAGTGTGTTAAAAGGGTCAGTAGGTCAGATTTAAATTTTCCACTCAATGAAACAGAAAAAAAAAATAAATAATGCAAACTCTTCATGTTATTTTCACTAAGTTAATCTCACACAAAAGGCTGCTGGCCTTTTTTATTTCTAACATGTTTAAGCAATGCCAAAATTAATAATCAAAACACTATGTATGCTCCAAGAACTTCAAGTGATTATCACATTTATTCCTAATCTTACAAACTATCCCTTTATCCCATATTAAGAAACTCTTTGAGTTAACCTGGTGTAATAAAAGATTTCCAATTTTGGTATTAGTTTCAACCAAATCAAAAAACCTCAAAGTCAGAAGATTCAGATGGCCTGAAGATAGAAAAACGCAAAGATCAACCACGTAAAAAAATGCTGGCGTTCAAGTGAACATCACTGTACATGAGTTTTAATCACAGTACATGGATAAACACACATACACATACTTTCGATGTTATGTGTATATACGTATATATAGATATATACACACAGATATAGTAATGGGTATAGATAGAGATATATAATATATATGTAATACAAACATTTATTTTATTCTCATGAGAGCTAACCGATCACAATACATTAGAAACATTGTCCACAATACTACAGTTCTCAGTGTGACAGGACACACGCATTGATTCTGCTTAACTCTATTAATAAATATTATGCTGCTGTAAGTCAGGGCTTTGTAAAATGAAGAAATGTATTACAGGCTATTTAAATTTGAAAGAAAAATGATTTTTAAGAAATAAAATTTTTTTTTATAATTTCTATTGAGAGGAAATGGAGGCTGCATTAACAAATGCTTCCCATTTTATTTCCACCTACAGAAATCAGACGAGAGTGCAACGCCCAAGAGTGGAAATCAGATCACCAGGTGCCTGGAGCACCTGCCTCCTCAGGACCTCCAGGAAATCTATGTTTACATAATTGCTCTATTCTGCACTTTGTTTCAGAACCCGATCTACCTCAAGAACCTTTGGAAGTGGGAACAAACTCAACAAATAAATATCAAAGATAATTATTCATAGACTACACTATATGCAAGCAACTTATCAATTTAGTACCAACAGGGAAATGATTCAACTAAACAACTAAACTTAACAAAACTACCCAGGAAGGTTAGTAACAGAAATGTGTCCAAGTGAGTGAGTTTCTATTTTCCATCTGCACTTGAAGAGGGTTGTATTTTTATTCAAAAAGAGTTTACATAATGTCTACAATATCTTAGGTGCTATGTTATACATGCAAGTGTTCAGAAATGTCTTGCCTACCCATAACTTCATAAACTACTTAAAATATTTAATCAAACTTATGTGATGACAACTGGGGAAACAGAGGCTAGAGCTATTTCTAAAAAAGCTTTTCAGGTCCTCAACCTGGGGTCTACAGAATTCAGGTAATTCATGAACTAAAATGAAAACAAAGTTACAATTTCATTTATACCTACCTCTCATTAAAATGCAGAGTTTTCTTCAATTATGGGCATTGGCAATAAACTACAGTAGCACTAAAAAGATCTGTGATTCTGCCACCAATAAAAACCACAGATATCTTAATATCACATTACGATGTTGAAGTATCTTAATATGCTGGGTACTGTCATCACTACTTTGAAATAATAGTAACTAAGAGGCCTAACGCTATATATTATTTTATGTATTAATATAAAGATGCACACAGTTACTATATTGCAATTCATAATACTTTGAACTATTGTGCAATACAATTGATTTCTTTGGTAATCCTATATGTTTTGTTCTAGGTATTAATAAACATTATTCTGAGAAGGTTTCTCCAGATGCCAAATGGGTCAATGGTATGAAAATATTAAGACTCCCCTAAGCAACTAAAACAAGGCAATTTACCCAGTCGATTTCAAATCCAGTCATATTGAATAACTGGGATCATATATGACAAGAGAAGACAATTATAAGTATGTTTCCCTTTTTAACTCCTTTATTCATTCATCATGCAGCAGATAGCAGAGTGAGCCATACCTCCAAAACACCAAGGCAGATGATGTTAGGATACACAAAGTTGAAAAAAGCAGTGCTGTCCTCAAGATGCCAAAGCCTTGCAAAAAAAAAAAAAAGTGCTATATGACAATTGTACTTAGACAACATTACCACAGGAGTATTAAGTGTTGGATTAAAGAACTAATATTTGAAAGCAAACTTTGAAAGTTTTTAGCTAGAGGTAACTTGAACTGTGTTTTTCATCAGAAAACAAATCTGGTATTGCTGTGTTTGTACACCTGCTGGAGGGAGAGTGAGACCATTCACAGGGCAATTATAATAATTCCCAGAACTATTAGGTTGGTGCAAAAGTAATTGCGGTTTTTGCCACTGAAGGTATGTATAGTGGTAAGGGAGAAACTGAATGGTGATTCAGAGCATAGAGATTATGTTGTTTTATGCACAGGGCTTCATCAGAAAAATGGAAGGAATTGTCAATAACAATAAAATGTTCAGCTAGATCAACTCAGTATATATTATGTATTATGCAATTATTCAAAATAGTGTTTAACAGTATTGTAATAACATGAATGAATGTTTTGTCATTTTAAGTGAAAAAGAGCTATATAAAATTATCTAAGTTTATGGTATATGTAGATTATTGCAAAAATGTCTTCAATTCTTTATCCCTCCCTGTATCCATACCTGTATCAGTTTTCTCGGGCTGCTTTAACAAATTACCACCAACTAGACAGCTTAAAAACAACAGATATTGGCTGCGTGCTGTGGCTCACACCTGTAATCCTAGCACTTTGGGAGGCTGAGGTGGACAGATCACGAGGTCATGAGTTCAAGACCAGCCTGGCCAATATAGTGAAACCCTGTCTCTACTAAAAATACAAAAATTAGCAGGACATGGTGGCATGTGCCTGGAGTCCCAGCTACTCGGGAGGCTGGAAAAAAAAAAAAAAAACCCACCAGATATTTATTGCCTCTCAGTTCTGCAGGTCAAAAGTATAAAACCAAGGTGCTGGCATGGCCATACTCCCTACAGAGGTTCTAGGGGGAGACTCCATTTCTTGCCTCTTCCAACTTCTGCTGGTGGAAGCATTCCTTGGCTTGAGGTTGCTTCAGTCCAATCTCTGCCTCCATCTTAATATCACCCTCTCCTCTTTTGTGGGTCTCATTCAACTTCTTCTGCCTCTCTTTTGTAGAGATGCATGTGACTAAATTTAGGGTAGGGCCTACCTGTATAATCCAGGATAAACTCTTCCCCTCAAAATCCTTAACTTAATCACATCTTTTGCCATAGAAGGTAACATTCACAGATTCCAGGGGTTTGACATGGATTTTGTGAGACGTTTTTTGGCCTACCCCCAAACACCTTTGTCTTATGATTCTGTGGTTCTTCCCATCAAGAAGTGGAATCTATTTCCTCACTCCCCAAAATTCTGGACTGACCTTGGGACTTCCTTTGGCCAACAGAATGCAGCAGAAGTGACTTGGTGCCAATTCCCAGTTTAGCTCTCAAGAGATTTTGCCTACTTCCAGTCTCTTTCTCTGTCTCTCTTGAACTCCTGAACTCCTGCCTCCACCATATGAACAGGCTGGGCTAGCCTTCTGGATGATAAGTGGCACATGGCACAGTTATCCCATCCTCAACCTACAACTGGCCAACTCCCAGAGGTGTGAAGGAGAAGGCTGCTCTTGCCCAGATAGCCACCAGCCAACATGTCAGCCGACAGACATGAGCATAGCTGAGATCAGTCAAGCCTGGTCCACTTGCTCAGAACTGCCCAGTGTTCACAGACTCAAGAAGAAGACTAAATACTTAATGTTTTAAGCCATGATGTAGGCATTATACTGCATTTTCTTTAATAAAAGAAAAATAACAACCATCACTATTTACTATCAGAATTCAAGCACTGCAAAATTGGGTGCCTACTATTTATTGCAAATTCAAAAGGGAACCTCATTTAAAGAACAAACTTAAACTTTCCAGCAAAACAACAACAAAAAAAGTCCACCTAAACATTCTTTATTTTACTGATCATCAAGTAAATACAGTAAAGTCCTGAACAGACTGACCAAACTGTTGTTTCTAACAGGGGATTGGGATTTATCATTTGACACTTCAATCACATGTAGACAGAAATTATGTATTGTATGGGGCCAATATTACCTTTTTTTTCTTCCCTGCAGAAGTTCAGAAAGCAAATCACTTGTTTTCATCTCCAAAACTAAGTTTCTGAAAGTAACTAGTCACAATTGATCCTTAATTTTGATAAAAACTAGTCATCAGATTAATATTTTTCCATGACTAAATCTCTGTCCTTACTAGCAGAACTAAATTGATTTAGCGTTCAAGTTTCTTAAAAAATATTTTGGAAATGTCATTATATTCTTAGCCACATTATATGGCATTCTCTTACAGCTTTTTAATTGAATTCAACATGCAATGGGAAATGAAACCCAATTATCTTGGGGGTTTCTAGAAAATGTGGGAAAGTTCATCTGGATAGAGAAAGAGAAATGATTCATGATTAGGATGCAGTAATATGACCATAGAATAACATCACTCTAAGCTTAACCAACACCTCAAGATTAGGGATCAGGGAGAGGCACAGGACATTACCGCTCACAAGGGACAATGCTACTACCATACATGTCATTGGACTGACCATTCACCAATGGCTTCTGGCCATAACAACCTCTGAATGTCCAGGATATACAGAGAGACTCTAGTCCTTAATAATATAAAATAACTTTTCACGAAGGCTAACCATGTTCTAGGCACAATTCTTATATTTTACATGAATAAGCTCAATTAAACCTCACAGTTACCTATGAGATAATAATGAGTAGTTCACAATAATTCCCATTTTACAGATGAGAAATTTGAGGCACAAAACTAATCAAAGGTTGCAGGAGGCTAGGAAGTGGCACAGCTGGGATTTGAATCCATGTGGTCTGGTTTTAAAGCATCCTATTAACACCTCTGCTTTACTGCCTCCCCATTTATATCCATGTTTTAAAAAACCAAACTTCCAGATACATTCGGATTTGAAAAATAATCAAAAGGCTATGCGCTTTTCAAAAAAGAAAGATGCAAAAAATTGCAGCTTCAAACAGAGAAGTCATCAAGAGCCTTGAGAAATCATCTGCTGCAACCTCCTGTTGGCAAATGCCTCTCTAAACTGCTCTTTCACAAACACAAATTGGAGTATTGGCTGCATGCAATCCCATGAAATCCCAAATGGATCTGACCTCCTTTGAGAATCACAAAATCATTCAGAACCCCCACTGAAGTCATTTATTGGCAGGAAGTCTTGCCTCTTTCTAAAATAAATTTCTTCTCGATTAATTTGGGCATTCATGAAGAACAGCTCAGCAGCATTTCCTTTAAATAAAATCCTCCAACCTATTAATCCCACCAATGCTGTACTCTCTGGGTTCATCAAGTTAATTTCTTTAACCTTTCTCTCTAGAATTTCTATTCTGTTAATAATCTTGATGTTCTTTGAAATTTCTGCAGTTTTTCTATACCTCTTTCCAAGGCTGCCAGGTAAAATACAGAACACTGGGTTATGTTTGGTTCTCAGATCAACAATAAATAATGTTTTAGTATTAAAAGTACATCCTAAATATTACATGGAACATACTTACACTAAAAAATTTACTTGTTGATGATCTGAAATTCAAATGTAACTGGATGTCCTGTATTTTTTATTTGCTAGATCCATCTATCCATTCCACTTCTTTGATGGGCTTTGAACCCGTCAATACCACACAGAACCCTAATTCAGCTGCCTCCAAATTGAGCACGCATCAGCATCACCTGGGGAGATGCCTAGATCCCACCCCTACAGTTTCTGATTCCATGGGTCTGGGGTGAGCCTGAGAATCTGCATTTCTAACAAGTTGTCAGGTGACATGGATACTGCTCATCCAGGGTCCACACTTTGAAAACCACTACTCTAATTCCCTGATTTAGGGTAAAGCACAAGAAAGAGGCACCTCCAATCCTGTGAAATCCCCAGCTAAACTGCCTAAGCCAAGAGGAGGACATGAGAGTCTCATCTGTGTCCATTGAACATTCAGGGCCCCTTATCTCAACCCTGTTAGTAAATCAGAAAATGCCTAAATTTAAGAAGGTCCAGCCATTGCTTATATTGGTTACATTCCCCCAGATGGAATGGTCCTTTTTAATGCTCACGTGAATTATCACCCTGAGGCAAGCTTGTCAAGGACACAGGAGCCATCCCTTTGTTTTCATTTGCCCTGAAGGAACTTGCCCCTTGTTATCAGGAGGAGCCTGTGAGGTTTTCTATCCCAAATCCCCTTCTTTAAAGCTGATCTCTTCATAATGACTTTCTGTTTTATTCTCTGAACTTCCTCCACTCTGCGAGCCCTGAGGAGTCTACCACACCCATGAATCTGACTCAATAACTGCCCAGCTTGCAGCAGTTAATAACTTTGATGCCTCCAATTAATAACCTCCCTGTATGCTTGGCCTTTGTCCTGTAACTTTGACGTCTCTTCCCATTCTGACTCTAGGGTTTGCCTTGGGACTTGTTTTGGGCAACAGAATGAGAAAACAGCACCTGCACCTGCACCTGCAGTTCCAAATGTAGACTTCCCAAGGCCTTGCATGCTTCTGCTCTTCTCTTGGAACCTTGTTCAGATGCCTCAAACAAGCCCAGGCTAACCTGATAGAGGCTGAGAGGCCACATGGAACAGAGCTGAGTCGTCCCAACAGAGGTGATCCAAAATTGGCCAGCCCCCAACTGACCCACTAGCTGACCACAGATGCATGAGTAAGCCCAAACGAGCCTAATCCAAACCAGCAAAAAAAGCCCAGCTGACCCATTAATTTGTGACCAAAAATAAATGTTTATTGTCATAAACCAAGGTTCTGGAGAGTTGATTATGCTGACATTCTGGTCATGCTTCAGCTCCATTCTCTGATTCTACTGACTTTGTCAAGGCTCCTGCCTGCCTTCCCATGACCTGCTCTCTAGGAGCTCTCCTTATTTTGGCTCCTGCAGGTTATGCCCTTGGCTTAAAGCCTCCTATTTCCATTGCTACTCTAGACATAATCTTGAATGCATCTGGTGATTCATCACACAAGTATCCTGACTTGGACAATCATATTGAGTGTTGGTCAACAGTAATCACATTTCTTTCATTTCCTTTTCTTTTATGCTTTGCCAATTTTGTTTCCCATTCTGCTTTTGGTTCATTGGTTTCTCTTGTGTGGTTTGGAGTGAGTGTGTGTGTGTGTGTGTGTATGCATGCATGCCTCTGTTGTTACCATTTTGCCATCAGAGGAATAAAAGAAAATGATTTACAGACAGATTTGCTGATTTCAGCTTCTCTGACAGCAGGAAGTGCAAAGGAGGTGTGTAAATGGGCAAGATAAATAAAGAAAGGGGAGAGAGGTGACAGTATTTACCCCAGCCATAAAATCATTACTGGTAACAAAGAAATCAGAGAAGCCTTCATTCAAGTAAGCATTTCCTTTGTAGTTAAGCAATAAATCTAAACCCACTACAAATTAATTTTTCATTTACTTCCAGTTTTGCATATATTTCAAAGAAAACTGAGCCTAAATATTCCTTCCATAGGTCTTATCTTTCCTTCTAAACCATTGGAGACAGAGAACTGAAGAAGAAATATGACTGATTCAATGTATTAGATAGGATTTCTGCAAATCAAACAATTGAGGTCTCTGCTACCACCAGGAAATGCAGTAACAAAGTTCTGGTGTGTACCATGATCCATCAGAGCAGACAACGGTTTACCTAAGTGGCCAGGGTTGTTGGACTGAACTTCTGTGTTTGCTACTCCTCTCCCCCTCTCTCCTTTCCCTCTCATCCTCCCAACCCCCCAATCAAATGAAAGGGAATAACGAAGAGAACTGACAGATAACCAAAGAGAAGAGAAAGGGTCAAGAACAAACAAGAATAGAAGATAGAGACAAAAAAGCAAGGACAAGTGTGCAATCAGAGACCAAGGCAGGGAATGCTACAGACCAGAATATGTCCAGAGGGGACTGAAGTGGGCATGGCTTGGAGCTGGCGCAGGGAATAGCAGGAAAAAATCAAGCTCAGACACGGCACAGAACACAATAATAGAAAAATTCACTGGCTAGAAGGCTGAAGTTGTAAAGTTATTTACAATACATGGCGGTTAGAGAGAGAATGAAAGGGAAAACTGGGCAGAAGGTGAGCAGAGAGAAATAATATAGTTACAAAAATTATGAGACCTACTTAACACTAGGTATCATTATTGGGCTCAGAACACACTACCCCAAAATATGGCACCTGCAGGTCACTCTCTAATCCTCTCTCATATCTCTCCGTTGAAGCATGGTCATAAAAATTCTTCGGCCTACCTCCCCTGAAAATAGGTCGTAAGACCCTCATTCCAGAGGGCTACTCCTCTATAGAGACACCAAGAAGAATCTGAACAAACAGGCCTTACTGAGTTCACCCCAGTTTATTACTATGTGATGGTTAATACTGAGTGTCAACTTGACTGGATTGAAGGGTGCAAAGTATTGCTCCTCAGTGTGTCTGTGAGGGTTTTGCCAAACGAGATTAACATTTGAGTCAGTGGACTGGGAGAGGCAGACCCACCCTCAATCTGGGCAGGCACCATCTAATCAGGTGCCAGCGCGCTAGAATAAAGCAGGCAAGAGAAGATGGAAGAGCAGACTTGCTGAGTCTTCTAGCCTTCACCTTTCTCCTGTGCTAGATGCTTTCTGCCCTTGAACGCTGGACTCCAAGTTCTTCAGCTTTTGGCCTCTTGGACTTAAACCGTGGTTTGCCAGGGGCTCTGAGGCCTTTGGCCACAGACTGAAGACTGCACTGTCAGCTTCCTTACTTTTGAGGTTTTGAGACTCAGACTGGCTTCCTTGCTCCTTAGCTTGCAGATGGCCTACTGTGGGACTTTATCTTGTGATTGTGTGAGTCAATACTCTTTAATAAACTCCCCTTTATATATACATCTATCCTGTTAGTTCTGTCCCTCTAGAGAACCCTGACTAATACATACCATGATAGCATACCCTTCCATCCTTCAATCATACTTGAGCACAACTGTCCACAAAAATACAGTTTTCCCTGGGTACTTGGGCATTCATTTCCAAAGACTCCTGTATCACAGAAAGTTTGGTTAAATAAATTTGTTACCTTTTTCTCTTGCTAATCTGTCTTTGTTATATGGGTGTCAGCCATGAACTGTGAGACAGGTATGGAAAAGATACTGCTTTTTCTCCCCTACAGGATGTATCCATTGAAATCCAGTTTATAATGCAATCTATACTGACATGGGAAAGCTATCATGATGTAAGATATTAAAAAATAAGACAAAGAAAATGCTTGGATACTTGACAATGTAAAAGAGGACTGTTAAGAAGTGGGAGTGGAAGGAAGGAAGTTCAAGAGAGGATAGTGGAGCAAACACCACCATCTTACAGGGTAAGGAGTCAAGACAGACCTTCAAATGTTAGAGGAATAAGAAATAGAAAAATGCTATTGAAACTAACACGGGCCACAGAAAGAACTACAAATAGTAAGGTAAGTATCAAAAAATCAAGACTGTAGTTTACATAAATCTTTATTCATTAAGTCAGTCAATAGCTAATACTAAAACTGATCAACTGAGTACTGGAAGACTGAAGATTTAACTTAGATTATAGCAATGACCACCATAAGAATTAAAAACAAATGGCTATAGTGATCTCCTCCAAAAAATTAAGTGGGGGTGCAGGAATTGATCTATCTAATTACATGCACAACATTACTCTTATTAAAAAATCTAAAATGTTATACTTTCCAAACTGAATAATTATTCAACATAGGCCCAGCCCAGTTGGCTATCCAGAGGCACAGGAGGGTACTTTTTGATACAAATCAGAAAGTTTCTCAAATATAACCTAATTGTCTTTGAGTAACATCATTTATTTATAGCATGGAAAATTGTACTAAAAGCCTCAGTCATGGGGAACTGTTAACAATGTCCACTTTCCTTTTATGCCCTGGAAAATCACAGAAACAGGTATTGCGGTATCAAAATCAGTCAACACAGCAGCCACCCAGAAAGGTGGCCTTGCCTGGTGACAGCGTGATCTCAGAATGGACCCAAATGATAAGACTGGATTTGGAAATCAAAGGCTATGCTGCTCACCAGTGCTCCTGCTGTGCTGAAGGATGACACCCACATATGGATAAGGTGTCCCACGGAGGGGTCAACTCCACTTCCTCCTCCACAGTGTACACCTGTGCAGCAGCCTGCACCCACTGACCAGGCTGTTGGCAAAGGACTACTTCTTTCCGAAACCATGTTCATGGGCCATGAGATGTTTGCTTGTATTGAAGTGACAACAGAACTCCTTCAGAGTTCAATGTTAAAACAGTATATGCTGGCACTATATACATAGGCACCTATTTCTTCCTACAACAGCCATACCTCCATACTTCTCAGAATCACCATTCTAATCCAGCTGCTCAGAGCTCTCTTTCCAGCTGCTCTGGAAAACTCCAGAGCCTCCCTAGTGGTGTCCAAGTTAATTATTTCCTTCTTTCACAGTCCCTATCCCCTAAGCACACCAATCTTCTAAACCTGCATGCCTCTACGTGATTATTTGCAGAGCACTGCTTTCATCATGCTACTCCATTCCTCTCCTAATGAAAAGCTTTCTCTGCCTTGTCACTGCCCACCATGGTGTGTCTCCAAAGTTCCAAGAAATATTAATTCCTCTCTTGGTTCTTATAAAAAATACTAAGAAAGAAAAAAAAAAAGATTCCACAAAAAATAATTCGGATAGCACTGCATACTATATATAACTCCCTTTAGGGGATTCACAATCCATATCAGGATACTCTGGGTTCTGAGAATGTCATGGTAAAGAAAAGTGTCTAACTGTGTTTAGTTCAGCATTTTACTTCTGTGCAAAGTATCTATTAACACCACTTAAAATTCCTCTTTTCTTGTGCAAACTTTGGCAGCACTACTGGTTTATGTTCTCAGGATCTGTGGTCTAGTGTCATGCTTCTCAAACTTCAGTGTGCACAAAAATCCCTGGTAAGTTTGTGAAAACACAGATGGCTGAGCCTCCTCCCAGAGAGTCTGAGGCAGTAGATCAGGTGGAGCCCAAGATCTGGCATCTCTAACAAGCTCCTCAGTGATGCTGCTGGTCCTTGGACAATACCTTGAGGAGCAAGCTCCTACTAGAAAAAGTCCAAACTCCTTAGCATTTCATTCAGGGCCATTGCTGCTTTAATCTAATCTTCATCACCCACCTTTCCTCCAATAACTTCACTTTGGTTATCTCATGCTACAGCTAATAAAGATTAGGATATATAGGGGTGTGGGTGGGGGGATGTGGATGTGTGTGACAAGCACATAGTCGTTTAAACATACGTATGCACACACACACATCCTGATCTGAGAAGTGGTGATATGGGTATATTACATATGAAAAGTCTTGACCTAGGATTTTTGCATTTTCCCACATGTGAATTATACCACAATAAATAAAACTGAAGAAAAGTGAGGAAAAATAAAGTATAATACAGAAAAGCCCATTTAAAAAAATTCTTATTTTGTCTTTTTTTTCATTCATTCTCTCTTAAGACCTGTTGGAGAATGTCACATTATTCCACAATCTGTATTTCTGTGACACAGTATCATGAAGGCATCATTTAGAGAAGTTATTAGAATAAAACCTATCACATAGGTGTCATGATGTCCTATGTGGCCAACACATAACAAGAGTAATCTATATGTGGCTGGGTAAATAAATCATATTTCAGTTGTCTGTTCCCATGAAAGAAATGATCTTTTCCTTTGTTTCTTACAGGCCAACTTTTATCCAAAATCACATAACCTAAGCTGCCTTTGGATGAAATAGCATTCAGCTGTTGATCTCATCTGACATTGTTAGTTTCCACAGAAACTCACGTAGAATGCTACTGCTTGTCTGAAATAAGTGCCTCTCCCATCAATCCAAAATGAATCCAGGAAAGCCCTGCCTTGGTGTCTGACATCTCCCAGCACTGATCTGTTGCAGAAGGACAGACAGCACTTAAAAATCAGCATCTGTTACCATTATCAGGAGAGAGGTCTCCATTACAGACACACACACGAAAGATTAGACACTGCCTTGTGCAATTAGGCTCAGTCTAAGTAGGCTCTTCCCTGCAGGACTCTTGATATGAATGTTCCTGAGAGTCATATTTGCAAAAAAACGCATGCACACAAAAGGAAAGGCCTGAAAAGATCTTGTGTACTATCAATTTATATCATTACATAATTACCAGCAGACTTTGAGGGTAAAGTAGTTCTTTATGCTAGAAGGTTATTCTTCCTTGTTCTGGAAGGCAGGGGTTGGCAGGGTTGGAGGGGTGGAGAGCAGCAAGGATTTCAGGCCTTGGAGGAAGCACTAATCTATAGGTCACTTAAACATTCTTGGTTTTATCTGTGCCAGAGTACCTGCTTACCATAAGCAGATTTTCCTGTACAAACATCAAGACATCAAGATACAAAATTAATCTAAGGTATAAAAGGTCAAGAAAGAGATTACGCCTAGGGAAGGGATAGTGACCATGGAAAGTCCTGAAGGGGGATCCCGCATATTGGGAATGTCCTGTTTCTTTATCAGGTTACCTGGGTTCATTCACTTCCTGAATATCCAATAAGCTATCCCCTTATGATTTGCACAACTCTTATAAACAAACAAATCACAGACAAGCCAAGGCATCTAGGCAACAAAGATATCTGGCCTGGAATAGATAAAGACAGTCACAGCCTGCTAAGTTTCCTGCTGAGCTAAACCGGAAAGGTAAGTTAATAACAAAATCCAGACCACTTGTGAAGATGCCAAAAACAATGACTGTGGAGCTTAAATTACATTCATCCCTCTTCAGTAAGAGTTGGTTCATGAAGTGTGTCTTGCCCAAGCCTTTCTTACTCACTTACTGATGTAAACCAGCTGGTGTCTGCAAGGGGCATTTACAGGATTATCTGCCCAACAACCCACTTCTACATCTGACAATTTTGCCAGTCAGAGCTGACTGCTCCTGCAGAGGCCTCACAATCAATGCTGAGCGAGTCATTGTCTTCTCTGAGATTTTTGAAAGCGGGATTTGGAAAGAGACTAGTCTTTCTGAATGCCTGAGGCTACAACACGTATAGTTTGTTGTCCACTACAGAAAAAGAGTCAGTTTACATCAACTACAGTCAAAGGGAACATAGACACTATTATACATTTTTCTATAATACTATGGATCAATACATTTTAACATTTATGGCCTAACATGAGCAAAGGTGAGGTCAACACCCTTGACTTTTTAACTTCCAATTGCATATTTGTCAATTCAACTTCAGTCAGCCATGCCTGTGTGCATTTGCTTGACATCATCATCACCAGCAACTGTACTTCCTTTCAAAATCAGATGCAAGCATCCCTTCTCTGCCCAATGATTGTCCTCTTCTCTATTAGAACTCCAAGTCCATCAATGACCAATCTAAGGCCTACACTCCACTGACCCTACCACACTTTCATTATCCATCACAGTCCTCAGGTGTCCCTTTCCTTCTTACCCATCCTATATTTCATTGTCCATCACATCTTACAACCACTCTTCACTCCCTTGCCTCATTCTCTTTCCAGAATACTTGCTTTGTTAATTCCCCAAACATGGTTACACTTCATTCTCTACTAAGCAACTGCAGTAATGGAGTTTGGCTGGAGAAAACTGATGGCCAAACAAACTGGTCTTTACTTTAAATGCCTGAGGACAAATCTCAAATGAACACTCAAGCATTGTCCAGTAACCCTTCTTTGGGTATTTACACTTCCACTCTCTAAAATGATTATGTCATATAGTAACCTCAAAGAACCAGTCTCTTTTTCCTATGCCCTTTTTCAATAATAAAATTATCCCTAACCCAACATCTTACAAGTGCCAACCTACGAAGATTTCAGTTCCTTACCTTCCTTTTTTCTCAGGCCAGACGAATTACGATTCTTCTTTCCTCTCGTCAAGGTCCTCAATGATCTCCAGGTTTTGAAATTCAACCATCACTTTTCTAACTCCATCAGTCATCTTGACAGCATTTGACCCAATGAGTTACTCTCTCTTATTTGAAACATTCTCTTTCTTAGTGACAGTGATTCTACACTCTCCAAGTTTTTCCTGACCTCACCCACCACTTGTCCACAATCCTGATCTTTTTTGGTTTGCTTAACCTCTACATGTTTGAGTGACCCACCTCTAGGTATTTTCTCTTCCTAGGTGATCACAGATGGCCCCAAAGCTTTAGAGGCTGTCTCTATTTCCATTAATCACTTCTGCATCCCCAGCTGTCATAGATCTGACTGCTCCAGACTCATATATCCAACTGCTTACTTGCCATTTCCACTCAAACACTCAATAAGCATATAAAGCTTTAAAGTTTAAAGCAGAACATTTGATTTTTATCCACATTTTTCCTCTAGTCTTTTCCATCTCAGTAAATTTCCTACCTATTGTTCAATCTGGCACCCTGGGAGTCATCCTCAGTGCCTTTTTTTATTCACCTCACCATCTGTATCCAACTCACCTGCTACTGATGTGCCTTGAAAATAGTTCCCAAACTTGCTTATTTTCTCTATGTCACCACCCCCAGCACTTAGGTATAAGCCTTTACTCTTGTGTTAATCCAATAGCTACCTAACTGGCTTTTCTGCTTCCAGTTTATCCCCAACTGAACACTCCCAATTCATTTTCCACTGCAGCAGTGATTTTCTAAAATAGAAATCAGAGCACATCTATCAATAAATTCCCATTCCATTTAAAACAAACAAACAACAAACAAGAAACATCAACAATTTTAAAAACTCCTTCCTATGAAGGTCTAAAGGTGATCATGCATCTAACTGCTGTCTACCCCTCTGACTTAATCTACCACTTGCTCCCCACTGGCCACTGTTAGTTGAACATAAGTTCTTTTCAAACTTACTTGCAACCTTACTTACAAGCAAACTTACTTGCTCTTCCCTCCATCTAGAAAGTGGTACTCTTAGTTCACATTCCTGGCTCTTTCTCATCATTTGGATCTAAGCTCAAACGTCACCTTCATACTACAATCTTCTTTGACCATAAATCCAAATGAATCACCTATCCTACCATAGCCTCTACCACTTCCTTTTATTTTCTTAATTTTTATCACTACATGAAATTATCCTGTTCTTTCACATGTTTACTTCTTTATTATCTATTTCCCTCTATTAGAAAATGTTCCTTTTTGAGATCAGGGATGTGTCTTTGTACATTGCTCTCTTCCAAGTGCTTAGAACAGTGCTTGGTGCATGGTGGACACTCAATAAATATTTGCTAAATGAATGAACAAATGACAGAAAAAAAATACAAAAAAGTGACTATTTAGCAAACACTAATGAGGAGGGAAACATAAAATTTTTTTAGGTCATTATCATTATCATTTAACATTAAAACATTTAGAAGATGAAATCTGAAACTCATTTTTGGATTATCAAAACGAAACTAAAATGAGATACATTTGAGTAATTTCAACCAGACTATAATTTGGCTTAAGAAGTAAAACAAAATCTGCTTCCATTTTGGCACTGCCAGCCTTTAACAGTATAAATCACTGTCTCTAGCACTCTGGGGAATGAATGACATCTGGGAACTAATAAACTCATTGATGCTAAAAGCAAAGAAGTTCCTCTTGCTAAGTCACATCAAGTATTCAACCCAAATAAACATATTACAATGGTATTTTTTTCTCTCAGCTTTATCTTTTAAACTATCGGAGACTGAACAGGCCAAAATAGGATTTTGATAATTCTAAGGGACTATTTTTCTCCTGTTCTTATTCACTTTTGTCTCTTCCAGAACTCACATAGCATACATAAAAATTTGCCCACTTGTACCACTCAGTTTTCATCAAAGAAATAATATTTGATTGACATAAACATATGATCTATAAACCATAAACCTGATCTTTAGTCCTTTGCACTACGTCAAATGTTGAAAATTACCTACACACTTTACCCAGCTGTAGCTACCATAATTCAACTAAATAAGTGAAGTTTCCATACTTCTGTTGAAGAATTCCTAAAATTTGGTTTTAATTTAGAAGGTATTGGCTTAGTCACATGAGCCAGGTATATAATATGATGAGACTCTGAATGGTTTTCTTGTTTATTCCTGCCCACTGTTTTCAACAATAGACAATTTAGAGACAAATAAATAATCCCTAAACTAAAGGTAGATCAAAGCTTTAATCTTTAATCAAACCCATGTTCCCTTTGGATGATCATAAAGATTTTATATTGTTCTAGGGTAATGATGCCTTGTATTACAAGAAACATAGGCAATTCCTCCCAAATTGCCAAACTAATTAAGGTATGTGCTATATGCAATAAAATGTATCTATGCTAACTAGCATCACAATCAAGATATTAGAGGCCTGTCCATCAACCCAAAAGTTTCTTTGGACTCTTTTGTCATCGCCCTCCTTCAATACACACATGCCAGATGTAAGCAACCACTGATCTGCTTTCTATCACTATGGATTAGATCTGCCTTTTCTAGAACATTCTATAAATTAAATGACCCAGCGTTTATTATTTTGTGAGGTGCCTCTTTCACCCAGCAGAATGTTTTTTAGGTTCATCCAAGTTGTTGTTTGTATCAATGACCTGTTGCTTTTTTATTGCTAAGCAGTACTCCATCGCATGCATACATCATAACTTTTTTATCCATCACCTGTTGGTGGATAATTGGTTGTTTCCAGTTTTTGCTATTATGACTAAAGCTGCTATGAACATACATTTACAAGTCTTTGTGTGGATGTAAGTTTTCCTTCTCTTGGGAAACAAAACCTAGAAGTAAAATTGCTGGAGTCATATGGTTAGTATATGTTTAACTATATAAGAATCTGCCAAGATTTTTTTATGTAAATGTACTAAAAATTTTATGATTGCTTTCCAAATATAAAACTTTAATACTGAAATTTTCAGACTCTACACACAAGTTTCCTCTCTCTGCCCTATAAAATGCTAATATGTTCTTCCCTATCTCCATAGAAATTCAGTGTGCTATCCCACAACGAGGCTAAGGAGCACTGCTATATACATCATTTTTTATATAACACCTGAACTAATTAGATGGGGGGGCTCCCTTAACAGAGCCCCATGTGGATACCAAGGACTAGTGAATACGGCAAGAAGGTGGCAGCTCTCTCCAAGAGGGTTTATATGCAGCATAATCTCCTGTATAAGGTGTTATGGCTGAATTTTCTTAAGTTACCTCCGTACACAAGACCCCAAAGACCCAGTTCTCCTGTAAGAGCTTCATAAGACCTGACCCCACAAGATAAGAGCTGGAGGTTTCCCCTGGGCTACCTCATCCATGGAGGCTTCATTCAAAGTAGGATATGGGAAGAAAAGGGAACTATCACCCAGACTTCTGAAAATGGAAACTATCACCCAGAGTTCTCCTAGGATCTCTCCCAGTGTTCTGGATGACAAAGCAACACAGGAAAATAGAAGACAACCAACATTGTAAGAAATGCTCTGATTAAACTATGTCTCCAAATTTGGGAATAAAGAAGTACCACCCATAAATAAATACTCTTGTAATTCCTTTCCAGATTATTACTTTCTGATACATGAATATAAGCAAAGTCTGTTATTAATATAAAATATAATAGGCCACAGGACTTTGACAGTCAAATAATCCTTGTCTCCTAAAGCCATCACCTAAAAAGGTCTATTTCCTCACCTCTTGAATCTCTGGGCTGGCCTGTGACTTGCCTTGGCCAACAGAATTGTGGCAAAAATTATGGCATGGTTTTGCTCTCATACTCTGGGTACTTTGCTGCTGCCATGTGAACAAGCCCAAACTACTCTGCAGGAAGGCAAGAGATACATGGAGAAGAAATGAGCCATGCCAGCTAAGACCACCCTACACCACCCAGTCCTCAGCCTACTTGGCAGTTGAACAGAGACCCATAAGAAAGCCCAATGGAGACCAAAAGAACTTCCCAATCAAGGCAAGCCCAAATTGCTGACCCACTGAATTGTGAGCTAAATGAGGGGCTACTGTTTTAAGCCACTGAATTTTGAGGGTAGTTTGTTATTTTGTGAAAGCTAACTGAGACACTGGTCAGTCAGGGAAATCCTTTCTTTGCCATTTTCAGTCTACAGATTCCCCTCCTAAAACTTTTTCTCAACTTCATGGCCCCGAACTTTGACCCACTTTTCTGGCTCTTAGTTCCTGCTTTATCTATGTTCTCCTTTACCCCTATACTGCTTATTATGGACAAAATTGTATCCTCCACTGCCCTCAAATTTCATATGTTGAAGCCTTAACCCCCAAGTACCTCAGAACATGATTGTATTTGTATTTGGCTGTATCTTTAAAAAGGTTATTAAGTTAGAATAAGGCTGCTGGGGTGGGCCCAAATCCAGTGTGATTGGTGTTTTTATAAGAAAAGGAAATTTGGACACAAAAAGAGGCACCAGGAATGTGAGTGTACACAGCAAACACCACGTGAGGACAAAGAGAGAAAGCAGCCATCTGCAAGCCAAGGAGAAAGGCCACAGAAGAAACTATACCTGCCAACACCTTGATCTTGGACTTCTGGCCTCCAGAACTGTGGGTTTAGGCCAACCAGTCTATGGTATTTTGTTATCAGCCCTAGTTCATTTTCATTACCTGTGGAAAAAAAAAGTGTAATACATTTCCCAGCTTTTTTCCCTGATAATCACTCTGATAATTCCTTTTTAACCTTCAAAAAAATGTTAGGGGGCAGGGAGTAGGGGGAGGGAGAGCATCAGGAAGAATAGCTCATGGATACTGGGCTTAATACATAGGTGATGGGATGACCTGTGCAGCAAACCACCATGGCACATGTTTACCTATGTAACAAACCTGCACATCCTGCACATGTGCCCTGAACTTAACATTTGAAGGAAAAAAGTTTTAAACACAAAGAACCCAGATTTGTTGTAAAAACTGTTTTTAGAAGTATTAAAAGGTACCAAATAAAAAAAAAATAAGTTCACCACATCTTGAGAAAACATAAAATAAAGAGGTAAAACTTTGACCTCCCATGGAACCTTGAGAGGGAATCCCTGTTGACAGTTTGGTATTTCTCCCTGCACTTTGGTTACTGACCTTCCATACTGCACAATAACCTCCATGAAAGGCACTGAGCACAAGCAGGAGACATGTGGCCTTTTGCTGGCTGCACTGCATCCTAAAATCCTTCCTTTGTTTGCAGAATTTCTGAATCAATTTTAGTGGCTAAAAAATGACAACTACTCACACTTGTGATAGATCTGAAAGCACACATCCACTGAAAGGAGCTTCATTCTGTACCCATTTAATGCGATTTTACTGTTGCTAGTCCTTCCACTCCCATAGGGAAACAAACTCTCACAGTGGATGAATCAGACAGGAGACTGTAGTCCACACTTCCTCTGGAGATCCTTAAAAAAGGCTGCTTCATGGGATGACCTTTAAGAACCACTCTTTTTGTATATTAAACAAAAATAATAGCTATCATTTATTAAACACTCACAATGTCTTAGGCACTCTCTAAGAGCATGGGGTTTGTTTTATTTTGTTGTTTGCACCAGAAGAGAATGTTATCCTCACAGCGATGCCAAAAGCTCCTGCCAAGCCATGAAGACCAAGGACCTTAGTGGTGAGTTCCGGCCAGCCCCTGAGTCAGACCTGTTGATATCAGCTGCCTCTTAGGAATCTGCTTCTCAGCATTCTCTCCATCTCAGCTTTAGGAGGCTCTGCATGGGCCCAGAAGTCAACCTTCTCTACCCACGAAGATGGCCCTGGGCCTTCTGCCCTAGCCTATTTCTTCCTTCTTCCTTTAGTTTGTCTAATCCAAGAAGTTCTCCCATTATAGTTACTGAAGTGTTTCACTCAGTGCTCTAGGCTCATCAGTGTCTAATACATATACACATAAACACACATATACACATAAACATACATATGTACCTACTTCTAATTGTATTTTGATGAGGGTCAGCTGAAAAACACATGTGTCTCCTTCTTATAGCTTCCCATTGTCAAGGTATCCAGTAGTTAAAGCAGTTTTCTATCTCCAACCCCTAACCCCCAAGAACAATCTCTCAGCTTCCATTAGATGAGGACTTTAAAGACCATCTGAAAGTGCTTAAAGAGTACTTGCTGAGGATTCACAGCTAAAAGTTCCTTCCAAAAGGAAAATCCTACGTAGTCTCCTCTACTCAAAAAGGAATGGTCTAGAGGTCAAACATACTGGAAACAAATGTGACTTATCCCAGCAAAATCACCTGCCTTCTTCCTTACTCTCTCTCATCACAATTCTGATTTTTTTCCTGATTTTGATGCCTGTATCACAGCTTTCTTTTACATAAGAGAAAGTTGTTTTCAAAATTGCTTCTATAATTGAAGGCAATAACTAGTACAGGCAAACATATGCATAAATCAGGACAGTTTCTAGTTATCAATGCAAATGAGAAGCTCATACATTTGCTCTTTTCCAAAAGGCTGCTGGAATATGGCCCCTTGGAATTCTAACAAGCAGCTTTAACCTAGCAGTCTGTGCACTGACTTTGCTTTGAATACCACTGATGCAGTTCTCATCAAGGTTTCCAGGGCTTCTAGAATGTAAAACTTTAAGTAAGAGAAGCCCTTGGATTGTAGCATGCCTATAATAACCCCATATGCAATCACATGAGTATTTACTGGAGTTGCTGCTTTCTCCTGAGCTATAATACCATAGTTGAAAAATCACTGCAGGACAAAACAATAATAAAAGTATTACATTTTTATTTATAAAATAAAACTCTTCCTTCAAGAGGAGCCCCAAGTAGCCAAAATAATAATGGAAAAGAACAAAGCTAGAGGACTCACATTTCCTGAATTCAAAACTTACTACAAAAGACACAGTAATAAAAACAGTGTGTCACTGACATAAGTATAGGCATATAGAACAATGCAATGGAATTGAGAATCAAGAAATAAACCCACAAATCTACAGCCAATAGACTCCTGACAAGGGTGCCAAGATGATTCAATCTTGGAAAGAATAGTTTCTTCAATAAATGGTGCTGGGGCAATTGGATATCTACATGCAAATGAATGAAATTAGACCCCTACCTCACATCATACTCAGGATGGCTCTATGACTTAAATATAAGAGCTAAAAATCATAAAACTGATAGAAGAAAACACAGGATGTAAATCTTAGGGTAACTCTTCATAAACTTGGATTCTTAAATATAACAACAAAATATGAAGGGATCTAACATATGACAAGAAAAGTGGGAGAAAAAGAAAAAATAGATACATTTGACTGTCAAAATTAAAAACTTCTGTGTATCAAAAGATGTTATCAAGAAAATGAAAAGACAGCCTACAGAATGGGAGAAAATGTCTTCAAGTCATATATCTGAAAAGGATCAAGTGCCCAGTACATATAAAAAAAAAAAGTCTTACAACTAATTCAACAACATCAAAAAAGCAGACAACCCACTTAAAAAATGGGCAAAGGGCAGAGAAGAGATATAAACGATCAGCAAGCAAGTGAAAAGGTGAACAATAGCATCAGTCATTAGGGAATATAAAGCAAAACCACAAGGAGGTACCATTTCATACCTACGAAGAAAGCTCTAATTAAAAAACAAAAAAACAAAAAAACAAAAAATAAGTATTGGTGAGGATGGGAAGAAATCAGAACACTTGCTGTTGCTAATGGGAAGGTAAAATGATTAGAATCCACAGAAATGTCACTGTGTAAAGTCCCAGGGGCAGAGCACTATTAGGTAGGAAAAGGGTCCCAAAGTGAGAATAATGTGATACCCTGAGTTTCTCAACATCAGTGCCTTGCAGACTCTTAATTCCTTTCTACTTGTACAGAAGAAAGAGCAGAAGCCCACAGAGGAGGAGGAATAAGTGAATTCACTAGAAATTAGTTCTGAGCCTCATGAAACAGTCTTGTTTTATAATATCAGCATCTATAGGAAAGGAAGGAAAATGGGGACAAATATTCTGAGTATCTGCAATAAGAAAAGTCCTATATATTCACCATCTCCCTGTCAATACTTCCAAAACCAATGAAAAAGGTGATACTGTGCTCATTTTACAGATGGGACAACCCAGGTCCCAGGTTTCAGAGCTCACATTCTTCCAACCACACAGTGATGTATCCAGCCAGGTGACAAATTTAAAAATCACCAAGAGCCATCATTCAGTTTTTCAAAAAACTTCTACTTGCTCAGAAAAGTGGGTTCACTTCTATTTTTCTATTAGCTCAGTATGGGCTCTTTAACATATCTCCAATGCAAAAATGTAACGACATCTATCCAAATTCTAGACTGCTTTATTATTACGTGGGGAGTATTAAAAAAACACAACTGTTGCAACAGTTTCTTACAGCTTATTTTTCACAGGAGGATTGCTTCCTCCCAGCTACCTGAATGGTCACTGTAAAACCACCAGTCCTCCAGCCATACAGAAAGGGTCAGGAGATCACGTCAGCACTTTTACCAGCAGTGCCTCTGGAGTCTTCCTCAAACTGCCCTCTTCCTGCTTTTGTGACACTTGATTCCCCCCACAGGCCACAAAATATGGAAAGGAATGAAGCAGCTGATCTGCAAGGTGGTTGCAGCCCAAGGTCACAGGCCGGTTCCTCTCCTGGGAGGGTTTATTTTAGTCTTCAGTCCTCAGCAAGCTGCCCTTTCCCACCTGAGGACAGCAAAGACAAGATGCCTGCTCTTCTTTTCATTTCAGAAAAGTATAATAGTTAAGAACTTTTCAAATGCAACAATTTCCCATGACTTTAAACATTTTACTGATATATCAAAAAATAATCCAGGGAGCTGAATTGGATTTATATTGTCCCCTCTCTCTTATAGAAGCAGATAAAACAAAGCAAACATGCCCAATGTAGGGGAAAAAATCCATATTTCAGTTCTGGAAAAGATTCAGAATGCCCAATTTAACATGGGAGTGTGTGGAACAGATGAGGAAACAAGAAATCCTATCTTTGGAATAAGAAGTTCTTACTATTGCCACCACAAAGGCCCTCAGGAAATGACATAGAAAAACAACCGTAATACAATGACTTCAATAGCATACTCACAAGCAATATGTGGCAAGCTCAAAGAAACTACAAAATATAAGGGCAACGGCTACAATTTTAGACTATTTTTCTAGACTCGACTGTTAGATCTTTTCCAGCTCCCTTAAACCTTGAAGGTAAACTGAAGGTAGAACAATTAACAATGCTAATACAACCTTTTAAAAAGTTCAACTGAAAACCAAGACAAGCCTTAAGTATTTGTTAAGTAGAAAATGAACATTTTGTTTTCAAATGTATCCCACTACTATAATTTATGGTTAATGCTTCTCTTCTCTAACATTTTCTTTTAAAAAGTTGAAAAAAATTAATATTATGTATATTTATACAGCATTAAGTACATACTATGTAATATATATGGGTAGTATACCCATATACTTACCAGCTAGATTCTACAATGAACACTTTACACTACTAGCTTTTTTGAATACCTAGCCCTTCATTCATCAGTCTATCCACCCATCAGCTTTTTTGAATCCATTTCATAGTAAATAAGTTGCAGAACTCAGCATGCTTCACCTAAACTCTTACATAGCTGGCATTTCAATCTTTTCCAGTTGAAAGTATGACTTCACAAAAGAAAGGAGGGAAAAGAAAGCAAGTCAATGCTCACTATGCACCTAGTTTCAGAGCCCATGTTGAGGTAAAGATGAGATTCTGGCAAAGGAGAGGGATTTTCCTATGAAAACCAGGGGGAATAGTATTTGGTAGAAGGTTGAGCTTAGCAACTGTTAGGGAAGTTCTCTCTCAAAGGTCATGGTGTTGGCCCCATGCTTTTCCTCTTTCCTTCTAATCACCTTGGGAAGAGAAATCCAGTTGGCCAGGGACAGCAAGAGACAGAGCGAAGGAGAATCAACCGAGAAACGGAAAGATGGTGAGAAAAGCCTGGCAGTTGGCCAAACCGAAGAATTCTGTCTTCTGGAGATGACATCCTTAAGTGGAAAAGGTAAGACAAGTCTTTTCAGTAAGACCAGTAAGGGGTTAGAAAATTCTTCCTCCTTTTTGTTTTTGCTCTTTCTCTCTCCTCTCTCTCAATTCCTCCACAAATTAAAAAATGAGAGGAGAACAGCTGGAGTTGGTGTTTGCCCACTGCTTGGGAAGGCCTCTAACAATAAAGAAGGAAAGATAATGAAAAATAAACGGAGGGCCAGCGTTGGCCATTTAGTGCCTAAGCAGGAGACTTTACATTTTGTTAAGGGCTGCCCAGTCCAGCTTACAGGGTAAGGAGAGAAGAGAGAGCCACTGTATATAAGGGTGCCTGGGAATGAAAGCTGTGCTCATACCACAGCGCTCCCAGAGTACAGCTCAAGAGAGCAAGATGGGTACAGGAGTGGCAATGGAGAGGGTCCCTGAGGCAGATGATATTGCCCAAAAATAGCTGCAACATTATCTTCGCACATTGTGACTTCAACACTCCTGTCTCTGAGAGTTGAACTCATAAGTCTCTTCCCTTTGAAACTGGGCAGGCACCATTTTGCTTTCCATGATTTCAGGTACCCAAGGTCAACCACAGTCCAAAAATATGAAATGGAAAATTCCCGAGACAATTCATAAGCTTTAAATTTTATCCCATTCTGAGGAACACAATGCAATCTCTCACATCCAGAAGCATCCTTTTGTCTAGCTTATCCATGCTGTACACTCTAGCTACCCACTCATTGGCCACTAGTAGTTATCTTGATTATCAGATAGAAAAAACGTAACATATATAAAATTCGGTACTTAACACAGTTTCAAGCATCTACTGTGGGTCTTGGGACATAAGCCCTACAGATAAGAGAGGACTACTGTAATGTGATAGACGTGACCATGCGTGAATTCCAAGGCCAAGTCATAAAGCAATGCTGCTTCCACCTGGTTGGACAGAATAATCACACTGAAGCCCAGGCAGGCTGTCCCCCTGCTCTGAAGCTGCCATGCTATGAGAATAAAGCTGCCCATGAAGACAGACCACATAGAAAAGACCACATGAGACTGGGCGAGGAGGAAGAAATGCTGAGCCATACCAGCTGCCTGCTCTTCCAGCGTCGGCTGCCACCTGACTGCAACTGCATGAGAGAACCCAAGCCAGAAATGCACAGCCGGGCCCTTCCCTAACTCCTGATCACAGAAAAAGTGAGAGGTAAAAAGGTGACTGCTGTTGTTTGCAGCCACTATATCTTCAAGTGACTTCTTACACAACAATAAATAACCAGAATAGGTCCTAACATATACACTATATCATGGTGATATCTCATTTCATCTACTGCAAAATTCGACTCTTTGAGTCTGGTATCAGTTTGGCCACTAACTATAACTTTCTCATTGTATATGTAACACTCCAGCCCCATGAGTTTGCATAAAAGTATTATACCCAAACTTTTCTAGAATCCTCCCCCAAAACACACTATATACATATATAGATTTTTTTCCCATTGAAATTCCCTCCCTTTCCTCTTTAAAATTTTTCTACTTTCTACCCTCCATTCAAGGCCCACTATCTTCTAAAAGTGACCTTTGAAGGTTATCAGTGACATCTGAGCTGCCAAACCTAAATGTTTTAATCCTAATTCATGTACAACAGGGCACTAAATCCAAAAATGGAAGTAGCAATAGCACCTCAAGGACAGATCAGCTCACTCTCTCTGGACCACAGTGCTGCCTCATTTCCTTACTGAGTAGTGTTACCAAGCTGGGAGATTCAGGAGCACTGATTAAGAGTCTTATTCAAAGAGAATAAGGCCTTTTACCAGAGTTTCTCTATAATATTCTAAAGTTGCACTGGCCAATATGGTACCATGAGCCAAATGTTGCTTTTGAGCACTGAAATATGGCTAGTCTTGAGGGCCGTTTTAAGTACAAAATATTCAGTAGACAAAAAAAGGTAAAACCTCCATAATGTTTACATTGATTAAATGTTGAAACAATTATTTGGATATGCTAAGTTCAATATGTAACTAAAATTAATTTCACCTGCGATTTTGGACATTCCAGCCTCCAGTTTAGGTTGCTGTAACCTCTTTCTTTTTGCTGTCTTAATGAAGCTACAAGAAAATTCAAAATGTTCTATGTTGTTCACATAATATTTCTATTGGACAGTGTTGGCTGGTCTAGGACATCAGGTGAACAATCATGAAATTTTGTGCTATAGTGAATCGAAGGCACCCAAGAGGGCTGGGCACAGTAGCTCATGCCTGTCATCCTGGCGCTTTGGAAGGCTAAGTTGGAAGGATCATTTGAGGCCAGGAACTCCAAACCAGCCTCGTCAACATAGCTAGACCCCATCTCTACAAAAAAAATTTTACAAATTAGCCAGGTATGGTAGTGCATACTTGTAGTCTCAGCTTCTTAGGAGGCTGAGGCAGGAGGATAACTTGAGCCCAGGAGTTCCAGGCTGCAGTGAGCTATGTCAAGCCACTGCACTCCAACCTAGGCAACAGAACCAGACCCTGTCAAAATAAAATAAAATAAAATAAAATAAATAAAATAAAAAATAGAAGGTGCCCAAGAAACACTATATATTTCCCTTAAAGGCTTATGAAAAGAAAATACTTTCAAAGGCAAAGGTGAACTATTAGGAAATAAAATGAAGGATGGCTAAAAGAGATGAGAATGAAGAATAATAAAGTTAACCTGTGTGCCTGGAAATGTTTCTAGTAAGAATAATCTCCAATCATACAATCACATGACATCCTCACCTCTTCTTTCAGGGCACTGAAATCATTATCCATGATTTTACTAAGGAAAGCTTTGAAATGTCAAGTTTTCTATTTCTAAACCTCTAATATATGTAGAAATTCTACTCACTGAAAATTACCTAGGTGTCTCCCAACACTGCAGTTACTTTAGGACTTAGCTCTTTGAAGCAGTAGCTCACTCCATTCTCAGAGGAGGAAAAAAGAATTCTATGCAGCCTCTGAAGTGCTTAACCTACACCAGGAAATGGGCTAAGGATTAAAAATGTGCCCGCAGGAGTGAGGAAGGGAGGAAGATGGAATGTGGATTGGTAAAGCGGACACTCTAGTGTCCTGCCCAGATAAGACTGGGTCCCTTTAATGGTCTTGCGTGCCCTTTCCCAGCTTTTGTGTGCTTTGATGCTAAGGGATGGTACCAACATTTCTTAAGAAAAACCCTCTTCAACCACCAAAGCTGCTTCACCTGCAGATGAAGAGAGCAGAGGTGCTTGGAAGTTTATAGCCCTCTCTTACCTGCCCACAGACAGTGACTGATGCAGGAATGGAAAAGCCCAGCTCCATTGCCTTGATGTGGAACAGACTCTAGGGAGCAATTATGTTCCAGAGCTGCCCACTGCACCCCCCAACTCTGCCTCCAGGATCACGCTGGGGCAGGCACATTGCTTGAATCATCCCCCTGCTTGGGTTCTTCCCTTTCCCTTCCCTTCCCCCACTCACTAGTTTCTCCTAGGAGCCCTGCCTTGATAAACCACTTGTGCAGAAATCCTCATCTCAGTCTGCTTCTGGAGAGCTCATCTCACGACTCTTGGCATGCATGAATGTGCTCTAAGAAAATGTGAAAGAAACCACAGGTTTTTGTGCTTGCTATTGTTGTACCAAGGATAAGAGCTTCTGTAACACTCAAGAGTTTGAAATAACTAAAGTATTTACAGGGTAATAAGAAGCATCCTCATTCCTATAGAGCACTGCAGCAACCTTAGGCCATAGATCTTAGATCAACAAAAAAATATGCTAATAGCTGGTACAACATATCTATGTCTCCAAGGTGTAAGAGAAGACAGGACAATGAGTAAGGCTCTAAAGTAGAGGCAAAATGAAAGAAAAGTCAACATTAAGTTTGGTGAGCTGCATGCCTAACACTAATGTTATAAATTCTGTATATAATTAATATAAATATTTTTTGAGACAGAGTCTCGTCTGTCACCCAGGCTGGGGTACAGTGGCGCAGTCTCGGCTCACTGCAAACCTCCGCCTCCTGGGTTGAAGCGATTCTCCTGTCTCAGCCTCTCGAATAGTTGGGATTACAGGCATGTGCCACCATGCCCAGCTAACTTTTTTTTGTATTTTTAGTAGAGATGGGGTTTGACCATGTTGGCCAGGCTGGTCTCGAACTCCTGACTTCAGGTGATCCACATGCCTCGGCCTCCCAAAATGCTGGGTGGCGTGAGCCACCGTGCCCGGTCTATAATGAATATTTAATTAAAACAATTTAAAAGGAAGAAAGCACCCCCAACATTAGGTAGGTTTTTCAGAAGAACAGTGTATCTTCCAAACTAAAATGCCACAGGAGAGAAGTTATCAAGGGTTGTTTACTTTCTTTTCCTGAAACTTGAAAGCAGTTTTTGATTGGACTAAACTAAGGCATTCCTCTTCAGCAAGAGCCAATCTAAAGCTCCCAATGTAAAGGTCACTTAACGCAAGGGTGAGGATAATTCATCCAAAAACAGTCATTTTGTTCTCTAAATAAATATTTTCTATTTTAGGAGTTTATTGACCAACAGTGTTTTTTATTTTTTTAAAGAAAAAAAAGCTAAATTGAGCGTGACATATAAGCAAGATCCAAAATATACCTTTTGCCTTTATAGAGATAAGAACATATTCTGAATGCCTACTCTGCATATAAATAGGCCTAAAAAAATACATTTAGAACTAACATAGAGTCAGAGCTGCTCACCATTGGAAGTGTGGGGAAGTAAAGCAGGCATTTCAAGACAAAGCCAGAAATGCTCAGGTTCCAGAGTTTAGATGTTTCCAATTTTGAGTATGGGAAGATATTATAGAAGAATCAGATTTTAGTTCAGTGTTTTAAAAAACAACTCACAATTCAAGATATGTAGCAAGTGAATGACGCTAGAGTAGAGGCCAAATGGTTTTATTTTTAGGAGAGGATGGAGGGACATATGGAAGGATTCTCTGGAAGGAAGGCAAGCCTAACATAAGCAACCAACCACCAGGTGACATCTGGGGCCCAAGTCTAATCAGGTCCTATTGGGTGAGAACGAGAGTACACTGCCCATGTACTGTGTTTCAGCCCCAGGATCTGGAGCCATCCAAAGCCTTTGTAAAAATTATTATTTTTTTTTTTTGAGACGGAGTCTCCCTCTGTCGCCCAGGCTGGAGTGCAGTGGTGCCATCTCAGCTCACTGCAAGCTCCGCCTCCTGGGTTCATGCCATTCTCCTGCCTCAGCTTCCTGAGTAGCTGGGACTACAGGCGCCCACCACCATGCCCAGCTAATTTTTTGTATTTTTAGTAGAGACAGGGTTTCACTGTATTAGCCAGGATGGTGTCAGTCTCCTGACCTTGTGATCCACCTGCCTCGGCCTCCCAAAGTGCTGGGATTGCAGGAGTGAGCCACCGCGCCCAGCCAAGCCTTTGTAAAATTAAATGCATGGCATTTATACTCCTTAATGTAGAGGAATTTCTTCTTTGAACTTAAAATATTTAACAAAACTTCTGAGCTCTGTTGGGGTTCTTTTTTTGGACTCTTAAATCAAGTGTTTATACTCAATAAGCACATAATTCTTCATAAGAACCATTTATAAATACAGCTGATGAAAAATGACCTATTTAAGGATAATACAACTCTTATACAGAGAAAGTGGATAGTCAGATTAATGTGATGAAGGAGTGAAAAGCAGATGATGTGTCACACTGATTTAAAGTCCCTAGAGAATTATTCAGTTCCCTCCTACTCCCCAACTCTTCTTTGCCTACTAAGACATGGTTTATGAGTCATCCTTGGGGAGTAGTAAAAGATAGTGCACTTGACTAAAAATAGATAGGAACATTCAATAATAAATCTACTTTCTGGATATCTCTTGTCATCATTAAACACTGATCACTTAGAGAAGTGTCAGGTTGTGCGATTCTTCCTTCCCCTTATGGAAAGGCCGGAAGAAAATCAGCCACAGGCACTGCCAGAAGACAGTGAAGTATCTCACATGATATGCAACACGCTGGAGGAAAAAACTCTGCCATTAAATGCCAACAGCCCAGAGGAACAGATCCTCCAGGAGGACCTATTAGGAGAAACAATAAAGTTGCTGGTTCATGCTATTACTATAAAATGACCTCTTGTTCCTGAAGGTAAGAAATGATACATAGTCCAAATGCTTTACTTGTAACAGCAATTAAAAAATAGCAATTTGAGCCAGGTTCGGTGGTTCATACCTGTAATCCCAGCACTTTGGAAGGCCGAGGCGGGCAGATCACGAAGTCAGGAGTTTGAGATCAGCCTGACCAACACGGTGAAACTCCGTCTCTACTAAAAATACAAAAATTAGCCAGGCATGGTGGCATGCACCTGTAATGCTTCTCAGGTGGTGGAGGCAGGAGAATCGCTTGAACCCAAGAGGCAGAGGTTGCAGTGAGCTGAGATTACGCCACTGCACTCCAGCCTGGGTGACAGAGCGAGAATTCCGTCTCAAAAATAAATAAATAAACAGCAATTTGATCAAGGGATTATAAAAGAACATGTCTCATATTTACTAGGATTCTGGCTCTGGAATGCAAGTATTGGCAAGTTACAGTTTATAAATAAAACAAATCGGCCATATAAAGACATTTCCAGTTCCCCTTTTTTGCGTTTCTTTAAAGGTTTATAAAATGAACCATTAGGGTAGCACTGGAAGAATTTATTTACACCATCCCCTGGTGGTTCCCCCAAAATGGAGGATTTTTGCTGATAATGTGCACAGTTGTGATTTTTCACATCAGTGGGAATCTTCTTAAGCAAAATCTGCACAGGACTGAAAACAAGTCACATAAACATTTCTCCCCAGAAAGAATTGTAGACAATGATCACTTCAAAAACACGTGATGCTTACTAAATGCAGGCAACACTATTGCAAAGAGCAAGTAGAAAATCTAGCAAAGGGTAAAGTGCTCAAGGTTAGTAGTGAAATTAATAAACTTGAACCTAGAAAGTGCTGGGAGATCCTGCTTAATGCTCTGCCGCATCAAGGAAGATGTCTGTGAATCAGTTTTTAGAGGCATTTCAGAAGCAGCATCAGCCAGAATGAAGGGATTCATCTTACAGACTGAAAGTTCTAGAAACCTACAACCAAAGACTCTCCACACAGGCGGTAAAGTACTCACTGGGCAGCTCTGGACCGACTGCAGGTGATGTCCACTTCGTCAAACTCACAGCAGCACTGTCCTCTGAAATAGACACAGATAAGACAAATCAATGTAAAGGACTTTTAGAGTTTTCATGGAGAAAAACAGTCCTTTGCACTTCAAAATCAGAATCTAATGTAAATTTAAAAACGTCAGAAAAACAAAAAAAAATTAGTGGCGTAAGTTGCAAACAAATGACACAGACATACAGTCATCATATCAGAATTATTACTACTACACTCAGCCAACAGCGTTTATACACTCTCTACAATGCTGCTAATATCCTACTCAGCCTCTTAATCTATTAAAATAATTAAGCAGCAATAGAACAACAAGCCTATCTAAAACCTTCTCAAAGTAAATATAATTATCTTTTCCTGATTAGCAGTATAATGTCCTTAGATGAACTGTAATTGGAAAAAACTCTTTTTATAACAGAATTACATCTATCTACAAAGAGAGTCATTTTTTTATGGCTGTTTCTGTATTGTCTTTGTTATTAAGTTGTTTATGTTGATTCTGGATTTGACATTGGATTTCTGATTTGGCTGAAATCTAGATTTCAGGATCTTTTCAAGGTGGAGTGGGAGGAAAAGTTCCAGGTGGTGTCAGAAGTACACAAAAGTGGCCGGGTGCAGTGGCTCACGCCTATAATCCCAACACTTTGGGAGGCCAAGGCAAGCAGATCACTTGCCTCGGGAGTGGAGTTCAAGACCAGCCTGGCCAACATGGTGAAGCCCCATATCTACAAAAAACACAAAAATCAGCCAAGTGTGGTGGTGCATGCCTGTAATCCTAGCTACTCAGGAGGCTGAGGCAAGAGAGTCACTTGAATCCAGGAGGCAGAGGTTGCAGTGAGCAAAGATCATGCCACTGCACTCCAGCCTGGGCAACGGAGTAAAACTCCATCTCAGGCCGGGCGCGGTGGCTCACGCCTGTAATCCCAGCACTTTGGGAGGCCAAGGCGGGCGGATCACGAGGTCAGGAGATCAAGACCATCCTGGCTAACATGGTGAAACCCCGTCTCTACTAAAAATACAAAAAATTCGCCGGGCATGGTGGCAGGCGCCTGTAGTCCCAGCTACTCGGGAGGCTGAGACAGGAGAATGGCGTGAACCTGGGAGGCGGAGCTTGCAGTGAGCCAAGATGGCGCCACTGCACTCCAGCATGGGTGACAGACAGAGATTCCATCTCACAAAAAAAAAAAAAAAAAAAAAAGAAGAAGAAGTACACAAAAGGAAGGGGAAGCCCATTTCCATGTGGTAAGAAGGCAGAGGCAACTGATGACACCTGGGAAAACTGTGTCTATAAAGTTTGAATTGAAATTTGTGAAGGTCACGATCTATGTATAGAGATGACTACAGCACAGTCCTTTAATGAGGTCTCAGGTAGGTTGGTACATTCATATAATAGAAGACTACACCATGAAAAACAAGAGAGGAAATCTGTACCTATATGAACTGACATGGAAACAAATTCTCAGGTCATTTTATTAATTTAAAAAATCTGAAGTAGTGTAGTAATATGGATACTATGACTCCATTGTATTAAGACAAACCTCACTAATTTATATGTAAATACACAGACATATATATCGTTATACACAAATAACGCATCTGGAGGGAAAATAAGAAACATTGAGTGTGGCTACCTCTAGTTCCCTCTAGGGGACCAGTACTAAAAGGAGATTTTTAAAGGGTAGGGTCTTTGATTTTAACCTAACATTTAACTATTATGTAATATTTTACCATGAAGCAAATTATTTTTATAATTAAAATGGAAAAAAAAAGCCAATTCACTCCAAAGTGTCTACAGAAAGCAACATCCCACTTCAAATATATAGAATTAGGGAATACACAGCATCATCTACCCTGACTTTACTAATTTAGTGACTATTTACTATGATGCAGGCTGGCTCTAAGCATGGATTGAATCATCATTTATAATCCACATAAAAACTCAAAAATGTATGTACTGGGATTACTCTCATTTTATAGAAAAGGGAATGAAGAAGTTGAATATTCAAGAACCCCACAAAGCTGGCATTCAAACCCAGGCACCCTCACCCATGTTAAGCCCCTACAGTGCCACTTCTTCCATGACATTTATCAGATTTTCAATATTACATTTATATTTGTAATTATGTATTAATATGAAGATACGACTCCCATGAAGACAGGGATTATGTGTTATTGAAAACCATGAGGTATTTCCCCAATACCTACCATAATGCCTGGCACAGAGTAGATGCTCAATAAATCTTTGTTGAATGCTGAATAATTAGGTGGCCTACCTACAGCTGGAATGTTAAACTATATGACTCTTTTATGTCTCCTGAGGCTATGAAACAGGCCAAGTTCCCAAAAAGCTCATTGATTAATGATCCTGCCATACCATGCTCCTCATTTTGAGAAACCACTTGCTGCCCAAGTCATTTCGTAATCAAAGACTTAGAGACTGGACACATGTTTTCCCTTCTCTTCTTTAATTCCCTAGCAACCATCTAACATAAACTGCCTCGTTGTTCCATAAACCTTTCTAATTCTGGGCATATATAGGCTATTGCAACATTTGGGGAAGCCAGTGTTGAAATACTTAACTACAAAGAAGTTAAGCAGTGTAAGCAATTTGTCATGAACTATTTAGCTACTGGCATATCATAGCCAAACTACTGCAACTAACTTGAAGTTGTAGTAATATGTGAATGAAGACTCCAGCATACCAACTTTTCCTTTCAAATACTATTATTCTGGGTCATGAAGGGATTACATGGGGCTTTGGTAAAGAAGGGACTGTGTGCATGAGTGTGTGTGTGAGAGACAGAGGCTGTGTGTGTGTGTGTGTGTGTGTGTGTGTGTGTCTGGGGTGTTTATGTATGTCTTCCCACATGTTTTGGTCTTTCAAAGAAGAAAGATATTTTCCCATAATAGGTAAACAAAATTGCAAACCCCAGAGTTGTATCAGTGTTAATGCAAACAAAAGCTGTTTCATTCAACAAAGGTATCAAGACCATTCAATGGGGAAAGACAGTCTATTCAACACACGGTGCCAGGACAACTGAATACTCACATGCAAAAGAATGAAGATAGGCTCCTACCTCACAATATGGACAAAAATTAGCTCCAAGTGAATCACAGAAGTAAAACTATAAAATTCTTAAAAGTAAATATAACAGGAGTAAATCTTTGTGATCTTGGGTGGCACCATCCTTGTGACCAGAACAATGGTTTCTTAGGTATGACACCAAAAGCATGAAGAACAAAAGAAAAAAGAAGATACGTCGACCCTCTTTAAAAACTTTTGTGCTTCAAAGTACACCGTCAAAAAAGTGAAAAGAGAACCCACAGAACAGGAAATCTGATAAAGAACTTTTATCCAGGATGTAAGAACTCTTAGAACTGGACAGGAAAAAGACAAATAACCCAATTTAAAAATGGGCAAATGACCTGAATAGACATTTCCCAAAAAAAGATATACAACCATGAAAAGATACTTAACCATTAGGGAAATATAAATCAAAGCCACAATGAGACACTGCTTTATAGCCACTAGAAAAGCTATAATCAAAAGACATAACAAGTGTTGACAAGAATTTAGAGAAATTGGAAACTTCATACACTACTGGTGGAAATGTAAAATGATGCAGCTGCTTTGGAAAACAGTCTAGCAGTTGCTCAAATGGTTAAAAATGAAGTAACTGTATTACCCAGTAATTCCACTCCTAGATATGAACCCAAGAAAAAATGAAAACATATATCCATATAAAAATTACATGTAAAATTTCATAGCAGCATTATTCATAATAGCCCAATTGTAAACAATCCCAATGTCCATCAACTGATAAACATATTAACAAAACGTGTAGTATGTTCACATAATAGAATGTTATCCAGCAATTCAAAAATGCAACACAGATACACATGACTATGTGAGTTAACTTCGAAGAAACACTACGCTGGCTGGGCATGTTGGCTCACGCCTGTAATCCCAGCACTTTGGGAGGCCAAGGTGGGCGGATCACCTAAGGTCAGGAGTTCGAGACCAGCCTAGCCAACATAGTGAAATCCTGTCTCTACTAAAAATACAAAAATTACTGGGTGTGGTGGCACACACCTGTGATCCCAGCTACTTGGGAGGCTGAGGCAAGAGAACTGCTTGAACCTGGGAGATAGAGTTTGTAGTGAGCCGAGATTGCACTGCACCACTGCCCTCCAGCCTGGGTGATAGAGTGAGACTTTGTCTAAAAAAAAAAAAAAAAAAAAAAAATTATGCTAACGGAGAGAAGCCAAGCACAAAGACCACATATGGTATGTTCCCATGTATATGAAATGTCCACTACAGGCAAATCCACAGAAACAGAAAGCTGACTAGTGGCTCTCTATGACCAGAGGAGCAGGATGGGATTTCTTTTTGGTGTAATGAAAACTCAAAGGTTAGATTGTGTTGACAGTTGCACAGTGCCGCGAATATATTAATACTAAAACCATTGAATTGTACATTTTAAGTGAGTGCATTCTATGGTATGTAAATTATACTTCATGAAAGCAGTCTTTTTAAAAAAGGCTATAATTCAGTGAGTTTGCCAGTCAACTTTTTCCAAAAATGAGAAAACACTCACATTCTTTAAGAAAACACAGTAAGTGATAAAATTTATATATATTAAAAAGTCTTATTGTGATTCTTCAGGGGATTCCTTGTGATGGAAAACATCCAATTTTATTTTACCCTGACAGAAGAAAAGCATACATATGGAACTGCCTTCAAGCCATAAGAAAACACCAATAATTTACTGTAAACCACCACTAATCATGCCACAGTGTTTTACATAGTCTTATTTCAAAGCAATGGGGAACTGTAGCCAAGGGTGAAGCTTTTATTTCTCAGAGGAGGAAGACACCTACAAATATTTAAAGGTGACATTGCCATTCCTGTTTTAGTGAATCTATATATGTACTGAACACAAAAAGACTAGCATGTGATGTCCTCCCCCAAGATATTCAATATTTAGATTTTGTTTTAAAGTGAAGAGTAATTGGGCAAGGTTGAACAAAAACAGATCATTTTACCCTGACTTAATACTGAACACGGAAATGATTGTTTTGCAAGCAAACAGAATGTTGGAAAGCAGTTGTGTCAGTGAGATTGTGCAGTATACCAGACTTCAAACTTTTGTAGCTTAAATCAATAACCACTTATTTTGGTGTTCTCTAGTTTGCAAGAGAAGCAAGAAGGCAGGCCCCAAAGCACAAGCACATTCCAAGCCTCTATTGTATTGCACTGGCTAATATATCATTTGGCAAAACTAGTCACATGGTCAAGCCCACACTCAAAAGATAGAGAAATGGTCCCACCTCTTGATGGGGCACTGCACATTGCAAAGGCATGAATGTACAGTGGGGAAGACCTTGTGGATGTTTTTACAATCGACCACAGCATTATTTCCCAAAGTGGAACACACTCCCACTAATGGTCCATGAAGAGATATTTTACGGTTTATTACACTTTATTATTAATGGTACAGTTTCCATGTACCATCTTAAAATACAGATATTTTACAATGGTACATGGAGAGGTAATGTAGAGTGCGTGGGCATTAGCACTTACCTTCTATTTATAGAAAATGGAATCATTCTTCTATTGAATGGGTACATAACTTCTATTGGGTACATAACTATAATTATTTACAGCTACTTATAATAGTAATGTTACCACATTACCATCATTATTTATCATGGTTGTATTTTCTTTTTAAGCAAATACATTTAAGTGGAAAAGATGAGTCATAAGTTCAGGTAAAACTCAGATTTGGCCAAATCCATAAAAGTGATTCAGGAATAACCCAAGTTTAGAACCTAGTGGGGTAGGACAATGCTTCTCAAACTTTAACATACAAATCACCAGCATATCTGGTTAAAATGCACATTCTGTTTGACTGTAGGTCTGAGGCAGGGCCTGAGATTCAGCATGTGTGAAGCTCAAGCTCTCAGGTGATGCTGACACGACTGGTTCCAATGCATGCTGAGTATCAAGCACAGAGATGAAGGGCAAAGACCTGGCAGTCAGAAGAGCTGAGCACATCATTTACCAGCTATGCAGTTTCAAGCAACTGTCTTCACCTCTCTGAAACCAGCTCCTATCTGTAAAATGCAGGTGGTGTTAGGACTCATCTTAGAAGTCAGGGTCAGAGTGAGACGAGATGAGAGGAGCAAGGCACCCAAGCAACACAGAAGGGATCAATGCCTGCTTTGTTGTGTAGCAGCTAATGACTTCCATAAAAGCCCTCGAATGAATCGCAGGTTAAAAAAAGAAAGTGGGTGGGCCAAAAGGACACTGTGTTAGCCCAAATTATACCATGCCTAGACATTAAAAGTAATCAAATCTTAGAAACAAGTTTCACCAATGCAATCATATTTTCTATATCCATGTAAGGTATTAATATGTTTATGTTTCCTCAAGTCCGTGCTACAATATTTATCGAGCACCTATTGTGTGCCAGATGCTGTTCTCAGTTTGAGTATATGGCAGTGAAAAAAACAGACAAAACTTCTAGAACTCATGGCACTCACCCCCTCCAATTCTCTCAGTCTCTGAAACTGCCCCCATATACTAATTCTCTAGGCTGCATTCACAGAGAGGCTGCCCATGGACCTGATCTGGCCACATATATGTTTATATGAATCCATGGTGATCTTTTAAAGTTCGAGCTGGTTATTAACATTAAAAAATGAGAGACTACACATAAATATACAGACTCCTAGCTTCTCTTAGAAATTTGGATGATTTGGCAACAGAATGCTGCAGACAACTCAGCCACAGCTGAGAGGCATCTGTCCCCTCAGAGAAAGCTTGGGTTTTCAGATCCCCACAGCCCCCACCCTCCAGAGCATTTCCACCCAGCCAACTCCATCACCTATGTTCTCCTCTCACCGACCCAAGTGAGTGATCCCTAAATGAAAGCCCTCATCTACAACATGTATAAGCATGGAAGGGAAGGGATTCCAACTTCCTATTCTGTATTTTTTCTTTGCCATCATGCAGTAAACACCAAGAAAAAGAGCTACTTTAGCCATTCACTTGCCCCTCCCGAGAGAGCATCTAAACTCTGCCCAGAAAACTTACCTCTATCTGTCATTTACTGTGGCCAACTCGCTCTCCAATGCAAAACAGGGCTCTTTAGAGGAGTTCATTACAAGTTTTTTATGGGTGTTATTTTTCTCTAAATAATGGTAATGGCTTTGCAATTGCTAACCTACATTCTTTTGCCTGGTTTCCTTCATGTATTAGTTTTCTACAGCTGCATAACAAATTGCCACAAACCGTAGTGACTTTAAGCAACACACATTCATTAGCTCATAGCTCTGTAGGTCAGGAGTCCAGACATGGTTTCTGGGTTTTCTTTTTTTTTTTTTTTTTTTGAGACGGAGTCTTGCTCTGTCACCCAGGATGGAGTTCAGTGGCTCGATCTCGACTCACTGCAAGCTTCACCTCCCGGGTTCACGCCATTCTCCTGCCTCAGCCTCCCGAGTAACTGGGACTACAGGCGCCCGCAACCACACCCGGCTAATATTTTGTATTTTTTAGTAGAGACGGGGTTTCACCATGTTAGCCAGGAGTTTCTGGGTTTTCTACTCACCATCTTACAAGGCTAAAATCAAGGTGTTGGCTAGGCTTCATCCTTTCTGGAGGCTCAGAGAAATAATGTGCTTACAAGTTCACTCAGGCTGTCAGCTGGGGGCCACTCTCAGCTCCTAGAGGCCATCAACACTCCTTGTCACATGGCCCCCACCATCTTCAAAGCCAGTCATGAAGAATCTCCCCTGATGGAATCTTTCTCTCTGAATCGGTCTCTCCAACCCCTTTTAGGGTCCACCGAGGACAAACTTTTATTATTAAAGTAAACTGTGCCATGTAACATAACCTAATCACAGGAGTGACATCCCATCATAGTCGCAGTCCTGGGGATCATACAGGAGTTGTAAACCAAGGGGCAGTAGTCTTGGGGGGCCACCTTAGAATTCTGCCTGTTACACCTAACTTAGCATGCATTTGTCATCTATGTAACTCAGGCTTGACTCTGCAGCTATGTCACAAGAAAAGCTAACTGACTAGCAAAGAGGCTAAATAAAACCAGTCAGTACATTTTTAACAATTCTCCCAAATGTTCTTGGACTTCCATATCTAACGCAAAGAATATCTGTACTCTACCAAGTTCTAAATCTATAAGAGATGTTTCTCTTCTTTACGTTAAACTAAACCTTATGAAACTAGATGTCTAGAAAAGTGGCATTCTTTAAAAGAAGGAGCAAACACACACTCAGTAGCTAGAAGGACCAAAAATTTGGGTTTCCTTTGTTTTGCTTTGTTAGGACAGGGTATCCAATTAATAAGATGGGCCAAAATGTTTTAATTAAATTAGGTTATATTTTGTACATGATGTTAACCAATTTAAACTGCTCTTTCATTCAAATGACTTGATTATTGGGAAGTTACACAGAGGCAGCATATACATAACCACACTAATATTTAAAGTAAAAGCAGGTCAAGTGTGGTGGCTCACGCCTGTAATCTCCACACTTTGGAATGCCAAGATGGGAGGACTGCTTAGGCCCAGGAGTTTGAGATCAGCCTGGTCAACATAGTGAGACTCCATCTCTACACAAAATACAGAAAATTAGCCAGAAATGGTGGCACATGCCTGTAGTCCCAGCTACTTAGGAAGCTGAGGTGGGAAGATTACTTGAACTGGGGAAGTCAAGGCTGCAGTGAGCTGTGATCGTACCACTGCACTCCAGCCTAGGCAACAGAGCAAGACCCTGTCTCAGGAAAAAAGAAAAAAAAAAAAGTAAAAGTTTAAATATAATTAAAATCCTGCTTAACATATCCACTAGTATGTGGCTTATTAGATAAGACTTCGAAAAATGAGAATCCTTAAGAAATCTCCCTTCAGAAACATGTTTGGTTAGACAGCAAAACTGTCAAAACCAAATAGCAATAATTACCAATCAATGAGAAATTACTATGTCCAGGTACCACTCTCAGTGTTTTATGTATATTAACTCATTATATCTCATCAAATTCTATGAGATAGAAATGGTTTATAGATGAGCAGACTGAGGCACAGAGTAGTCATCTCACTTATCCAGAGTCATATGACACGTAAGCAAAGGAGCATGAATTCACCCCTGATGCACTGGCCCTGGGACCCTTCCTCTTAAGGCAACTGTCTGTGCATCCATCTGTGCTTCCACAGTATAAAATAGGGGCTATTTCTGCATCTATTATACAGCACAAGATGGTGGCCAAGCACACATGCATTGCACTCAGACAGATACGGCTCATGTCCATGACCAAGAGGTGAGTGAGGCCTGAAGCCCTGGAAAGGGGGGTACATTTCTGTAATTTGCATTAAAATACCCTATATACCAGCAGCTGCCTTGTTCAGCAAGTCTATGAAAATCTCTTTAAAAAAGAAAATAATACAAGTATTCCTCTACCCCTGTGTTTTATTTTGAAAGAGGAAAGAGAAAAAATATAATTGCTTCCTTTTTCTCTCTTTTCTTCCTTCTAAACCCTCTTCCACTATGCACCATTTTGAAATAGAGAGATTATGAAACAATGAAAACACAGCAAAAGCTAACACTAGAAGCAAGTAAGAAACATGACTGGATCCCTTTCCTATTGTGGAGCAAATGGTGGGCCCTCCTCTAGGTAATGAGAAAGAAAAAATCTATAGTTCAATAACCTGAAACCTTTTCCATCGATTCTATCCCCGCATAGCAATGGCAGCACGGCACCATGTGCCACCAGCCACAGGCAGCACAGACCCTGAGAAACCATGCTTAGCAGTCGTATAATAGTAATAGGTCACTGGAGGTAGAGCTGGGGTGGGGAGTACAATACTAAATCTTGACATTTGCATTCAAGGCAGATTTGCTTTCAATGACTCATTTGCACGACAGGTTGGACAAGTCCTTGTGTTAGGACATTTACTCAGTGATGTTTCTTGGTACTTGTAAGATGCTAACCAAGGACTGTTAATGTACTAGAGCCCCTTGCCTAAGGAGGTAAGAGACTAAAACTATACTTTAGTCAGTCCTCTTCATGTTCTCCTACAGTTCAATCTCAGCCCCAGTGTCCTGTTGGTCACATGGCTGAGATCACAGAAATGTATATTTATTTTGTCACAGAAACCTCCTTTAATCTGATGCTTTGTGGTATCGTTTGTTTTGGGCATTGGTTTTTGGGGTTTTTTTTTTTTTTTTTTTTTTTTTAAAGACAGAGTCTCGCTTTGTCTACCAGGCTGGAGTGCAGTGGCACGATCTTGGCTCACTGCAACCTCCACCTCCCGGGTTCAAGCGATTCTCCTGCCTCAGCCTCCCGAGTAGCTGGGACTACAGGCACTCGCCACCATGCCAGGTAATTTTTGTATTTTTAGTAGAGGTGGGGTTTCACCATATTGGCTAGGCTGGTCTCGAACTCCTGACCTTGTGATCCACCCACTTCAGCCTCCCAAGGGTATTGGTTTTTATAGGGCTTTGTTAGAACATCTCATGCTATATAATTTGACTTAAAATAGCCATCCATTGTACCCAGAACTCTTGAATACATTTGAGATGAGACATAAACTTCAAGGTCCTTGGCTACTTGTGGTTGTCAATGATCCCTCAGAACATCCAAGCAGGGTCTTAGTTTCAGAAACTTGGATGTGTGCCAACCCAAGTAATTATTCTCTGCCTACCTAATTTCCCCAGGCAATTTTAATTGAAAATGGTATTCTCCTTTACCTCAGTTCTAATCTGCTCTGAAGTGTGCCTGTGTCCTGTTTCTTCCCTCCATCATAAGCTAACTGAGCTGGTTTCGTTTTGAAGCTTCAGTTGAAAAAGAAAAAAGTTTCTGGAGCTCCCAAGGGGGAAAATATCAGATAAATATGAGCCATTTAATTAGTTTCAAACCAGTGTGCTGAATGCCATGGGAGTGGTTGCAAGATGCCTCTCTGCTGTCTAACCTGATGAAAAGTTTCTTTTGTGGATAGAAATACAAAGGGTTTCTTACTGAAAAACTGACCAAAAAAAATAAATAAATAAAAGAAAGAAAAAAAAAGGCAGGAGGAGGGATGTGGGAGGCACACAGATAATTTTACTCTCTTGAAATGATTTTTTTAAAGCCACTGCTCCCTTGCTCATTTCCAAATAAACTGATTTAAAGTTAGCAGAACAAAATACACCATTTAACACAGGAATACCTAAAGTTCCATGAAAATCTTAACAGAATTATGCTTTTTAATTACTTCTAACAAACATTCCCTTAAACCAATGCTGTCCAAGAGAAACAATGAAAGCCAGAAATGCAAATTACATATGTAATTTTCAACTTTCTAGTGGCATCATTACAAACGTTAAAAGAAACACAAAATACTACCCAACAATAGAAATGAAATAACTATTGATAACAGAACTTGAGTACATCTCAAGGGAATTTTGCTGAGTGACAAAACCTCATTTCAAAAGTTACATACTACATGATTCCATTTCTGTAACACTCTTGAAATGACAAAATTATATAGGTAAAGAACAGATTAATGATTCCCAGGGGTTAGAGAGGACAGAAGAAAGGGAGATGGCTGTGGCACAGAGATCCTTGGGATGGAATTCCATTTCTGACTGTGGCCGTGTCATAATGAATTTACAAAGGTGATTAAATTGCATAGAACTAAAAACACACACAAACACACAAATGAGTGCATGTAAACCTGGTAAAATCTTAATAAGGTCAGTGGATTACATCAACGTCAATTGCATGGTTCTGCCATTGTACTGTTGTTTTGTAAAATACTACCAGTGGGGAAAACTGGGTAAAGGATATATGAGATTTCTCTGTATTATATTTTACAATTGCATATGACTCTGTAATTACCTCAAAATTAAAAGTTAAAAAGGTGAATTTAATTTTAATAATATACAGATGCTCTAGATTTAGAATAAGGTTACATCCTGAAAAACCCATCCAAAGTTGAAAATATGGTAAGTCAAAAATACATTTAAATACCTAACGTGCCAAACACCATAGCTTAGCCCAGCCTACCTTAAATGTGCTCTGAATGCTTACATTAGCCTACAGTGGAGCAAAATCATCTAACACAAAGCCTATTTTATAGTTAAGCGCTGAATATCTCATGGTTGTTTACCCTCGCAGTCACACAGCTGACTTGGAGCCGTGGCTCACTGCCACTGCCCAGCATTGCAAAAGAATCTCATTATATATGCTAGCCTGCAAAAATATAAAAATTTGAAGTATGATTTCTAAAGGATGTATTACCATTTTTGCACCATTGTTAAGAGAAAAAATTATAAGTAGAACCATTATAAGTCAAGGACTGTCTGTATTTTATTTAACTCAGTATACATCGAATTTTAAAATATAATCAATGTACAGGTAATCAATATAAAAATTATTGAGATATTTTAAATTCTTTTTTTTTTTTTCATTCTAAGTCTTTGGAATCCATCGTATAGTTTGCTACAACACATCTCAATTCAAATTACCCGCATTTCAAATGTTCAATGATCACACATGGCTGTGGCTTTCATGATGGGGCGGCAAAAGTTCTTTAAGCCTAATATACATTCCCCAGTCCCATCCAGTGGCAGTCTCTTTAACATGACATATAGCTTTACTTCTTAGACATTTCTTATGTCACTGGTTCATAATGAAAGTCTTAGAGCAGCCGGGCATGGTGGCTCATGCCTGTAATCCCAGTACTTTGGGAGGCTGAAGCATGCAGATCACCTGAGGTCAGGAGTTCAAGACCAGCCTGACCAACATGGCAAAACCCCGTCTCTACTAAAAATACAAAAAAAAAATAGCCAGGCATGGTGCTGCATGCATGTAATCCCAGCTACTCAAGAGGCTGAGACAGGAGAATCACTTGAACCCAGGAGGCAGAAATTTGCAGTGAGCCGAGATTGTGTCACTGCACTCCAGCCTGGGCAACAGAGCAAGACTCGGTCCCCGCCACAAAAAAAAAAAATCTTAGAGCTTGGATAGTGACTGGAAAATTTCACAAGTGGTACCAACTTGAATCTGCTTTGAACTACAGTTCCAATGACAAATAAAAGTAATCTCTATGAAAAAAAAGACTTTTAGTATCTTTTAAGAAATAACAACTAAGTTTCAGAAACTATGTAAACTGGACTCAATGACTCAACGACTAAGATTTTAACTATTTTGAATCTTTTTAATTTGTTTTTTTTTTCTTCTCTTTGCTTTCCTATTTCCCTGTGGTGATTAGAAGTAGAATTATTAAAATAAGAAAGCCTTATGGGTTTCCTGTTCACAGCCCCGCAACTGTGAGAGTCAATTTTCCTCTAAAGGCAGTCATGGGGGAGAACGAACCAAGTGATCAAACGTGTGTAATGGCAGATTTTAAGAAATACGTAAAATTAGGCCAAATCTCTTGGGACTGAAAAGTAAAACAGGGAACAGACCTGGTTCTCAGACCAGGTCTAAGAAGAAGCTCCAGGTCTCAATCTCAAAAGACCAGTGCAATCTCCATCCCCCATTGCAAGTGACAAAGAGATAGAAAAAAAAAAGCAAAAAACAAACAAACAAAAAACCCTATTCCCAAATGGAGCCTTCGGAACATAGAGAGAGCGGTTTTGGGAGTGAGAGAGACCTATCTTCGAGAATAAAAGTCAATTAACCTCTCCTGGACCTAGTTTCCTTGTTTGTAAAGCAGCAAAATTATCTACCTAACTCATTGTTGTGAAGTTAAATGGAATAATACACGAAAAGTGCCTATCACATTCCTGAAACCTGGAGTGAGTATTCAATTACAGTCCTCTCCCACTCCTTTATTTCTGCACTGACATAACTATGCATATAGAGAAAATGATCTGTGCAAATTAAACTAAGAATAGTAGCATAGGAAACTCAAGAGCTGTTGCTCTAGAATAATGCCAGAGAGAAAAATATCTCATTTTAGTTTATTGTAAGTCACTTCTAATCTGCTGGTAGGAAGCTGGTTTCCTGTTCAATCTAGGTTTATAGCACTATTAAGACAGCTGTATAGAAGCAGGGTGATATACCTAAAACAGAGGATCCAAAATAGTTTAGAAAACTGGAAACAGGCTGCTTTTACAAGAGATTCATGACCTCAAGGACCTTTACATTAGTCACATTCTCAACAAACATAAAATGTATCTACTAGCCAGTAAGTGAGAATAGAAGAGTAAGTACAGCTTACAAGAACCCCCAAATGCCTAAAGTCCTCTAGTTATAAATTATGTTTAGATTAGTATTTATATTTGTCACTTTTTTTTTTTTTTTTTTTTTTACCAAAGGCAACTGGTCAACCATCTGTTCCATGAGACATTACCTCATACACTGGCCCACTGGGGCACAACACAGTGCGATACAGCAGTTACTTGTTTTTTTTTTTTTTTTTTTTTTTGATGGAGCTGGAGTCTGCAAACTTTTCATGACCCAGAATACAGCTGCTGATGTCAGAGCCCTGAGACAGGTACCATATTGAAAACAAGGGGCCCAAATGCATAGCCTGGAGTAATTTGTTTGAAAAACAGCCTGCTCTGATTCTGTTTCCTATTCATTTCTATTTGGTTTTTATAAAGGAACTAAAGCAGCTGATATATCTACAAATTCGAAGTTGCAGGACAAGATCCCAGCTTTTGTCAGCACCACTACCACTGAGCTAGACCAGTCAGCTGGCAAGGTCCCTCTAAGGATATGGAATTGCTTCTGGGAGAATGTGGGAAAGCTTTCCACCATTGCTACCTCTGACATCAGAGCCAAAGTCCATCATGCCATGAATAATATCTGAAGCAGGACAAAGTCACACCAGGAAACCACGGCAACTAAAGTAAAATAAAATTAAAATAAAATGGGGAACTAAGAGCAGATGTGATCACCCACCTAGGACATTTAGGACTCATCAATGCCTGGCCTCAGAGGTATAACTGGTTTTAATCATCAAGATAATTATTTATTTTTATTTTTAATTCACATGCAATAAAATAGACTCTCTCATGTGGAATGCTGAGTTTGGCAAATGCATACAGCCATGTAACCTCCACACAATCAAGACATAAAACAATTCTATTACCTCAAAACTCCCTCACGCTGCCCCTTTGACAGTCAGTCACTCTTCCCACTCCCACACAACCACTGATCTGTATTCTGTTCCTACAATGTTGCCTTTACTGCATGGAATCATATAGTATGTAGCCTTCCAAGTCTGACTCCAGCTTCTTTCATGTAGCATAATGCAATTTGGGATTCATCTGTGTTGGTGCATGCATCACTGATTTGTTCCTTTTTACTGCTGAGTAGTATTTTATTGTATGGATATACCAGAGATTATTTTTTCATTCTCTAGTTGAGAGATACCTGGATGGTCTCCAGTTTCTGATGACTCTACATAAGGCTACCATGAACACTAGTGTACAGATTTTGGTTTATGCATAAGTTTCCATCACTTAGGTAAATACCCACAAGTGGCATGGCTGGGTTATATGTATTATATGTTTAACACTATAAGAAACTGTCCAACTGTCTTTCAAAGTGGTGGCACCATTTTGCATTCCCAGCAATGCATGGGAATCCCAGATGCTCTACATTTGCACCCACTTGGTACCATCTAGTTTTTTTTCTTCTTATTTTAGCCATGCTCATAGGTGTGTGATAATATCTGGTTGTGATTTTTTAAATGATGACTCTTTGCAATCTGTCAAATATTAGAGTACCATGTATTTCTACCTTTCTAACTGTAAGTAAGTAATGTATTATTATGTCCTTTTTAAAAACAAGGCAAGAAGCCCAGACAGTTAAGTAAATTCACGCAGTTATAACACGCAGAAGATCTGGTTCCAGAAGAAATATTCCCTCTACAAGGTTGCATATATGTGCCTAATACCTACAAATATTAATATTACACCAATAATAATAATCTCAATAGATTCCCATTTAGCAATAGGAAATAATTCTAATATATCATAACTTTTATGAGTATAAAAATCATACATTATTGATAACGCAAACACATGCATATGCAATTATATATATACAGTACTATACACACAGGTACATTTTATTATAAAAGGCAGTTTATCAAGCATATTGATAGTTCAAATTTAATCGCAAAGGAAGGAGCATTTAATAATTTAGAAAACACACGATTATACCAGTAACACTACATAATTGCATAATAATGATCCGATTATAAATATTTGCTGTTCCAAGGAAGATTTCCATTTTTAAACAACTCATTCACTTTTTATTCTGTTACTGTTTGTACTTTAAGAAAACTAAATATATGATATGGAATTTTTACCATGTCTGATTTCTTCCCACTTTGTTGTCATGTTTACCCGCCTTCTGCTGCTGAGGATCATTTACGCATTCCTTATCTATTCCCACAGATGGAACAGGAAATTAAATGTCTTTCCATGAAAAATAGTTATTTTGCTCATTCAACGAATATTTATTGCATTCCTAGCAAGCTGGGGGGGCGGGGCAGGGGTAGTGGTTACCACTTGAGATAACTGGCCTTGGCAAGGGTATCACTCATGAAGTGACTTATGAGCAAAGACCTGAGAGAAGTGAGTGAGTCAGCCTCAAGAAGACTGAGAGGAAGAGGAATCCAGGGAGTGGGACCAGCAGATGCAAAGGCCTTGAGGGGAATGCTGTATTCCGCAAGGGTGAAGAGACCAACGTAGCTGGAAAACAGCAAGTGAAGGAGGAGGACGCCAGAAGGGATGAAATCAGAAAGGTAAAAGGGAGTCAGATCATATAAAAAGACAATGATTGGATCTGATTTTCAATTAAATGGGAAGCAATCAGAACATTCTGAGCAGTAGTTGCCTGGTCTGACCTAAGTTTTAAAGGAATACTTTGTCTTTTGGAGAAATGACTACGGCAGGGCAAGAACAAAGCACCGAAACCAGTTAACAGCTACTGCAAAAGTCCGAATGAGTGATGACAGTGGCGTGGTCAAAGGCGGTAACAGTTAACATTGGGAAATGCTGTTGGATTCAGTACAGATTTTGAAAACAGAGACAACAGCATTGGCTGATGGAATGCATTCAGACGTGTAAGAAAGGGAAATGATTTCAAACCCAGCATCGAAAAAGTTAAAGAAACTACAGTCACTTGGTCTGAAAAACAATGAATAGTTTTAACATGAATCTTTAAGAAGCTAAAACACAGTGACATACTAAGTAGCTGGTATCCATTTTTGAGAGTCAAGAGTGAAAAACGGGAAACTGAGACTGTCATTTTCAATAACTAACTTTGGGAACATCTGCTGCTATCACTGAGGGAAAGTCATCGAGAATTCTGAATAAAGATCAAAATCAAAATACCATTCTCTCTCTCCTGCCCTTGATGACTTTTATGTAATATATTCCCAGTGAGCTATTGTAGGCTGAGATTGACAGGAATCAGCCAGAAGATGGATTAACAACAGATAAACAGGTTGACTGAAATGTAAATAGATGAAGATTAATGCAGTGGAGAGCATGAATCAATATGCAGGAAGAGATAAGACTCAAAATAAGTAAATTGTAATTTTAAAAGTTTCGCATGCTGCAACAATTGTCTGAAATAATAAAAATCTGGGAGACCTGGCATTTAGAATACCAATTTTTGTTCATTTCTCTCAGAAAATTAAGGATGCTGTCAAGATCAAAACCATTTGTTATGAATATAACCTAGTGTTTCAAGACTAAGAATAATGATTTTAAAGAAATTCAGGACAATTTCGAAGAACCAGAGAAACTGGAATTGTAAGTGGTACTGGACAACCTTCCCCTAGATTTCAGTGTCCCCACCATGTGAGTTCCAAGAGTGAAAGAAACAATCAGTGCTAGGCTAACAGGGTTCTCAGGATTCCATCAGCAATGGGAACATTGAAAAAGCCAACTTGGAATCAAATACTCAACGTACCGTCCTTTAGGTTTATTCTCAAAGTGATCTCACATGGGGTTTCTACACTGTTTAATAAATGCTTATTGAATGAATAAATGAAACTTTCCACCACTGTTGGGATGGGGCAGGGTAGGAAGAAAAACACACCTCCATTTTTATATCCTTCTTTCCCAAGGCAAACCCAATGTACTTCCCTAGTTATGATTCTAGGGACTTGTCAAGGTGATTTCGTGTTACAATCCAGAGCTTTGAATCCTATAGCTCCAAAAGAAATGAGCACACAAAAAAGACTAGAGACTATTTTGGAATTTCTTTTAAAAGTACTTCAACATTTATTAACACTTATTAATAGAGTCCCCATTGGCAATATTATCTTCCTGCTCCTCACACCATGTTAAGAGTATAGACCAACCTTATCCAAGCACATCTGAAATCTTAAAGCTCTCCTATGAAATCACAAGCCATGTGATATCCCTCTCAACTTGGAAGATACAGCAGATTAAATGAGAGTCAAAATAGCTCTCTACTATTTTCATAGATGGCCTTTAAGAAAGAGAATACAATGGTAAATCAAAATTTGGAAACACAGTGATATGCTGGTGAAAGAATTCATTGCTCATTCTTCTATTCCAATTTGTTGACACACTGTCTCCTCTATTCCTCATGAGTAGGGTACAATCTTAATCATTCCCATCTCTGGAACTGAGATAATCTAAGGACAAGTGAGTGACCAAAAATATCCTATTAATATGACTACTCAGCCACATCACAGTATCCATTCCAAGATAAAAACCATAACTCTATTTAATAGCACAAAGCCCTACATTTATTTGCATCTTACAAGTGATCATTCAGGAGACTGAAACAGCTAGCTAAATCATTTTGACCTTATTTAATTTAACATTCTCCTTTCACATTAGTTCTGCTGCAGAAATAGGACTGCAATTCCCTTTCAATAACTCCCTGACAACTTAGGATCAGAAAGAATAAATTTACTTTGTTGATTCCCCATATTCCACAAAGACACAGAACCAGTAATTGTAATACCATTTAATAGATGCCAACCTACCTTCTTCTCTTTCTTCTATTTTTACAGCAAGATAAATGTTGACCAAAAGTGCACTATGTGATTTTTCTTTTGTTTCAATGTTCTTTTATTGTATTTGTTTTGAGAGGGGGGAAATGTGTTCTAGAGACAGACACCTTTGAGATAAAACATTGCTTTCTAGATAACAGTTGGCAAATACTGACTTAGAACAAAGTTAAGAAAAAGCTAAGTATAAATGATATAAAAACCTTAGTTATATCTCTGAGACTATACCTAGAGGGATCTAACATGTTTACCACAAGAATTCAGTTAACTTACTCATGCAGAGTCCTTTTGTTGAGAAATGACAATGGTTCTCAGCTCAGAAGTTCTCCTGAGTCAGCATAAGATTTTGTTTTACTTTTTATTTTTATTTTATTTTATTTTTTGCGATGGAATTTCGCTCTTGTTGCCCAGGCTGGAGTGCAATGGCACAATCTCGGCTCACTGCAACCTCTGTCTCCCAGGTTCCAGGAATTCTCCTGCCTCAGCCTCCCAAGTAGCTGGGATTACAGGTGCCCGCCACCATGCCCAGCTAATTTTTGTATTTTAGTAGAAACAGGGTTTCACCATGTTGGCCAGGTTGGTCTCAAACTTCTGACCTCAGGTGATCCACCAGCCTCAGCCTCCCAAAGTGCTGGGATTACAGGCACGCGACACTGCGCCCGGCCTGGTTTTGTTGTATTTCTGTTTGGCAACAGGGGAGTTTGATTTAAGCCTCTCCAGGAAATTCCTATACAGGTCCCAGGGTGGTCTGGGCAGCAATATTCAATAAAAATAAAATGTGAACTATATGCATAACTTTAATTTTTTAGTTGCCACATTTGACAAGGTAAAACCAATTTTTAATATTAATATCTTTCATTAATCCACTATATCCTAAATATTATTTCAACGTGTATTCTATATATTACACAAAAATTAATGAGATATTTTACATTATTTTTTCATATTAAGTCTTTGAAATCTGGTGTGTATTTTATACTTGCAGACACATCTCAACTTGAACTGGCTACGTGGTGAGTGCAAAATAGCCATATTGCAGCAAGCGGTGCCCATATTGGACAGCACAGGTCCTAGGAAAGAATCTGTGGAATTGCTTAATGGGTAGGCAGTGAGTTGTAGGTTGACAACAATAAAGTCTCTCTGCTACAACCAGGTAATCAGAAGAAAGACAATTGGAGAGGCCCACATGGTCTTTTACCTGGAGGCATCTAATAATTCTCTAAGTTCTGGTTATTATAAGAATTTAACTCTCCTCTAATCATTACAGCCCCAGGCATTTCACCCATTAATGTGCCAAGAGCTCTGTAAATAAATTTGTATTTTGTCACATTTGTGGAAAATATTAATCTACCAGTTTTCTTACTACACTGAGCATCTTGCTTTCTTGCATCTTACATGGCCTATATCTCTTCTATTCCCTCTGGGCTTTGTCGCTATACTGTATTGATGAAATTCAAGTTTAAATTCAATTCGGAACTCCAGCTCTCATCTTGAAATCTAATCATGAGCTATACCTCAAGATAAATTTCTAAAATAACACCTCCGCTTACTGAGAACCGTTGTACTAAATATTCTGCTAGGCCCCTCATAAATAAAATCTCTAACCCACCAAAGATAGGCCTTATTACCCTCATGACAGCAGACTAACCTGATGCTAGAAGAGGTTAATAACCTGCTCAAGGATCACATGAGTAGTTTTGGCTACCCCTAATCTTCACGACTTTCCACAACCCTTCTTTGCCTTGGTTGAGTAAGTGTCCTCTTATACCTAAATTGTCCACCCAAACATCAGTATCTTTCCATAGCCTGAATTCTGAACACCAATTCCTACTTTATTCCTCTAGGAACAGAACCAGCAAGGAAGCAACAACCATCTGTCACTACTGAGCTTGCAAGGAGCAGGGGAATAACTCCTTCATCAAAGTCCAAGATAAAGAAATTCACTGAGTGCCACCCACATTATACAATCCTCCCACCCAGGTGTCCATTTACATGCCCAGAAGTCATTTTAATTGCAAATTAGAGGTCACCCCTGATAATATGGCCCTCCTATTCCATTGTCAGGGCACTTTGGTCCCCAAAGTCATTAGTGCAAACTTGTTTCAATTGCTTTTGACTCTGCCTGCACACACAGATTTCTCTGTAGGGACCTCTGCTATAACAAGCTTCTGCTCCCCACACATAGACTGTTGCTAAGGAGAAAAGAGTTCTGCCTCTGTAATTACTACAGTACCTGAAATTCTTCTGTAATCTCTACCAGTCCTTTACTTAACATCAAGAGTCTCTTTCTGCTTAAAACTGTAACATCTGCTTTTTGCACTCCTAAGCAAGGCTCATCAAAATTTTTCTGATGCAAGGTTGTCTGAATCAGAAAAATTTTCAGGCTAACTTTATCTCCAAAACCTCTTTGTTTTTCAAAGCAGTCCACCCCTCCCCAGGCATGGTTTTGCCCCCACAGTTAGGCAAGATGAATCCTGAAGCCAGTTGTCTGAGACTGTATTAGTCAGGGTTCTCTAGAGAAACAGAACCAGTAGGATATAGAGAGATATATATAAACCGAGATTTATTCTAAGAATTGGCTCATGCAGTTAGGGAGGCCAAGAAGTCCCACAATCTGTTGGAGAGCCAGGAAAGTTGGTGGTGTAATTCAGTAAGAGTCCAAAGGCCTGAGATAGGAGGTCAGGGGGATTGATGGGATCCCAGTCTGAGTCAAAAGCCCAAGAACCAGGAGCGCCGATGTCCAAGGGCAGAGCAGGAGATGATGGATGTCTAAGCTCAAGCAGAAAGAGAAGAATTCACCCTTTCTGCACTTTTCTTCTATTCAGCCCCTCAATGAACTGCTGATGATACCCACCTGCACTGGTGAAGACACTGTTTTCTACTGAGTCTACCAATTCAAATGCTAAACTCTTCTAGAAACATCCTTACAGACACAGCCAGAAAGAATGTTTTACCAGCTATCTGAGCAACCCTTAGCCAAGTTGGGTTGACGTATAAAATTAACCAGCACAGAAACCTTGCTCCTCAAAGGTGCCCACAGACCAGCGGCATCTGCATCATCTGGAAGCTTGTTGGACGTGCAGAATCTACATTTTAACACCAACTCCAGGTGATTCATATCCACATTAAAGTGTGATAAGCCCCAGTTCCACACAAAGCTAAAAAGAATATGCAGGATGATTTTGCAAATAACCAGGAAGTTGATGCAAACTGTAGTTTTTCATTTAAGTTCTGTTAAGCAATGAATTATTAGGCTTTGTTTGTAACCCTATTTTTCTAGACTAAAATTGGGCTAAAAACGAAATAGTTTTCAGAGAAAAACCAAACTTCTTAATGTGGTCTTAAAATCTTGCCATCACCTCACTTAGTAAAATAAAAGTTTACAGTCTGATCCATTGCTTACTGCACAAAAAGAGAGGCACTAACTACTAAAAGATTTCTGCAAAGAAGCATTAGGACAATGCATGAAGTAACTGTTAAGCAAGCAAACAAACAAATGTCTTCTCATAATTAGCAAGCCTTATGTATTTTCCTTTTATAATCACTGCAAATATTATTAGAATGATTTATGAGAGATACAGTTTTACAGATGCATCCATTTGCGTTGAAGTAAGGAAATAAAAAAAGGTTGATTTTTTTTTTTTTTTTTTTTTTTGAGACGGAGTCTTGCTCTCTTGCCCAGGCTGGAGTGCAGTGGCGCAATCTCCACTCACTGCAAGCTCCATCTCCTAGGTTCACACCATTCTCCTGCCTCAGCCTCCCGAGTAGCTAGGACTACAGGCGCCTGCCACCACGCCTGGCTAATTTTTTGTATTTTTAGTAGAGAAGGGGTTTCACCGTTTTTTAGCCAGGATGGTCTCGATCTCCTGACCTTGTGATCCACCCGCCTTGGCCTCCCAAAGTGCTGGGATTACAGGTGTGAGCCACTGCACCTGGCCCAAAAAGGTTGATTTTAAAGCTATGTGAAACTATGTTTTACAGGAAAAAAAAATGTAGCTAAAATTTCCTGAGTTCACCCTCCAGTGGTTTTGTGTTGGAAAATACATTTGTAAAATACAAACATCTAAACAGCAAGGCCTATCTATTAATTAGACAAAGTGAGTCAATTTGGAGTCATCTTATTATAAAGAATACTCTTCACATTCTTGTCCCAACAAAGAAGTGGGATTCATTTTTTCTAATGTGAAAATTTATATTTCACTTCCTACTATTTCACTATCCTACTCAAGGCAGTCATTTCTTTACTTATAATCATTCAGTTGTTTAAAAACACGAAACACCAAGTTCACAATGAACGTGTATAAAAAGAGTGATAGCTTCCAATTTTTTTTAAAAAAAAAGCAGTTCATGCTTAAAGACACCATATCCCATACTTTAAAGAAGATAGTAACTTTGGTTTTGAAAACTGTAATATTCTGATCATGAGGTCTAATGGTCTAACACTGAGAAAACCTAGAATACAGATGAAAAGATGCCACAGTATTCAGAAAGAGATTGTCAAGAAAATTAGCAACCAAATAGCCAAATACTCTCTAAAAGTTACAATGTTTTCAAGAATATAAACATTCCCAAAGATCAAAATATATGTTATTTGTCTATTATATACAATATGACTTAAGAATCCTATTTTTCTTGATGCATGTCTCCCATTTTTGAAATAGTAAAATTTTAAAAAGACATAGGTCTTTTTTGAAGAGTCACCTCTTCAGAAAGCTCTGTCCTACCAATCTATTCAAAATGGTGGCCCCAACTTGTCACTCTTCATCCCCTCACGCTTAGCACCCACTAATCTAATATTCACATACAGCTTTCTAGTACAAATGCTGTGATTCTTTGCCTAAGAGCTTTCTCTAGCTGAGGAGTTGTGTTCATTCTGGCACAGGGGGCAGGCTGGAAATAACCCTGGGCAGCTCTCAACCAGACGGATCAGAGTTAGTGGGAAAGGAACCAACCTGTGTCTTTCTACAGGAAAATTCTGAGGCATGTTCCACACTGGTCCTCAGTGTGGACATAGTTGTAGTTTCTCTCTGCAAAAACAAACCATTTATTGGCTTCCTTCATGTCTCTGTCTCGCTTTCTTACTCTTCTACCAGTATTTCCTGTGATCATCTTTCCAATAAGTCACTTGCACTCAAATCTTTGTCATGGTGTCTGCTTCACAAGGAATCCAAGATAGCGTCCATCCCAGATCCTAGCACAGTGCCCAGCACATGGTAGGTGCTCAATAAATATTTGCTGAATGATGAGTGGACATGCATAGTTAACTTTCACCTTGGCGATGCTGCTTATCAAGAAGCATTTTGCATCTTGCCTGAAAGCTTGTTTTACATACAGATGATTAGCCCTTGTTTCCAACTAGAACATAGATTCTGAGAGGGGCCTGAGATCTGCATAGGCCCCTTTTGGGCAAAAGTGCTAATTAACGGATAGGTGCTCCAACCTGAGCTATAGCATATAAAGGCTCGGTGTTTGAATTAAAGCTCTGGTATTACTGTCTTGACATTTTTGTTTTCTTTTTTGTTGAGATAGGGTCCTGCTATGTCACTCAGGCTGGAGTGCAGTTCACTGTAGCCTCAACCTCCCAGGCTCAAGCAATCCTCCCACCTCAGACTCCTGATTTGCTGGGACTACAGGTGTGCACTACCATGCCCAGCTAATTTTTTTGTTTGTTTTTGTAGAGACAGGGCCTCCCTATGGAGACCCTGGGAGGTCGAGGCTACAGTGAATGGTGATCACACCACTGCACTACAGCCTGGGTGACAGAGCAGAACCCTGTCTCAAAAAAAAAAAAAAATTCAAGACTCTGACAGCTATCTTTAAACCAAACACAAAACACAGGCAGGACCTTTCTGAGTCTAGAACCCTGTGCAATTTCACAGGTCACACATTCATGAACCTGGCCCTGCCAAAAACTCATCAAGAATAAACTGCCAAAGACCTCCTAAGAAACCTCCCTTGGCGCTGATTATTCTCAAAGAGAAATGACAGTGCAATCTTTTATATTAGGTTAAGTCATCACAAAACTATACAAGGTGTAACAGCAGAGATACCTGTGGGCAGCTCTTCAGAGCAGTTCGGCTCATATCACCTCAAATTTTCCAAACCCCCATGGAATCAATCATGGCACACAGCTCCCTACTGCCGGCTCAATGGCTCACTCTGCTAAGAACTCCAAGACTGCAATTACCTTGTTGAGTCCCACTGTTTAAACACACAATTATATAGCTGAAAGAGATAGGGAACCTGCTTTTAGATGCAAAAGGTCTCAGGATCTATTTCAAGAAAATCCATTCACGTTAATCACTCAGTCGTCTGGTGGTAGCACAGCTAAAAAGTCAGAAGGGTTTGGCAGAAAAATGACAGAGGAGCAAAATGGCCTGCTAGCATCATACCTAAGCTCTAAGGATGTGTATATTAAAAAAAAAAAAAACATACAGAATGAATTAATATCTGGACATAGCCATGACCATAGCAGACCTATAGAAATATATTCAAGATGGAAAAATGGTTTAGCACCACCTGTACCTGAGAGATGCTTAATATATTTTGGAGGTGCTGGAGGGGAGAAGGGAGAAGCGGTTTGTGTATTGTAGATCCCTAACAGAGGGACTCGGGGTATATTTCCAAACAAAACTGACCATAGACCGTTGATTTGCCACGTAACTGGTAGGACTAGGTACCAACAGGACAGATGCAGAAATAGCAACTTAGAACTCACTTAAAATCCAACTAACGACTGACTGTGTTAGTCTGTTCATGATTCTATAATAAAATAGCACAGACTGGGTAATTTATAAATAATAGAAATTTATTTCTCACAGTTCTGGAGGCTGCAAAGTCCAAGATCAAGGCACCAGCAGATTCAGTGTTTAGTGAGGGCCTGGTCTCTGCTTCTAAGAGGGCACCTTGAGTACTGTGTCCCTATGTGGTGGAAGGCAAAAAAAAAAAAAAATGCCTATCTAGTTCCCTCCAGCCCTTTTATAAGGTCACTAGTCCTAAAGATCACTTCTTAAAGATCCCATCTCTTAGTCCCATCATCACACAGCAGTGTTTAAGTTCCAGTGTATGAATTTTGGACAGAGATACACATTCAAACCATAGCCCTGATGCTCCATGTAATTTATTTTACTACTGTATGCAAAACACTTCCTAAGGTTCATGTTTGTGTTCTATCCTGCTATAAAATGCAAAAGAAACGACTGTCTCTGTTTTGAAATGTTAGTATTTAGCAGAACTGCATTTCATGAAAAATTAGTCTACTGAATTAAACTCTGCAGAGTATAAAATACTGTACTATTACTTCATACTGGAGGCTTCTAAACCATACAAAATCACTTCAAAGTATATCAAGGAGGAGGGGGTTAGTAGTTAGACATGTCTGGATTTAAGTCCCTTTCTGTCTTTTACAGATTGTGTGACTTTCGGCAATTAACCAAGCTCCATGAGCTTCAGGGTCCTCTTATTGTAAAAGAAGAGCATACTCACCTCTCAGGGTTATTGTGAAGGAGAATACAGAGAATAATCAATATTCTCAAATACAAAATGTTCAAACCAAGCTCTCAATGTCCCCAGGAACCTGCTCCTTGCCTGCATTCTCCCTGCCCAGGCCCACACCCTCGCAGTTATTTTTGACTCTCCCTTTATACCTGGTCTCTAGTCTGTCAGCAAATCCTGATGGTTAATCATTCAAAATATCCAAAATCTGATTCACTCCTGACCAACCCCAGCTCTATTAGTCTGTTCTCACACTGCTAAAAAGAGGTGCCTGAGACTGGGTAATTTACAAAGAAAAGAGGTTTACAAATTGACTTACAGGTCCATATGATTGGGGAGGCCTCAGGAAATTTACAATCATGGCAGAAGGCAAAAGGGAAGCAAGGACCTTCTTCACATGGCGGCAGGAGAGAGAAGTGTGAGTGAAGGCAGAAGAGCACCTTATAAGATCTTGTGAGAACTCACTATCATGAGAATAGAATGGGGGAAACCATTCCCATAATCCAATCACCTCCCTCCCTTGACACGTAGGGATTACAATTTGAGATGAGAGTTGGGTGGGGACACAGAGCCAAACCATATCACCAGCCAGCCCCAGTCAGCTTCTAGGTACCCTCACCTCCCAAATGGCCATTTGCTAATTTTATTCCCTGGTCCCATCTTTGTTCCCTTTCAATTTATTCTCAACACAGCAGCCAGAGGACTTTCGTTAAAATGAAAGAACCACTCAAATTAACAAAGTCCTTACTTTGGTCTAAAGCATCAACCAAATGTGAGTTTGTGTCTCAGAGGACATTTGCCAGCGTCTGGAGACATTGTTAGTTGTCACACCTCGGGGGTGGGGGAGAAGGTGTGCTCTATGCTTTAAAAGTTTGTGTCCAAAATTCATGTTGACATTTAATCCCTAGTGTAACAGTATTAAGAAGTGGGGCCTTTAGGAGGTGACTGGGTCATGATGGTTCTACCCTCATTAATGGGATTAGTGCCTTATAAAGGGGCTAGAGCAAACTAGCTAGATCCTTTTGCCCTTCTACCTTCTGCCATATGAGGATGGAGCAACAAGGCACCATCATGAAGCAGAGAGCTTCACAGACACTTAGTCTACTGGCACCTGGATCTTGGACTTTTCAGCCTCCATAACCATGAGAAATAATTTTCTGTTGTTTATAAATTGCCCAGTCTGTGGTATTCTGTTACAGTAGCATAAATGGACTGAGACAGTATGCTCCTGGCATCTAGTGGGTAGAGTCCAGGGATGCTGCTAAGCATCCTACAATGCATATGACAGCCCTCCACAATGAACAATTAACCAACCCAGAATGTCACTAGTGTTGAGGCTGAGAAGAAATTGAAGTGGTTTGAATTCCCCTCCACCTCTCTGAATCAACCAGTCCTACTCCCCAACCCTCTCCAAGTTGAAGAAGGATGTCCTTGCTGTTCCTCGCACATGACAAGTGACTCCCACAGAGTGCCATTGTTCCATCTGCCTATAATGTTCTTCCCATTGTTATCTATAGGGCTAATTATTTCACCACCTTCAGGCCTCTGCCAATCACCTTATTTTAAATTACAATTTCCCTGGCTTTCCATCCTTCTTCCCCTGCCTAGTTTCTCTGCATCACACATTACCATCTGGCACACTTTTCATTTTATTTTTTGATCATCTGTCTCCACCCCCTAAAATGTAAGCTCCACGAAAGCAAGGACTTGTGTCTGATCAATTCATATTATATACCTGGCACATAACAGTCACTCTTTGCTGAAATGAATGAAGAAATGTGTGAATGTTATCTTCTAGATGTAACTGAATTGTGGCTGGGAGAAATCTTCTAGTTTGAGAGATTCACTACCAGAGCCATATTTATAACCCATTTTGTATTAAAACTGAGAGACCTATAAGAATAATTCCCAAATGAACTCAAAATGCCTTCATGTAAAACACATAGAGAATAGTAAGAGGAACCTGGACAACACACCCTTGAACCTTCTTTCAATCACAATTCACTCATGTGAAGGGTTAAACTATAGGATGATATTTGCCTATGGAAATTATCATTTTCCAACTAAAACTTAGTTTGTATCATTGGAAAAATACAACTATAATTTTCAGAAGATAAAAGGACAGAATGTTTAAAAATCTGGACAGTTCTAGATCTCTGGGCTATACAGTAGTTTTATTTCCAGAGCCCATTCAACCAGTAATGTTTCATGGTCCTATGAAATACTTACTGAACCCATACACAGCAAAGTTTACATATAGGGTCAGATATAACGTAATCCTCACCCTCAGAGGGTTTACAGTCTGGCATGGAAGTTTACATAATTATGTCCTTGAAATGAAGCAATGCACACCACGAAAACAGAAGACAGAAGAGTAAGTGTCTGTGATAAAGGAGGTACACAGACAGTGTCATTAGGGTCCTCAGCAGGGGTGTGCAGATGTTTTAGAGCAGGAAGTGGTCCTGGTGTTTCTTGAAGAGAGAGCACGGCAGTGAGTGGAGGCATGGCTGTGTTTTAAAGCGACAAGTAGGCCGGGCATGGTGTTCATGACTGTAATCCCAGGACTTTGGGAGGCCGAGGTGGACAGATCACTTGAGGTCAGGAGTTTGAGACCAGCCTGGCAGACATGGTAAAACGCTGTCTCTACTAAAAAAAAAAAATACAAAAATTAGCCAGGCTGCTGGTGGGCACCTGTAATCCCTCAGGGAGGCTGAGGCAGGAGAATCACCTGAACCCAGAAGGTGAAGGTTGCAGTAAGCTGAGATCATGCCACTGCACTCCAGCCTGGGTGACAGAGTGAGACTCCATCTCAAAAAATAATAACAATAAGTAAAAAATAAAATGACAAGTAGGGAAGTAGCAGGAAAGCAAATAAAAGGGTCACTGTGGCCAGGGCACCGAGGTCTAAGGGTCTGAGGCAAAGGACAGGCAAACCATCAGAGGCAGAACTGATGTTTTCATTGGGGGTTTCCTATACCTTTGGGAGGGAGCTGGGCTGGAAGAAAAGAAACTCATTTAGATGAACAGGCTGGGAAGAGAGGCACAAGATAACTAGCTAGAAGTAGAAGGAACCTGCAGAGAGAAAAGAACTCAGTCTGCAAAGTGGACCTGGACCACCCCACTGGAAAGGAGAAGAGGCAGCAGCTCATTTGGCACATGGCAAACCGCTTGAGTTGTCCACACCCAGAAGGCACAAAAACAGCCAGACAGGAAATACAGAGGTGAATTCACTGGATGCCATGACCTCAGGACAATTCAAGCCACTTCATAAAATTAAAACACCCAGTGTTTTCTTTGGGTTTACTAGTTGGTTTCAGATAAGTGGAATTAAAAGTACATGATTATTTTTCCCTGGATGTTAAAGTGGCCCTTTCCTGAAAAGAGGCTCATGCCAATTAAAAACCTCTGAAGATCAAATGGAAGCTTCTGGAATGAGTTGGCAGAGACTAATCTGTCATTATAAGAAAAAACAATCAGAATGGGTTTTGACAAATACTATTTTTAAAAAAAACTTTCTTTTGACTCTTATCTCATGAGTAGATATGTAAAATGCGAAGTCTGAAACCCATACCATAAAAAAAAAATGGCTTTAGGATTTGTTAAACATGATTTTTTAAAACAGGCATCCAAGGTCAAGGGACAATAAGGGTTCACCCACCACCCTTGCATGGGAGTTCATTTATTCAACAAATATTTACTGAATCACTACTATGAATGAGGCACTTTTGTAAGTGCTTGGTGAACATCAGCAAATAAAACAAAACTGCCACCACTATGGCACTTACATTCTAGAGAGGGAGTAAACGCTAAACATGATAAATAAATTATACCATATATTAAAGGATGGTAAGTGCTGTGGAAAAAGCAAAAATAGAGAACAGAGTAGGGGTTAATAAGAAATCTAGCTTTATAAATCAGCAAAGACTAAGGAAATGAGAGATTTAGCCATGTGGATGAGTGGGGGAAGGCAGAGCATTGCTGGGAGAGGAAGCAGCCACAGCAAAGACCCCAGGATGACAGCAGAGCAGCGAGGAAGCCAGTGTGACTAAGCCCAGTGAGCTAGAGATGAAGTCACGCAAAAAGGAGTCAGATCACACAGGCCTGGTGGGCCACGGTAAAGACTCTGGCTTTTACTCGGAGTCAGATGAGGACCCCTTGGAGGGCTCTGATCAGGGAGGCTCAGGAGCTGACTTAGTTGGTCACTTTGGGTGCTGAGTGCAGAACAGACTACGGGGAGGGGGTCAGTGTGGGGAACAAGCCAGGATGAGAAGAGACCAGTCATCCAGGTGAAAGAGAACCTGGCTCAGGCCAGGATGGCAGCAAGGGAATTAGTGAAAAGAAGGTGGGTACATTTTGAAGGTGGAGTAGACAGAATTTACCATACCACATGTGAGTGTGAGAGAGAGGAGTCAAGGATGATTTGAAGAACAAAACTGAATAATACGCCCTTTCTAAATTTCAGTATAAATAAAAAAAAATTTGGAAAATGTTATCACTCAAACACTAGGTTTCTATTTAGCACCTGCTATTTAATAGGGGATTCCCTTCCAGGGAATTTTTCCACAAGGAAGCAAAGTCTTAGGCTGGGCGTGGTAGCTCACACCTATAATCCAAGCAACCTGGGAGGCCAAGGCAGTATGATTTCTCAAGGCCAGAAGTTCGAGACCAACCTGCACTACATAGTGAGACACCCACCAGTGGGGCATGGTGGCATACACCTGTAGTCCCAGCTACTGGGGAAGCTGAAGCAGAAGGATGGCTTGAACCCAGGTGATCAAGGCTGCAGTGGGCTATGATTGTGCCACTGCACTCCAGCCTGGGTGTCTGACAGAGTGAGACCCTGTCTGAAAAATAGATAAATACATAAATAGGTAGTAAACTATTCATGGGCAGATGGGCAGCTAGCTGCAAGTTTCACTTAGGTGCGGTTCTGTCCCAACAAAAAAACTAGAGTATTTTACAGTAGGGCTAGCATTACATAAATTGAATGTACAACTGTCAAGATTTTTAAAACAGCTCCTAGATGTGTGTGTTATATGTATACAACACATAAGATCACCTGACAGCTCATAAATCGGTTCATAGTGGCAATGTTTTATTTCCGTTAAGAGTCAACTAGTTGAATAAAAAAAACACTGCCTCCTAATCATAAAAATCAGAGGTTTTTTTTTTTTTTTTTTTTTTTTTGAGGCACAATGCTGGGTCACCACCCTCAAATGGTTCCTTTCTATATGAATTTAATTTCAAAACAACATAAAACCTATGAGCATAGTAATGTTATCAATCTGAAGCATTTCTAGAACTGAAGAAACCATGGATGGCTTCCCAAATAGAGCACCTGCAATGACATCACAACACGGTGTCCACCATGCTAGGGGTTTCACCTGGAACTTTAAAGAAATTGCTTATGAAGGTAAAGGAAACATTTACCAAAAAACCACTTTGACTCATTCTGAGCCAAATAAAGCAATCTACTCAAGTAAAATAGGAAAACCCAGCTGAAATAAAGCCATAAAAGAAGCTAAAGAATGCTGATCCCTTTTCCATTTTTTCCCATGACCACAATACTGAGGTGGTCATCTTTGAGCAAGGATCACCTTCAGAATCATTGCAGAAGGTGGTGGGGGTTGAAGTCAATGTAGGAAATAGGATGCCTTCTACCTTCAATTTAATTCCTACTTTGAAACGTCCCATCTTCTGTTACCTTCCAATGGCTTTAGATTTTTAAAATTAATTTTGCCTCTTTTTGCAGGAAAAAAATGTAAACTTGCGAAAACTGATAGTGCAGGGAAAGTAGCTCACATTAAAGCAGATTCTTCAGTTGATAAGTATATTTACTATAGAATTTTTTAATAGCTTCATAGATTAATTCACTTGCCTCTGGTTATAAAGACCCAGGGTATAAATATGTTACAATGAGCTACATGAAGTTACTAATATTTAATCATTTTGATCAACAAAAACAGCAATTTCATATGGTTCAGCCTAACACCAGTGAGGTATCAAGATATCTGACGTAAAATTAAAATAATATTTTTCAATAACACACACGAACAGGAAAGTGAGATTCCATTTTCCGTAATTCAATTTGCATACAACTTTAAACATCTGTATACAATATTTCCAAAAACCATTAAAAACATTTAAAATATTACTTATCACTAATTATAACTACAAGCAAGAGAGGTGAAAAATAATGATAAATTAGACCAGCATTCTTATCTAAATAAATATCTCTAGCTTGATGGTCCTTTTTGATACTACTCCAAAACTTAAATTTAAAAATCTAGCAGCTTTTCTTCTTTCTTACGTGTGGTGATGGAAAAAAATTTCTCCATCCTCTGTGATATCACAGCCCTTTCCCCCATGCCTCCCACTCTACCTGGTTTTAGAGTTGCATCTCCATCTTGTTCTGGAGAAGCCTCACCAGCCCTTATCACTTCCTCCTCCTCAGCACTAACTGAGGGAGAGAGGGAAATGTGGCCGTTGTGTAGCGGGAGATGGGCTTAGTGACCCAATCTGGAGTTACCCCATTATGCTTGGGTACTTTGGTTGGGACACCAACAACACAGCACATTTTCATGAGATAGGTGAGCCCCAGGCTTCCCTGGGCTGTAAGAGGGACTTGGGCTGGAGAGTTAGAGAAAACTCTGGGACACCACTTATGTTTGGACAACATCCTCCGGGGCAGGGGAGATTTCAAATGGTGCTCTCCCTGTAGTTTAATAGACACAGACAGATTCTTCCTAGTTGTGCTGTGAGGCAGAGCAGCGTGACTCCCTGACCCTTGCAGAAAGACACGTTGAATCCTGAAGTCACTGAGTGGTAGCTTCGGGCCCTGTAAGTGTATTCTTCCTTGTAAATATGATGAAAATGAGCAATTAGATGTGACCAAAACAGAATAGGTATTTATTACTTTTCCTTCATATGATCCCCAAACTGTTGCTGCTGGTGGTGTCTCAGAGCATGGAAAGGACATGGCTGAGACAGCTCAGAAGGGAGAGCTACACCAGGAAGCCCTTTAGCCTGTCGGCAGAGGGCCAAGGTTTCAGCACTGGGTGACCCAACTAGTCCCAGTTTAAAAATCAGAAGTCCCATGTCCTAGGCACCTGAGCTGGGAGCTCATTTCCTAGAGACAACAGGCCAACCACCTGCCCCTCAATCTCTACCTCTGCCAGAAGCTCCGTGTCACTTGCTATTACAGCCCTGCTGTTTGTTGAGGAGAAGTCTGTAAACCACCCGTCCATGCGCTCAGTAAATACTACAGATGCATCTTCTGTAATAGCTCACAGGTTCCCGGGTTACTGAGACTTGAGTTAGGCCTAGGGATGATTGAGCAAATTCCCCAAAACCCTCAATTTTAGACAAAAAAGGAAGAACATGCCTCCCATAGACACTTCAATCTGGTATAATGGGTAGTTTCCAGGCCAGCCAACTTTAAAGAGTTCTTTTAACTGTTGAGAGCCCCAGAAGCAGGTGATTGGTAGCCTAAGGATAAGAAAAAACCCTTAACCCCTTACTCACTTTACATGGGGTAAACCAATAGTCAGCAGCTAGCTATAAGAATGGAGCCCAAACCTGAAGACATTTAAAGGCAAAGAAGAACCAATTCTTCAACAAGGTAATTCTTATTGCTATAAAACCACCCCAGCTAATGATCAATTCATTTATACAAAACTTATTTTTTGAACATTTTCCATGGGCCAGGTTATAGGTGAGACGCTATGGACAAAGAACAACAAAACAGACACCTCCCTCTCAACTCCCACTCTCATAACTGTTGCTAAAATCTATTACTCACTCTGCCCTTCCCTTTCTCAAAATCATTTCACAAAGTTAGCCCAAGGTCTGAAAGCAATTCCCTAGAACCCCTATTATTGATCTTCTTTCTCTCTTTTGGGAGACTGTATTGGTGTTATTCTAAGAAGCTCTACAGAACAATTATTTGTCTCACTTTGTTGTCCTAGTGAGATTGCTAGGGACTGAACATTTGTGTCCTCCACTCCCAAAATTTCCATAATGAAGCCCCAGTCCCCAGTGTAATGGTATTTGGAAGTGGGGTCTTTGGGAGGTAATTAGAGTTGGATTAGGTCATGAGGATAGGGCCTTTATGATGGGATTTACGGCATTATAAAAGAACAGAGACAAACACTCTGCCTCCACCATCCCCCCACCTGAGTGCTATGTAAGGACAATGACAAGACCATCTACAAACCAGAAAGAGGGCCCTCTCCAGACATGGAATCTGCACGCACCTTGACTTTGGACTTCCAGCCTCCAGAACGGTAAGAAAGAAATGGCTTTTGTTTATAAGGCACCTAGTCTACGGCATTTTGTGATAGCAGCCTGAACTAAGAGACCCAGAAGGTATAGGGAAAAATACCTAATAAATTAGGACTTGAGGAAACACTTTTGATTGCTAGGGACTATCAAGACTTAGTGATCAATATGGCAAGCAAAAACAATGCTTGGTACCCTGAGACTCATCTGACAGACACCTCATAACATCTGAAGTCTGTTTGCAGAAATTATTGGATCAGCACCATTTGGGAGGTCTCAAAAAGACTAATATCATGAATAGAATGTTAGTGAGGAGGGTGGCACAAAGCGCATGAGGCCAAAGACTTTTGATGACCGTCTATGAATGGCAACCGTTAGGAAATCTCTGGTGGCTTTATCTTGGTCAGCTATTCAAAGTTTGGTTAAGGTCATAGTTTCCAAAGAACTTTCTCTGCAACACAGGCACAACATATGGGTCCTGCAGCTTAAGTGCCTCACTCACAGTGGACTTATCATCTCCACAAGTCTCACTGTAGTAGTTGGCAAGCCCATATGGGATAATAAATTCAAGGACATTTGTTTATTTTTTTGCTCAAATGCTTAAATAATTTTGTAGGAACAAAGTTTTCAAGGTATCACAGAAATAGCATCCAGACAGAATCACATTCCAAACTCCTTTCTAATGAGATGATTCTTGGGAAATCTGAGAAGCTTTTTCTTGCAAAATTTGCACCTGAAAGCCCTTGAATGGGTGAAATGGGCGTGAATCTGATCTTCAACCAAGGGAGGAATTGAGAACACTGAAGTCAACTGCATAGTCTTTGTCGCAAGGTTGACTGCACTCTAGCAGCTTAGCAAGAGTCCCACCTTTGTGTGAAAGGCAGCAGTTATATCAGAAATTACTTTTTCCCCTATGCAGAAAGGAATTTAGGGTTGTAACACCAGTCATGCTAAACTGAGTTTAGGCAAGATGTAGCCCTAAAGAACCGACTTCAGCATGCATCCTTCCATAGACCAATCCCATATGATCACTAATAAATGCCCCAATTTGCAGAATTCAGATCGTAGCACCAGCTTTATAATGGGAAAATTCCCCATCAAGAGGCTGATTCTACTTGTGAGATTTAAATCGCTGAACAATGAGTACTAATGGTCTTTTTTATTTTGAAATTGTTTATTGTCAGAGCATAAGCTAGCCGATCTTGACTAATATACCATCATTCTTTAATATCCATAATAATTATTATCCATAATAATACCAAGGCAGAGAAATTTTTATTATGATGAATATTGGGGCCACAAGATTGTTAGGACAATACATGCTCCTGTTCGAACTTTCTATTTCTCTTACTTTGATGCAAAGTGAGAGATTTCATCATGAAAATTCCAGAACATATGTTGATTTATGTCTAGCATTTAGAACTAAACATTCCTAAACAAGGCATCTGAAGCACAGCACATGCTTGTGTTTTATAGTGAATTCTATAATTGTGTTTTTACCAATAATTCTTGTAGGTGGCTCTCCTTTTTTCCCCTCATTCTCACCAGAGAAGGAATTTTATGGGGATAGTGGTGTGTTTTGTTTCTTTCATTTTATGCAAGGCAAATAATTTTAGAATTTTCAAGCTGAAGAGAACCTGAGATAATCTATTCTAACCTCTAGCTTTGAGGAAGAGGACAGTGAGGTGTAGAGAAATGAAAACAAGCAAGTTCATATAAAATGCTCCTTAATAACAGCTTTCTCTCATTCACTAAAACAAGCATGTACTCAAAGAGGCTAAAATGCCCACAAGTCTAGACTGCCAACCTTTGGCATACTTAACTCAGTATCAAGTGACTCATCTCCTTACTCAGTGGAAAACCTGGGTAAATCTGCTGTATTCATTTTCTATTGCTCCTGTAACAAAATTCACAAACTAGTGGCTTTAAACAACACAAATTTATCATCTTACAGTTCTGTAGATCAGAAATGCATCATGGATCTCACCTCTAAAATCAAGATGGGAACAAGGCTTCATTCCTTTAAGGAGGCTTTAGAGGAATCATCCATTTCATTGTCATTCAAGCTTCTAGAAGCCACCCACATTCCTTGAAGTAATGGGGCCATGAGCAAAGGAATCTCATGGCCCTATTACTTCACTTTTGAGGCCAGCAATATTGAGTCTCCTACTCCCTTTCATGCTTTGAACTCTCCCTCTCTCTTCTCCTCACTGTTTTACTTGCTCCTGGTTTACCATCACCCCAACCTCTATGTGCCACCCTATCCATCTGCACAATGGAAAAATGCCCTTTCAAAGCCACCAATCTTATCAAACAGTCCCCTATTCAAAATCCTTCAGTGATATCCCATTACCCATAATTGTGGTCCTCAAAAAATCTGTGCCTATACCCCTCTAGACAAATCTAGAAAAACTCACCAAAAGTCAATTTTAAGTTATCTTAATTTTTTATCATAAGTTCAAAAGGGTTGTTAAAGATATAATTTCTAGAATGTTCTAAATGTTGACAATTTAAACATAATAGCTGTTAGATATACCTAAATGTATCTAGAATCTAAACACCAAAATTATTTAAAAATAAGCAAGCTCACAGTTAACATTTATGTTTTATAATGCCTTTTTTCTATTTCTTTTCTACCTCCCCTGCAAAATTTTATACTAATAAATACATTTTTGTGACTAAAAGTATTTTATTGATCTATCATATACCCCTATATACAACAAAATATATACATAATTTAGAATTTTAAGTTTAAATTTACTTTGAATTTAGCCCCTAAGGGTGAAATAATGTATTTTAATTAAGTTATACTAAAGTTTTCACTACTAGGCAATTGAGAAAAACCACATACATATCATAATTATTAATATAATTTTAGTAATTATTAAATATAAAACTTTACTTGAAATATATCTCTTGATAAGATGGATAGGGCTTTTAAAAAATCAATCCATACATCTATGAATATTACTTAATGCAAAAATAACAAAGTTTTACCATCAATTTTATTCCAATTTTTCATTTTTCTTCACATAAGTGCTGATAAAATGTTTTTGCCCTAAGAAAAGTTTCAATCTCTGAACCCCTTTTGAGTTTTATGCCACCACAGAAGGTGATCCAAATTCAAAATTATTTTTATTTTATTTTATTTTTTGAGACAAAGTCTCACTCCTATTGCCCAGACTGGAGTGCAGCGGTGCGATCTCAGCTCACTGCAACCTCCGCCTCCCAGATTCAAGCAATTCTCCTGCCTCAGCCTCCCAAGTAGCTGGGATTACAGGATCCCACCACCACAGCCAGCTAATGTTTTTGTATTTTTAATGGAGATGTGGTTTCACCATGTTGGTCAGAATGGTCTCGAACTCCTGACCTCAGGTGATCCACTGGCCTCGGCCTCCCAAAGTGCTGGGATTACAGGCGTGAACCACCTGGCCTGGCCAAAATTATTTTTAACTATTTATCAACTGATGATACGAATATGTTTTAAGCACAGTTTTGTTGCAGACACAGTGTTTTTCTGTTTAGCACTTGGAATGTTTTTATACCATAGGACAATGTACCATATTAATATTTTGGAAAGATGAGATAAGTATCTTCCTTCTATAAAATGAGATGAGGACAGGCAGGTGTTAGGCAGATCAGTTTTAAGAAAGGGTATACATAAAAGTTTAAAACATGGAAAGCAATCCCTTAAGAATTTCTGAGCCCTTGCATGTATTCCATTAGAATATTTTCATTTAGGCCCAAGTGTATGCCTAAAGTCATCTTGAAAACAAGTAGGATCAAATGAAAATGTCTTTGCATACAACACAATGCCTTTCATGACTTGATGCAAGCTCATTTTCCATTTCCCACCCTTATCCATCTACACCCCTTTTCCAACACTAGCTTGAGAAACTGAATTACTTACATTGGTTCTAAGTTGCTTTCAAGGGGAACATGTGTCAAAATGACTTCCTCCCTTGATTATACTTTGCCCCCAAGCCTACTGCTATTTTAGACACAAGAGATGAGTCACTGAAATTTATACCAGCACCTTGGCCCTGTCTCAGTCTAGTACCGAGGCTCTGCTTGGTATTCAACACAAATTAACAGCAGTAGTTTAATTAGTTTTCATATCTTTAGGATAAAATCTGTAAAGCAAACCCAAACCCATTCAACCACATCGTTTATTCCCACACTCCAGGAACACTATTCAGCAATTCCAGCATTTCATATATAGAGATGAGGTTATTTTTATTACTCTGCTCTCCTGCCCCTACTAACATGCTGCTTTTATTTCTATTGGATATATTTTTTCACATTCTGCTTAGTGTCACAATGACCTGTGTATAAATCTGACTTTTTCTGTCTCCATGGCGCCGCAGCCATGGGTTCCATCTTCATTTGATTCCTTATTTGATTTCCAAGTTCCAACCACCCCTCCTTGAAAAATCTTTCTTTCTTCACTACCAGTCCATCATTGTTGCTCCTTATATAATCATTCTTTCTCAGTTTTCTCCATTTGCACTCCCTTTGCCCACTGCTGATCCCAGAAGTTCTTAAACTTTGCATGATACAACACCAGAAGTCACAGCCCCAAAATTGTGGTAGTTATCTTTTCCCAAGTCAGAGGGAAAAAAGCTTCTAACAGTTTCCTCATGTTAGAGTTTCTATTATTTTTCTTAAAAGTTTGCTATTTGACTGTCAGTAATGGCCAGCAAATGACTAAAGTAAACAAACACTAAGGAAAACACAGAAATTACTTATATGTAGTTTAAGGGTTTTGTGTATATGCTCATGGGCTGGAATTTTATGCATAAAGTAAGATCTTTTACTATTAAAACTGATGCTTCTTCATATGATATAATAAAATATGTATACATTTCCCTGTTTGTGTGTATATATATACATTTACATATGTGTGCATAATGTAAATAAATATGCAGTAGATATCAACATAAAATTAAGGTTTTTTTCTATTTGTCTGATAACACATGTAAAAATGGCCTAGTGAAAATACTCAGATACTGCTGGATGGAATGAAAATAGTTCAACCATTTTATAAACCAATTTGGCAGTTTCTTATGCATCTGATCATGCATCTACCACATCACCCAGCCATTCCATTCTTATTCACCCAAAAGAAATAAAAACATGTTTACACAAATATTTGTACACAAATATTCATAGGAACTTTACTCTTAACAGCCTGACACTGGAAATACACACATGTCCATCAACAGGTAAATAAGTGGTAGTATATGCACACAATTGAATATTACTCAGCAATGTAAAAAACTATAGAGGAAACAATAGCATGGAGGAATCTCTGAAACACAATTCTGAAAGAAAAAGCCAGATTAAAAAGCACATAGTTCCATTTGTATGAAATCCCAGAAAAAGCAAAAAGAATCTAAAAGTGACAGGAAAGCAGACTAGTAGTTGCCTGGGGCCAAGGGGTTGGGAAAAATGGACTTCAAGAAGACTGGAACAAGCTTTCTGGGGTGCCAGAAAGGTCCTAAATTGTGATTGTGGTGATGGTGTACACATTTGCTAAGACTCACGCAATGCAAAATGAGCACTAAAGATGGATCCATATCATTCTGTGTAAATTATAGTTCAATAAAGTTAAGATATTTTAACAGGCTCAATTGACCTTTCACCAAATTTGGAGACAATGTCAGGGGTGATCTGATTTGCTATGAATGTGGGCTTATGTGGTAGATGTGGGGTTTACTTCGAATGACTCTGCAGGAGGCAGATGAGGGGAGGGAGTAGAGTTTTTTTCTATAGAGTGAGCTGTCCATTCATTTTAAAGATTTCAGTAGGTGATATCATATTACTTATTGGAACTGCCATAATTTTATGGATGAGATATGGACCTATCTGAGAGGAATAAATTGGTGCACTCCAGCATAACATTTGTATTTAGTTTGGCACAACTTGGGCTTTAAGCAGTATGGGTAGACTCTTAAACTAAGAAGGACTATTTCTTCCTGATGCCAATCCACAGATTACTCTTTCCATGGTGAAATAAGGTGACTTGGACAGTTTATTGGAACTGAGAATCTTTAGTGCACTGTTTATTGGAACTGAAAATATTTGGAGAATGTAGTTTATTGGAAGTGACATCCCTGGAAGCTAAACAAATGAATGCATAAAGTGATCTAGAGAATGAGACCTAGAAGAGTTCACCCTTCTCCCCAGCACCCTAGTGTGACAATACAAAACACATGTTTCTTAAACTTGATTGCACTTCATCATCTCCTGGAGAGCTTGTTAAAACATGGATTTCTGGGCCCCATCCCCAGAGCTTCTGATCCAGTAGGTCTGGGGTGGGGTCTGACAACGTGCATTTCCAGCAATTCCCAGGTAATGCTGATGCTGATGGTGACAACCAATGCCGTATATCTGGTCTTCTGGACCTATGTCCTACTATAGTTCTGGAATGGCATATCTATGAATCAACTAAAAAGAAATCTATTTATTTCACTAGCTACACCATCAGTATTAATAACAATAAGACAGGTCAAAAGAGAAAATTTCATGATTCTTAGAAATGAAGATGGACAAATTGTTCCTGCCTCAAATAATTTGTGGATAGGTGAGTTTTTCTCAATTCTTAGATTACTAAGTAGCTTCTGTATTTCTGACATTAATTTTGCCACTCTCTTATCAGCGAACGTGAATATTACACTATGTTCTGCTGATAAATGACAGTCATAAGTTCAAAATGTGTATCATTTTCCAGTGTCAGATGACAAAGATAAGACAATTGTGAAGGAAGGACTAGTGATTAAAAAGAAGTTATATTAAAAGTTGGAAAAACAAGGAAGAAAAACCACAAATAGCAATAGCAGCAGCAATTTCCCAGGGGAAAATAATTAGGCTTTAAAGAGCTTAATAGTCAAGAGACCAAGGAGGGAATAAACATCTTAATTAGCAGGAAATGTAGATGAAAAGAAAACTACAATGTAAAAAAGCCTTGAAATATAAAATATTGCCAGGTAAAATTGAAAAAAAAAAAAAAAAAAGAAGAGTAGGCCAGGTGCAGTGGCTCACACCTGTAATCCCAACACTTTGGGAGGTAGAGGTAGAGGATTTCTTAAGCCCAGGAGTTTGAGACCAGATTGGCCAACATAGTAAGACTCTGTCTGTACAAAAAAACGAAAAAAAATTAGCTAAGCATGGTGGTATGTGCCCTTGGTCCTAGCTACTAGGGAGGCTGAGGGAGGAGGATTCCTTGAGGCTGGGAGATTGAGGCTGAAGTTAGCCATGATCACGCCACTGAACTCCAGCCTCAGCAACAGCGAGACCCTGTCTCCAGGAAAAAAAAAAAACAACAAGAAGCAGCAGCAGTAGCAGCAAAACCAAGCCAAGAAATAAAGGAGGGTTGTTTATTTTTTTGTAATTATTTAATATAGCATTTAAAAATAAGATATACCTAGATATGGTAATTTGTGAAGGGGGAGAATCAGTTTTTTAAATAAATATTCTCATCTTATTTGGTGGATAAATATCCAACTCCAGGGAAATAGAAATCAGTGCCAGTTCCTCAGCACTATAGAGGAACTGAAGGAGTCAGATGCTTCACTGAAGGTGGAAGTGGGGAAGTGAATTTGGGGTGTGGAACATGGAACCTGTGAATAGTCACCTTACACAGCAAAGTGGGCTTTGCAGACATAATTAAATTAAGGATCTTGAGATAGAGAGGTGACTGTATTATCTGAGTGGGCTCAATGTAATCACAAAAATCCTTTAAAAATGAAAGAGAGAGGAAGAAGGATCAAAGAAAGACATGTGACAATAGAAACAGAGTTCAGAGTGATTCAGCCACAGTCACGGGATGTGCACAACTGCAAGAAGCTGGACAAGGCAAGGAATACATTATCTCCCCCAGAACCTCCAGAAAAAACACGGTCCTACAGGCCTATTTGACTACCAACATCAAGAAGTGTAAGATAATAAATTTGTGTTTTAAGCCACTAAGTTTACAGCAGTTTGTTACAGCAGCAACAACAGGAAACTAATTCAGATGTCTTGGGATGCTGGGTGGAACTGGAGAGCATGTGTCTCCTCTAAAGGAAGAACACAAGTCTGCATTTTGCCAGATCTTCTAATTTATTAGGAGATGAGGTAGATCTGTTTGCATAAAGTTGGCAACTAGTAACACTGTGCAGGACCAAAAGTATGGTCAAAACATTGACTACTGCTCTTTATTTTCTTATTGGGTAGATCCAATCATGTGATGCATCTAACTAAGGACATAGGATGGATAAAACAATGCAATGCCTTTTACTGGCTCAATGCTACACCCCAGACCACAGAACACACCAAAGCTTTGCAAGGCCAACCAAGAGTTCAGCTGTTGACAGAGCTCCTATATTTACAGCCAGGAGGCACTGCAAGCAAAGCATAGTTCATCATCTGCTCCCAAGTCTTTGGAAACTGAACTTCAGAGTGAGATTTTTCTTATATTCTAGATCATGGATGGGGTCAACCTATTCTATGGAGTCATTCTACAAAATGAAATTATTTCAGAAAAACAATTTGCTCTTTGCAGATGAAAGGAATTATTAAAGTGCCAAACATTATTACTGAAACATGGCCAGGCACATGGAAGTAACTTTTAAAAACAAAGACAAAAACAAAACAGAAAACCCCAAATTATTTTGCCTTAATATAATCCTTCTGTTAATTCTGTTCTTAAGGCAAGTTGACAGGTGAAGGGGAAAATGAGGTTTATCATGTTTGCAGAGACAGTGGCCTCTCTTAACATTCAGGCACTCAGCCAACAATATTTATTAAATGACAGCTTTCCAAAACACTAAACAAGAAAAGGTTAATGGAAATGCAAAATAAGTGTTAAGATGGTGTTTCTGCAAAGAGGACTTACATTGGAAGACATGGGAAGACTAATATATAAAATATAATTAGAGAGTAATTAACAGTCTTTATCTACGCAGGAGAGTAACACCAAAAGGTTTATAAGCCAATGCAATATGCACTCAGGAAAGGGAGAGATGGACAGGGATTTGACTTACAGCAGTGAGGAAAGCTTCAGCAAGTTTAGGTTTTATGCTGAACCTTCAAGGATAGGTAGGTTGTATGTAGAAAATGAGTAAGATATTCCACTCAACAGGGAATTGGCTTGGTGACTTCTCTCTTATTATGGAATCTTAAGTTTTTAGTTGAAGCTGAAAACATACTAAAACTGGCATTAAATGGTGGTCCTTTGTTATATGATGAATTCTTATATTCTAGATCATGGATGGGGTCAATCTGCTCTATGGAGTCATTCTACAAAATGAAATTATTTCAGAAAAACAATTCGCTCTTTGCAGATGAAAGGAATTATTAAAGTGCCAAACAAACATTATTACTGAAACATGGCCAGACACATGGAAGTAACTTTTAAAAACAAAGACAAAAACAAAACAGAAAACCCCAAATTATTTTGCCTTAATATAATCCTTCTGTTAATTCTGTTCTTAGGGCAAGTTGACAGGGGAAGGGGAAAATGAGGTTTATCATGTTTGCAGAGACAGTGGCCTCTCTGCAAGCGCTCTGCCAAATATGGAAGATCGATTGATATTTCTTTCTATTCCATTGAGGCTTAAAATTATGAGGAGGGGGGAAATAGTCACTATTTCCCACAATTCTCCACTTACATAATACACAACTGCACAAATAAATGCAGATAATATGCTTCTGCCGCCTCCAATTACATCATCAGATGAAATATTTAAAGTAGAAGTCTCAGATACTGTTGCAACCCAGTAGAATGATGCTTAAATTTATAACCTGAATTTATTTTTCTTAAAACATGGTTCTCTGAGTTATTTTTTTGCCAAAACTGACTTTAGCAAGTATTTGCAAAACTTGTTGTGTCCTTTCCTCTCAGAGAAAAGCAACTATAAATTAAGTAGCTTGGAAAACAAGATTAGAATAAATATGCACATACAGATTCTTGTTGTTCTGGCCTATAGGTTGTCAACTATACATTAGCCCTAACAAAATATGGTCTCTGGTTTTAATTTTTGAATTGATAGCTGCTGAATATTTGTGCAGTTTGGTTCTAAGGATTGCATACTGTACTTTTTAAAACTACTGGAATATTCTCTTGCATTCTTTTGTGAGCAAGGAAACGTAAACTGTCTATTAAATGATGTACCTTTGAAAATCACTATATATTTCTTTGTAGCATTTTGAAGGGGACTGTAAAAGAAGCTTCTGAGTGCCTACCACATGATAGGTAACTCCAAGTTATACAATGTGGATTTCTTACAGAAAATACCTGAATAAACCCATTGTTTATAAATCATATTCACAAAAAAAAACCTATGTCAAGGTGTGAATAAGAGCTTAAGGAGCTGTGTGAGTTTTCAGAGATGAGTCTCATATTCCACTGAAGTAGTGACTTTTGAAAAGGAGCAAACCAAAAATGGGAGTTTCATGGTACCGTCAAAGAACTCAATGTAAGCACTTTACAGCCCCTAAACAACTTTATGGTGCTGGTATAACTCATTCATTTTGACCATATCCCTACTGCTATGTTAGATATTCAAAAACTGCTTCTTCATGACCAAAGAGATTGTGGTACATTTTAATTTTCTGCCTCCAGGCCATTTTGAGAGTTTGGCAATTCAGACAATTAGCTTTCTGGATAGCTGAGGTTTTACCAGCTCTGTGAACCCACATCAGGGCAGATCCAAATCAACCCCAGACCTTGTTAGGTACCTGAAGGTAAAGCTGACTGAAACTACTGCCCACAAACATGGAATGTCATGAATTATGATTATTACAAGGATAGAGCTTTCTGTTTCTGAAGAAACAGTGTGAACCAACTTATATTGCAGGCTAAATGATGAGGTGACTACATCCTCAAACACAATCTTCGTAGGAAACAGCTGCCTGAAAGAAGGATTTTTTTTCTTTATATCCAGAGAAACCAGGTGTGTCAGCCCAAAGAATCTCTCAGAACATAGTTTACCTCCATGTCTTTGCACCTCTATTTATGTTATCTCACCAGCCATCTCATAAAACGTGATAAGAATCAATAAAGTCATTGGAAAACATCTGTACCAAGTAAAAAACAGATAATCTAAGCTACTCTTGTTAAAACTTTAGTTCTGTCAGAAATAAATTAGTCCTAACAAACTAAATATTAATTTGTAAGAAAGTGTTGTACAACATGCATTCCTAAGTATGAAAGTAACTTGCATGAAATAAAACGGATCAAAGCACAATTTTGAAGAAATAAACTAACCACAAATCACTTGCAATCAGTAAATCCTTCTTTGGAGAGACTCAAAAAAGAATTAAAGGTTGGGGAAGGAATGCAGGAACTTTCTCCGGTGGTGGTAATGTTCTATATCTTGCCAGGACTGATTTATCCGGGTGCATCCACTTGTTGAGAGTTCAAGCTATGTAGAAGTAAGGATGTGTGCATTTCAACGAATAGAAATTTCGTATGAAAAACTGATAAGAAATATTGAACTCCAGTTAATAATAAGCATGCTGGAATATACAAACTATGCCTGCAGTTTATTTTTAAATGCATCAAAAATAAGACGGTGAAAGATAGTGGGATAAGTGGATGGACAGACAGATAATAAAGGCAATAAAGTGTTAATGGTAGAATCTAGGAGGTGAATACACAGCTGTTCATTGTAAAATTCTTTCAAATTACTATATGTTTGAAATTTTCATAAACAATGTTGTGGAGGAAAGTACAATGGGAAGGAATCACTGAAGAATTTGGAGTATTACACCAGCACCCCACCGCCCACTTCCTTCCCTTCAGGAGTTCAATTCACATGGTATCTAGAACTCTGGCAGAGTATCTATTTATTTATTTATTTATTTATTTATTTATGAGACAGAGTCTTGCTCCGTCATCCAGGCTGGAGCGCAGTGGCACGGTCTCAGCTTACTGCAACCTCTGCCTCCCGTTTCAAGTGATTCTCCTGCCTCAGCCTCCAGAGTAGTTGGATTACAGGTGTGCACCACCAGGCCGGGCTAATTTTTTTTTTTTTTTTTTTTTTTTAGAGATGGGGTTTCACCATGTTGGCCTGGCTGGTCTCAAACTCCTGACCTCAAGTAATCTTCCTGCTTTGGCCTCCCAAAGTACTGGAATTACAGACTGGCAAAGTATTTACATTGAGAACTCAAGACACATATCTCACAAGCTTAGACGTGGAAAGTTTTTACGAAAATCAAATGCCCAAAACTGGATTATTACATTGGAAAATTGTGTGTTAAGTGAGAGGAAGGAAGCAGCTCCTCACAAATAAAGTTTCTATATTTAAATTCACAGGGAGCTAAAGTGGAGCACCTGCAAGCCAGATTGGGCAGAGGATGCCACAGAAGACTCAGGTTCAAGATGCAAATCAAACTCAATGCATTTAAAAGGCTCCTGATTGGCAGGACATGAGGGCAGACAGGAGAAGAGGATGAGCCCTTGGTGGTTGTAGCAACCGCAAAGGGAGACTTGGGCTGACAGGCAGGAGTTGGGGCTGCCAAGGATGATGAGTCCTGGAAAAGACTGCTGTGGAAGTTCAGCAGAGGTGACAATCTCACACATTTCTTCCAGAGAAAACAAGCCACACATCATCAGTTATATCAGCCACAAAGGGGCCAGTGTCTCCAGCTAGTCGATTCCCCTCCATCACATCTCAGTCATGAGCTTCGCAAACTGACTGCCCACTATGGACAGACAATGTCCATTAAGTGAAAAACAATGACCGGAGCAGTTATTTGGTATCTGGTGGTGTAGCTCCTCACTAGTCAAAGTGTGGTCCCTGAAATGGTGGCATTAGCAGCACCTGGGAGCCTGTTAGCAATGCAGAATCTCAGGCCTCATCACCCCACACCTGCTGTGGTACAGTATGCAGTTAACAAAATCACAAATGATTCACACGCACATTAAAGTGTGGAAAACAGTGGAGTGATCCGACAACAAGCCCATAGACCAAGTCTCAATTACTTGGGTCTTCTCAACAGCAGCTCCATCAATAGCGTTATCTTCAGAGAAGACAGGTGCAGGTAAACAGGTAAGCAATATTAAGCCTTGCACACCTTGTCTCCTGGAAGCACCTTCTCCTGCTCTATAATGCTTCAGTTCTAGCCTCTATCTGTATAAGATAACTTACCCCAAAGCCCCCAGAGTCTATAAAAATAAAACACAGTTGAACTTGTGTTGAAAATTTGGAAAGTTTCATATGCTTTAATGTGTCTGGAAATATTCTCTATCTTTGGAGAGTGCATCACTTTGCATCTAATTGCTCTTTAATGTAAAAAGCACATAAAGTGGTTTTTTCTAACAGGTAATAAATATCAAAGGAATTCTTAGGCCACTGCCCCTGTTTCAGCTATAAAAGACAGCTGTGAAAGTTCTTCATGCACCCTTAAAAATTGCCATAGAATGTTGCATATTATTCATGTATAAATCTGTCGAAAATATGTTTATTTTAATGGTCATGCTTTGTTTACTTCAGTCATTATAATTAAGATTGTTTATGCTCAAATATCTGTGGCTAGTCATGGTTTCACCTTTTGTTTCTTAACGACATGTGTGTTTAAGGCGTGCCCAACTGAAAAAATAAAGTATGCAAATATGAAATATTTTTCTAAAGCTATTCAAAGCCAATTATTCGGTACTAAGTACAAGTTTCATACTTCAGCAGCACTCCTCTGTCCATAAACATGTGCATATTATATGAAAAAATGGGTTTTAGAAACATAATTACCAAATACACAAACCAACTTTCTAAGTTGTTAATTTTTACTCTCTGATTTCATAAAGGAATTTTACATAATGGCTCATTAACTTTCCAAGACAATGAATAAGTACATGTTCATGTTCAAAGTATATTTTTATTCTCACTTCTTATTTAGGAAAAAAGACTTGAAAATAATCATTTTACCCATCTGAATATGGTTGAACAAAAAAAGTGACAATCAAAACAAAATACTGAAATATGTCCCATATTTTCATTACTAATTATGAAAAAGAAAAATGAATTAGCTTTTTAAAATTTATGCCTTATTAAAAAATGTTTAACATCATCTGTGCTTTATCACATTATATTTAAGTATTCACAGAATGTATTGTCAAGGGACTGTTTTCTTTTAATAGACCTTATTTCTTAGAGCAGTTTTATGTTCATAGCAAAACTGAGCAGAAGGTACAGACATTTCCCATATATCCCCTGTCTCCACACACAGTTAATTCTTAAAATATGGAGTGTGATAAGTAAAACACACCAAGAAATCCTACCAGCCAAGCAAATCATACCTATACATGTCTTATGGAAAACTCTATTCGAGTTACAGTTAGGTTTAGGAAAATTTTATAAAAAGAGACATTAAAATAAATATCTAACTGATGCCAAAATTACCACAAAATCATAGTGTCTAATATACTTTGTTGGCATAATTTTGTCTTCAATTTCTCTCTTGTAAGACAGTCTAAAGAAAGAAGTAATAATAAATACAACAATTTTCATGGAAAGCTTGGGTTCTCTAAGCAATATAGTATTTTCTATCACTAAATACAGCTATATCTGCTTACCTTCAGGGACCATGAAAATAAAATTGTGATAGCCCTCTACAAACAACAGAAACCATAAACTTATCAAAACTGCCCCCTCTATATAAATCTTAATTGCTATTCCTAAAGCCATTTTTCAGTATGCTTTTTTACCTGAAAAGGAGTCAGTAGGATTTCAACCTCACTCAGTCAGAAACAGGCACTGGAGAGCATGCCTGAGGCAGGTGGAGAACTTCAGAAGCAATCACAGGTCTAGGATAAGCTCGCTCCTTCCAGAATGGGAAGGGGCAGGAGCCTCGGGATGAATTAGCCAGAGAAGCCAGGGACTATAAAGCTGGTCCTTTCACGCAGAGTCCCACGCCTCTGCTACAAAGTAAGAGGCTGGGCAAACAGCGCCCGCAGCCACAACAAAATATTTAGACAGAGTGGCTGAGAGAGACTCTTTCAACTACCCTAAGTCAAACAACAAATACAGCAAACGCTTGTCACAGGCATATTGCCGAGGAACACTGCCCGGGAATGAGTAAGAGGCCCCAAACATAACAAGAAGAGCCACCTGATCAGAGGTTGGGTGTTTGTTTATAATAGGAAGAGTAAAATTGGAAGCCCACTCCTGAACTCTTCCTTAAAACGAATCTTTGTTTTTTCTATACTGAAGTCTACAAAAAAATCAGGATATAAACTGAAAGAAAAGCACAACTGATCGCCCACAATTCAGGAAATGTAGTAACTTGGTTATAATATATTCATAATCTCTGTTCCAACCTCCCCAGTTGGGCTGGCATCTTTTACTTGTTTTTCTCCTTTATAGTACCTTCAGAGTTCAAGAAAGGAAATAAAACTTTAAAAATTTTTAAGTTACAAGTAGCACTGATATAAAGGAAAATAATTAAGAACTACTGTCTAAAATGAGATCTAGATATTATCTCCCTTGCACAGACAGTAAAATGTTGAGACTTTTGTCCTGTTGGTATAACTCAAGAGGATTTTAATTGTACATCAAATTAACATGGTAACACACACACACACACACACAAACAGTCCCAGGTTTACCCATCCATCGTTGACAGCGTTACAATAAAAAATTTGGCATTTCCCAAAATGCTCAGAGAATGTAAAATGTTCTGCAAAACAAGGTTCCAGGATGAAGTTTTAGGATGGCCAATCCACACTAATGTAAGTAGAATTCTATACTGTAGGATTTCTCCAAGTTTTTAGTATGCTTATTTTCATTATAAATCTGTTAGAAGAGATTTTATGCTGTGCCTCCCACATTTAGTTAATCATAGGACCCTGTATTTGAGAGGCATCCAGAGAGAATTGTATTTTCTGAGAAAGATTTGGAAAATGCTAAAAACTCCAGATTTCATTTGCCAATTTTTAATCCACCAAGCTGACATTGTGACAAGTTTTCAATGCACTTAGTAAAATCATTAAATTATTAGGCTCCCCATCTGTTCCAACTTGTACTACTATCTCTAAAAATTACAGTGTGATCAGTACTAAATTTCACACTATTATAAAGCTTTCCCAAATGAAAGTATAGCGAATAGAAGCACACCCTACAGGTATTTAGTGGATATTTAGTATATGCTTTGCATTACACTAGAACATACAAGAAACAGCATGTTTTGTGCCCTCGAGAAGCTGGACATTCTGTTTTGAACCTTGGCAGTTGCTATAGCGGGCATGTGCCTGTACTGTGGCCATCCATTTGCTCTCAAAAGCTGACTGTCAGACCTCAGAGATGAACATTCAGCCAATATATCATACAGAGTAGGCACCCAAGCCAAAATACTGATGCAGGCTAGAAGTAACCATAAAAAACACCACCCAAATGCAATAGCGTTTGCATGCATATGTGCACATTTCAACCACTTTTACACAGGCAGACTCAAGAGGAAGAAAGTGAGTCATGGCACCTCCAGCAAACCACGTGTAAAACCTGACTCTACCTCAAACGTTTCCATCAGTCTCAAGTCCTAGCATCCTGCAGTTCCCTCCACCTCCCCAGCAATCTCCTGACAGTCTATTGTTCTCATTTATATTGAAAAGACAGTTTTCAGGATAGAACCACCAGAATAGACTGGTGGTTCACAGCTACTCCACAAAGATAATTAAGTCAACACTGCATATATTCATCCACTTGACTACTCAAGAACAAACTACTTCACACAAGTTATTTTTCCTAATCATGCCCCTGAAAGATTGAAATCTTTCTAAACTGAGTTATACTCTTCTAATGCTTCTAATAAGAAAATATTTAATATAATTTTAAAATGTCTTTAGTTTATATAGATTCTAATCAGTCAACAGAATCATAACTAAAATATTGTATTTAAGAGACTGTCATATGATGAGAAAAATATTTTACTTAAAAAATGATTCAGAAGACATTAGATGGTTTGATGTTGGGCAAGTCACTTAATTTCCCTGAGCCCCAGTTTCTTCATCTGTAAGACAGCAATAAAATCACTTCCCTCACAAGGGTGCATGCAAAAAAAAAAAAAAAAAGAAGCCTCCAAAGATTGGGGCAACTATTAGATACACATCATAATAACACTATAACATCTTGAGAAAATGTTCTTTCAGCCACCATTTACTGAAGGCCTGCCATGTGACAACAGGGAGTGAGACAGTCACTCGTTAATATGAAAACGATGCAGCTGTGTCTCATTATAATCAATGGCTATAGTCTGGGATGTTTTAAAAATTAATTGGTAAAGTAACACAAGTTTATTGAAAAAGTTCAGACCACAGAAGGAATAAAGTTAAAAGTAAAAATACGCTTCATCTTTTGTATTAATTATAACCACTGCTTACTTTTAAGTTTGCCAATCACTTTTTTAGATGACTCATGCAAAATACAGTTTCCTTTCAATAAATGAACTTATCTCATTTACATTATGATTTCTAATAAGCAGGTGGTTCATCTTAATTCTATTATTTCAATTTATTATGCTTCCTGGTTTGATATTTTCTTTTGTCCTGATGTTTGCAACGTAATTTATTTAAATATGAAATGGAGGCCAATCACGGTATATAGAATGTAATAAAAATGTGATAAATCATGATCATGTAAAAAATAATAAGTAGCATGATCAAGAGACTGGAAAAATGGAAGAAAATATGAATGTTCACATTTTAAATTTTTCATATTTAGAACTCAACAGATACTGTCTAAAGTGAACAATCTATAAGAATAATATTTTATTATTCCCATTTACAAAAATTTATTACCACAAAAAAGAAAAAACAATATAAACGTAAATTACGGAAAGGAAAAAAAAAAAAACATGGAGGATATTGTATAATCTACGAAACAAAACATCAAAGGAGGAACAAGTTCTGCTTCTCCAGGAACCCACCTAGGGCTTCAACCTCTCTGTTCCCAATTAGGGATTTTGGCCATGACCTTACAAAAAATCCACTTGCTGGGGCGCTAACAGACACATATTTTGACTCTGCTCAGATTTGCTCCAAATTTGGCAGATATTCTTCAGAGGCTTAACATTTGGGGTTTAGCCATTCTCTACTTTTAGTGAAAAATTTCCCCCCACTTTTAGTTATTTTTTTCATCCTGGCAGTTTCAGAAAACAGAGTCGACATGTTTACTCAAGTTCCTTTAACAGAAACCCATCTCCCAATTTAGTTAGTTTCTTATTATTTTCTACATTCTTTAGTTTTCTGCCTCTCCACTACCACTTCTAGCCACTGCTCCCCTTCCAATCTCTTGGTACTAAAATCAGTGGCTGAGCCAGCTTCCATGGCCTGCAAAAGACAACTGTGTGCATCTCTTCCGATCCCCAGGTTCAGTGATGCCAAACTGCTAGCTTAAAATTGGCCATGATAAGAATATTTAAACCCCAGAAATTGGTAAAAATACAAATCACCTCCACCCCACCAGTGGTTAAATGTATACCAGCATACCCCTGGAAAGGTCTGTACATTTTAAAAAACAGCTTTTTAGAACAATATGTAAAGTAAGACTATAAACATTTTTACTGAGAACAAGAAAAGGCTTTTAGGCTTTTTAAAAATGAGCTGATATTGCACCTCCACAAGATGCACTGGTATAATATATTTATTATTCACATTTACAACAGTTTATTACCATAAAAAAGGAAAAACACAATATAAATGTAAATTATAGAAAGAAAAAAACACGGAGGATGTTGTACATTCTAGGAAACAAAACGTAATTGATGAACGTAACTACTATAGGACTAGTAAACATGAACGAAGGCTGTGTTTCCAGAGCAAATACCATCCTTTCCAATTCCCTTTAATATAAACATACAGCATCTTTTCCCATATTAACTCCAAATAGCATATTGAATCTGTTTTTTGACTCATTACTGAGGAGTTTAAGAAAGCACCAACATATTCATTCACTGTGACGTGACAGTTAAGCAAACTTTTTAGGTACAGGTATACCTCTGCTTCTCTCTGTCCTCTTGCCCAATACCCAAAACATACACAAATCGCCACACTTTTGCTTCCTTTTCCTCCAAAAGTCTATGGATTAAAGACAAAACAATTATGTAATAATGCTCCTGATCCTTTCAACCTTGCAAAAGATTAACTTTAAAGCTGACAACACAGGATGCTCAGGGTAAAGTCAACTCATTGTTCCAGGGAACATGGGACAAATTAGCAGAGAACATTATTTTAAAGCATGGTATGACATTCTAATAAACACTGCCAATTCCATCTGCCTGGGTCATCCACTCTAATGAATCATGAAACTAAAAGATTTGACAAAAAGAAAAAAGAACATGCTAAAGAAATAAAGGATATAAACTTAAATATCATATGAATTAAAATTCTCATCAATGTTCCTCCAGCTCTTCATGCTGGCTGCATTGAACATCTATTATAGTATCAGTGATTATCGGCATTAATGTATTCTGCCAATAGTATTAGTGTTATTTAATTTTAGTTTATTAATAATTATCTTTTCATATCACAGAATGGAACCTCTGTTTTGATTCACCAGGTAACAAACACTCTTTTTTGTAGAATCTAAAAAGTGAAAAAGCAGTTACCTTTCAAGTTAGAACAGAATCCACAGAACAATAAAAATACTTCATAAGTTATTTTGTCTACATACTTTATTCTACTCCAAGAAAAAAAATACACAAAGTCCAATACAAGCAATGCTGGGTATTATTCAGAAGACATAGCTTCACTTTTGTCTCTTCGAGTCAATAAAATAAAATTTATTTCACAGAATATGATTTGTGCACTGGCAATGGCTGCAAGCCAGACTTTCCTATGATTAACCAAATACTGGTAATCAACAGCTCCTAGGTGGTAAAATCAGCCAGACAGCACAACATGGTAGGTAGGAGCAGCAGATTGCACTGCAACAAACCTGGGTTGGCATCAGAGCGATTTGATTTTGGACAAGTTAACCTCTTTACTGTCCATCTTCTCACTGAGTTCACAAGCCAACGTTATCTTCCCTATAAAACTAGAACTTTCCCTTTAAAATTGGTAAAAACCATGAACCACTTAGGATAAATGCTAACTATAAAATGCAATTCTAAAAAAGGCAAGGGATTACTTAACATGTGGAAAGAACCTAGGTTTTCAAATCAAATAAGCTGCGTTCAAACCGTAGCCCCATTATGTACCAGCTGTTTATGGGGCATTGGACTAATTACAAACCTTATAAACTTGTTTCCTTATTTGTAAAATTGGGATAACGATATCTATCTTAAAACTTTTACATATCTCAAATAACCGCTGTTTCAAAAATAATTAATATTTTTCTGTCAGCACAGAGTCAGTGCTGAGATGTCAGCTGCCTTGCTGCTTGAGATTTAATTGTTTGAATCACTTGCTAATGCAACTCTGGCTCGTTTTCTGCTTTCACTCAACTTGGAAGCACTTCTCCTCTCTAGCAAACTATCTGAAGACCTGCCACTAATAAAAGTCCTTTTCATGCTATTTCAGGCTGCCAGCATGAGTAATTTCCCAAGAGAAAGAACCTTATTTTCTAGTATGTTCTGCTAATCCTCCAAACCTGAAGTCCAGAAGAAACCTCTCTGTTTTCCACAAGGCTTCTCCCTTTTCTACACCCTTGCAGGCTCTCCCTTTTCACAAAGATACACAGAACAAAGGAGCAGAAGTTACCTCCACCATTACCTCGGTCTAGAAAACAGCTTATTAACTATTCTTTGTCATTATGAGAAACCAGCTCCTCACTCCAAGCTCACTTTCTGCATTCTATTTTAGTTGCAAAAACTGAAATTGATTCTATTTCTTCAGGAAGCTATAAAACATGCATACACACACACAGGCACATATTTTGTTGTGGTTTCCTGTCACCAAGCAAAAATTATAAAATACCAAAAACATCAGCTGCCCAATTTAACTGTGTGCCTTCATTTACTCAACACGTATCTACTGAGTGCCCACCATGCTCCCGGCGCTGTGTCAGGTGCCAGGTATATATGGATGAGTAAACAGACATGGTCCACTTCCTTGAGGACCTAACTATCCTAGACTTCTTTCATCTTTTCCCCAAGCCAGGACACACTTCTAACGAGCTCTGGTTTCCAAAACCTAGCCCAGGGCAGGGCAGGACAATTAGGGGCTGCATCTAAATAAGCCACAGCAAATGTTAGAGACCCACCCCCCCCTACACTCCCAGCCACAATTCTCTACTAACTAGATGAAACCTGCAAATAAAGGTGGTCTCTATTATGCCACCAAACGGTGTTGGATCCAGCTCACCCTGCTGTCCTGGCTAGAACTGAGCAGCAGCCCCTTGGCGACACAGGTCCTGCGGCAGCTTTAGTGTGGAAGGACGTTCAGCTTGTCTTCCTGTAGTATGGCCACCTCTGCTCCCTAACTATGGGCAACTAAACAGGCCTAAAATCTATCAAAAGCCTTCTGAAGTTCACGAGCTCACTGAATGGTAAAAGACCATTGTAATAATTTCACCATCCATGCAAGCCACAGTTAATATCTTGCTACCTCTTTGGAACCATAATATTTAATATTAATGTTTAATATTTAAATATAATATTTCAAAATAGATACTGAGCAAAATGAAGCCAGTTTCATTCACCATCTTTATGTCTGTAAAAACTTTCATCAAGCCAAGCTCACTCCCCTCCTGGGCTCACTGTGTATAGAGGAGCTACTGCTAACAGAATCGTCTTGATTAAGAATTCATATACTGTAAAAGGCATCAGAAAAACATAATCAGAATACAGGGAAATTATACGATCAGATAATCAGCAAAACCTTCAGATGCAGATTAACTTATTGTTCAATTGATGAGTCTTAAGTATGTCCATGAATTGCTTTTAAAGAGGTCTTGGGAATTAAGAAGATCCCTTTTATCACACAAAAACATGCTAAATCTCTTCATTTATTTTAAACTCAGAGATGAAAAGACACCTTTTACTTTTTGCACTATAATCAATATATAATAATCCTATGTTAATCATGCATATCATACACTGTCCTCTTGGTAACAAAGGGACACTAGTCCCAATGGTCCCCAACATGTACTTGAGAAAGCTTAAAGCTCTCTGATGTTTCAACCAATAAGTACCTGTCAAGGATAAAAAAAGGATCAATTTAGGGCCATTTTCTAAGTAGTCTGATTTAAAATTCAGGAGTAACCACACCTTCTTAGATAATAACTTGGATAAAAATCACCCATAGATCTTTCCACAAAGCAACCTAAACTGGCCTTCTAGAGACCAGATAAAGCAGTAAGGGACTTTAGGGCTAATCATTCAGATAATAGCTTTACTTGGATTGGCTTAATAATACAGGCCTGAATTCATTTAAACATCTTTCTGCTTCACTTTCCGTAAGATAATTCTAAAAACAGTACAACATCTTTGTATTTTAGACAAGTGATTCTCAGAGTGTAGGAGCCATTAACACTAATAAACTACAAGGTGATTTTAGATGATTTACAGATTCAGTATGGAATAAGACAGACTCTCCTAGTAGAAAAATTTAATCCCTGACTCTGAACTGATTGCATCAAATAGTCTCAACCCTACAAGAGCATGCCTTTAAAATCTCTGTGTCTCAATAAAGAAAAGACGTCCTCTGACGCAGGGTTTCTGACAGCCAGTGGCATCTACTTTGGATTGAATAACACTAAATGGTTTTCACTGTTTAGTTTTTATTGGGTATCTACTATTTGCACACATAATAGTTTTCCACTTAAGATAGAGGTGTAAGGTTTCTCTTTCAAATACTGTTTTGTACGGTTAAAAAAAAAAAAACGTGAGAGTGGCCAGGTGCAGTGGCTCATGCCTGTAATCCCAGCACTTTGGGAGGCCAAGGAGGGCAGATTACATGAGGTCAGGAGTTTGAGACAAGCCTGGCCAGCATGGTGAAACCCCGAATCTACTAAAAAAAAAAACAAACAAAAATTAGCCAGGTGTGGAGACACTTGCCCGTAGTCTCAGCTGTTTGGGAGGCTGAGGGAGGAGGATCACTTGAACCCGGGAGGTGGAGGCTACAGTGAGCTGAGATCATGCCACCACACTACAGCTTGGGCAACAGAGCAAGACTCTGTCTCAAAAAAAAAAAAAAAAAAAGTGAGAAACATTAAATAATAATAGAAGTAAAATACAACTATGGCAAAAAGCATGCAGATGGTATCTGTATGACTGGTACTGGGAAACACTGTTTGAAAATACTTGTAGTGTAGTGATTATAATAGCCTGGGTTTGAATCCTAGCTTTGAAACTTCCTTGCCATGTGACTTTAGGCAAATTACTTAGAATCCTTGTGCCTTGGTTCCCTCATTTGTAAAATGGAGACAAGGATAGTATCTACTTCAAAGGGTTATGTGAAGATAAATGGTGGAACAGGTAAAGAGCTGAAATGCTAGCTGACATATAGGAAGAATTCAACATAAATTAGTTTTGCTTGTTTGAGATAGGGTCTCACTCTGTTGCCCAGGCTGGAGTGAAGTGGCGTGATCACAGCTCACTGCAGCCTCAAACTCTTGGGCTCAGGAGGCTCCTTAGCCACAGTCTCCCAAATAGCTAGGACCACGCACCATCACACCCAGCATAAATGAGCTACTACCAGTAAAATTATTAGTATTTTGTAAATATATCTAGATGAGTAATTATATACTCAAACTCAACTCTTTGGTCTGTGAATTACAACATAAGAGAAGGAGGCTTCTTCATGGACTCTTGTATAGATGAAAGGGAAAGCTCATTTTGTTGTTTTATTTTTTAAATAAAACATCAAACAATTGAGGAGTCTCATAAACCCATGTGACTCCCCAGGAATGAGAAAATCAAGTGCACTATCTTGAATTCCACACTATAACTTCCTTCTCTCCCTACTTAAAGGTTCCAATTTTTAATTACTAAGAGTTAAAAATGAGGCTGCCATTCCTTACCCATATGACACCAACCAAAATGTATTTAAACCAGACACAAGGTTCCTTCAGCATTTTAACATTCTGCCCAATTCATGCAGCATCCCAAGAATTGCTGTCTTCATGAATGTTACCACAGTAAATGGCTTTTTGTTTAAATTATAGCCACTTTCCATGCAATGAGACCTTTTGAAAATCTGCTTGAATATAAAAGGCAAGTGGGTATCTCTTATTTATCTTTTTTTTTTCATATGATTTTTCTCTGTCCTTGGCTTCCAGGGGAATTCCTCCATTTGTTCATGTAGCTTAATGTGAGCATCTTGATGAATCAGGAAACGCACTGGGGAAGTCACTTCATATTAACATTGTGTGCCTTCTTCACTCCACTCCATTTAGCAGGCATTTTGGACTAAAATAGGGAAGAACAGAGGAAGAACGTTGTGCAGTGACATGGACTAGTGATCCGTGAGGTCCAGCCAAGTTCCATGTCTGCTCTCTGGGGGATAATAAGGCCTCCTGAATAATCAACTTGAGTTGATCCATCCAGTTCAACTAGTTGTCAGCTCCACTAAAGCCCAAAGAGGGGAAGGAAGGAAGGAAGGAAGGAAGGGAGGGAGGCAGGCAGGCAGGCAGGCAGGCAACCCTGTAACCAACATGAAGGAAAACGGTTAACAATAAAATTAACGCTGATTGCAAATGCAACCTTCAAGATTCACAGAGCCCAGTAATCCCTCAAAGAACAGATAATACGATCTGATTGCTTTTGAATGTCAAATGTACCTGAAAGAAATAGCTATGTAAATTGCCACAGCAAGCTACGTACTAAAGTCTAAGTTAATTTCTAAAACCTAAGTCATTGCCCCCTCCCCTCTCAATTCTGTCAAAATTAGACCTTTACTTCTCTAATTTTTCCATGTATAGTACTCACACCTACAGAGGCAGTTAGTCCTTCAGCATGAATATGAAACAGGTCTGCAGTGCTAGGCTACCTGGGTGCAAACCTCAGGTCTGTGCAACACTGGCATGTTACTTAACCTTTCTGTGCCTCAATTCCATCATCTAAGAATGGGACTGTAATAGCACCTACCTCATAAGCCTGTTGAGAACTGTACCCAGCACATAGTTAGTGCCATGTCAGTGTTACATATTATGAGTAATGGTCATATGTGACCTGTACGTGACTTCTCGAATACATTGAGCGAGGTATTGCACATTTTATGGATGAGGAGACTGCATGTTTCCAGTGTTAAAGAGCTGCCCACAGGACTTCCAGAAACAATCTGGAGATGAAGAACAAAAGTACCCATGGCAGATGACTGAAGAAGCACTGAAAGCATACAGAAAAAAGGTCTTCTTAGTGGCCATCATAATTTTTTAAGTGTTGATAGCTTATTCATATATTGCACAGTCTATGACTGGAAGAATTTAACAAAGACAACGGATATTGACCCATAAAGAGAAGGTCTCTATTTATGATGTTTGCTCTTGGCTGTCTCAAAACACTCTCTCCTCACTCGTAACTTATTGTCCATACTGTATTTATTTGTCTTGTGTGTTCTGGAGGCACCTGACAAAAGTGAGAAAGAGCTAAAGTGGGCACGATGTAGGTATAGTCTACGAGGTTATGTTTATGCCACATGTCTTACTCCCTGGGAGTTTAGCTACAGAGCACAAAGGAAATGGGGCATCACTATTGTCCCAAAAAACATCAAGTGAGATCAGGAAACCCACCCACTCAAAAGTCTTATTCACCATCTGGTGGTTTCACTGAGCTTTGAGGATCCCAACACACTGAGGCAGGTAAAGACAACTGATTTAATCCCATCAACCTAGCTGCCATTGTGTTCAATGAACAGAAATTTTAACTGGGTGAGTTTGTGGAAAGAGAGAAAGAAAAGGTACAGAAAGAATCAAGCATCCATACAAATTAAGCTTTTCCTCCCTGGGACACTGTAGTAGATTGACAGCTAAAAAGGCCCTGAATCTCAAGTTCTTCAGCTTTCCACACCCTTTGTAAAGTGACTTCGCAGCTCTTTTCAACAAAGAATTGGGTCTTCACAATTCACAATTGCAAAGATGTGGAACCAACCTAAGTGCCTATCAACTAATGAATGGATAAAGAAAATGTGGTACATATACACCATGGAATACTATTCAGCCATTAAAAGGAACAAAATAATGTCTTTTGCAGCAACTTGGATGGAGCTGGAGACGTTATTCTAAATCAAGTAACACAGGAGTGGAAAATCAAAAACCGTATGTTCTCACTTATAAGAGGGAGCTAAGATATAAGTAAGCAAAAGCATACAGAGTGATATAATGGACTTTAGAGACTCAGAAGGGGAAGGGTGGGAGGGGACCGGGGCAAAACACTACCTATTAAGTACAATGTACACTGCTTGTGTGATAGGTGCACTAAAATCTCAGAATTCACCACTACATAATTCATCCATGTAACCAAAAACCACTTGTATCCCAAAAGCAGAAGGAAGGAAGGAAGGAAGGAAGGAGGGAGGGAGGGAGGGAGGGAGGGAGGGAAGGAGGGAAGGAAAGAAGGAAGGAAGGAGGGAAGGAGGGAAGGAGGGAAGGGAAGAAGGAAGGAAGGAAGGGAGAGAGGGAGGGAGGGAGGGAAAAAGGAAGGAAGGAAGGGAGGGAAAGGAAAGGAAAGAGGGAAACGAAAGGAGGGAGGGAGAGAGCGAGGGAGGGAAAGGAAAGGAGGGAGGGAGGAAGGGGGTTGTGGGGGAGGTGGTCAAATAAATGTGGAAAATGTCGTAGCTCCTAGACTCTGCTAAGATCTGCTACAGTGCATGGTACATGGTAGCTGATCAATATCTGTTGAATGACATAAAGTGTGCTTCTCCAAACATTGTTTCCCCCAGGAAAGGGGGCCAGAGTGAAGCAGATTTAGGAGCTGTGTATGTTCATCATGCACACCAGCCGCAGATGACTGAGCATTATCAGAGAAACACACACCAAAAAAATTCACCTTTTAATGTTAACTCCATCATTTCAAAACTTTTGGTTGTGGCATTAGTATTCCAATCCCAAATGTAGCGGAAATTGCCAATTATAACTCAATAGTCATTCTCCTCTCCATCATCAGTAAGAGAGCCCCAATTTTATTCAGGCAGTTTCCCAATGCAAGACTACAATTTCCCAGGCTCTCCTGCACTGAGATGTGACCATGTGACCAAATACTGGCCAAGAAAATTTTTTTTAAAGTGTTATATGGAACTTAAGAGTAAGATGACAAAAATGGCAGAAGATGCCTCAACTAAAAGGATTCCTTTCTTCTCTCTAATCCCTCCTTGCTGCACATGTGCACTGTGGACCTGATGGCCTAAACTGAACTGGCCCAAGTGACCAATGGAAAAAGGAAAGATCAAGATGGTGGACCAGAAAGATGGGAATCTGGGATCATGATCTGACTGGAATATCATGCAGCCTTCTAACCTCTCATCAGTACCATGTAGCCTATTTTGAAAAATTATTTTTTCCTACAGAAAAGGAGTCATTACTTTTATTTCAATAAAAAGAAATAATGACCAGATTTGCTCTGTTCTCCAAAAATAATGCTGAACACCTACATACCTAAATGCCCACCTTGTTTGCAAAATTTTGGTTGATTATAATAATCATTTCCTGATGAAGAATGGAGAGCCAAATACTAGGAAGAAAGAACATTGAGTGAATTCACCTATGCACCTTATTCTTCCCCTTACCGTATCACTCACTGAATGAAAACATACCTGGGCCTCCCACTTTGACTTTTCCTTGTGGCTCCTCTTTAAACATCCAATTACAAATAAATTTAAAGCCATTGTATTAGTTTGTTTTCATGCTGATGATAAAGACATATCCGAGACCGGGAAGAAAAAAAGGTTTAATTGGACTTACAGTTCCACATGGCTGGGGAGGCCTCAGAATCATGGTGGGAGGTTGAAAGGCACTTCTTACATGGCAGAAGCAAGAGAAAATGAGGAAGAAGCAAAAGTGGAAACCCCTGATAAACCCATCAGATCTCAAGATGTATTTACTATCAAGAGAATAACACGGCAAAGACCGATCCCCATGATTTAATTACCACCCCCTGGGACACTCCCACAAGACATGGGAATTCTGGGAGATACAATTCAAGCTGAGTTTTGGATGGGGACACAGGCAAACCATATCATTCCACCCTTGGCCCCTCCAAATCACATGTCCTCACATTTCGAACCCAATCATGCCTTCCCAACAGTCCCCCAAAGTCTTAACTCATTTCAGCATCAACCCAAAGTCCACAGTTCAAAGTCTCATCTGAGACAAGGCAACTCCCTTCTGCCTATGAGCCTGTAAAATCAAAAGCAAGCTAGTTACTTCCTAGATAGTGAGGGTACAAGTATTGGGTAAATACAGCTGTTCCAAATAGGAGGCATTGGCCAAAACGAAGGGGTTACAGGGCCGACGTAAGTCTGAAATCCAGCAGAGCTGTCAAATGTTAAAGCTCCAAAATGATCTCCTTTGACTCCAGGTCTCACACCCAGGTCACATTGATACAAGAGACACATTCCCATGGTCTTGGGCAGCTCCACCCCTATGGCTTTACAGGGTACAGCCTCCCTCCCAGATGCTTTCATGGGCTGGCGTTCAGTGTTTGTTTGCAGCTTTTCCAGGCACATGGTGCAAGCTGTCAGTAGATCTACCATTTTGGGGTCTGGAGGATAGTGGCCTTCTTCCCACAACTCCACTAGGCCGTGCCCCAGTAGGGTCTCTATGTGAGGACTCTGACCCCACATTCCCTTCCACGACGCCCTAGCAGAAGTTCTCCATGAAGTTCCCCGCCCCTGCAGCAAACTTTTGCCTGGGCATACAGGCATTTCCATACATCTTCTGAAATCTAGGTGAAGTTTCCCAAACCTCAATGCTTGACTTCTGTGTACCCACAGGCTCAACACAACATGGAAGCTGCCAAGGCTTAGGGCTTCTACACTTTGAAGCCACAGCCCAAGCTCTATGTTAGCCCCTTTCAGCCATGGCTGGAGCAGCTTGGACACAAGGCACTATGTCCCTAGGCTGTACACCACACAGGGACACTGGGCCCAGCCCATGAAATCATTTTTTCCTCCTAGACCTCTGGGTCTGTGATGGGAAGGGCTGCCGTGAAGGTCTCTGACATGGCCTGGAGACATTTTCTCCATGGTCTTGGGGATTAACATTAGGCTCCTTGCTACTTACGCAAATTTCTGCAGCCAGCTTGAATTTCTCCCCAGAAAATGGGTTTTTCTTTTCTGTCACATAGTCAGGCTGCAAATTTTCCAAACTTTTATTATGCTCTGCTTCCCTTATAAAACTGAATGCCTTTAACAGCATCCAAGTCATCTCTTGAATGCTCAGCTGCTTGGAAATTTCTTCCACCAGATACCCTAAATTATCTCTCTCAAGTTTAAAGTTCCACAAATCTCTAAGGCAGGGGCAAAATGCTGCCAGTCTCTTTGCCAAAACATAATAAGAGTCACCTTTGCTCCAGTTCCCAACAAGTTCCTCATCTCCAACTCAGATCACCTCAGCCTGGATTTTATTGTCTATATCACTATCAGCATTTTGGGCAATGCCATTCAACAAGTCTCTAGGAAGTTCCAAACTTACCTACATTTTCCTATCTTCTTCTGAGCCCCTCAAATTGTTCCAATCTCTGCCTGTCACCCAGTTCCAAAGTCACTTCCATATTTTCAGGTATCTTTTCAGCAACGCCCCACTCTACTGGTACCAATTTACTGTATTAGTTTGTTTTCACACTGCTGATAAAGACATATTCAAGACTGGAAAGAAAAAAAGGTTTAATTGGACTTACAGTTCCACATGGCTGGGGAGGCCTCAGAATCATGGCGGGAGGTTGAAAGGCACTTCTAACATGGCAGCAGCAAGAGAAAATGAGGAAGAAGCAAAAGTGGAAACCCGATAAACCCATCAGATTTCATGAGACTTATTCACTATCATGAGAATAACACAGTAAAGACCAACCCCCATGATTTAATTATCTCCCCCTGGGTCCCTCCCACAACATGTGGGAATTCTGGGAGATACAATTCAGTTGAGATTTGGATGGGGACACAACCAAACCATATCAGCCATCCCTCAGTATCTGTAAGGGAATGGTTCCAGGATCCCCCACAGGTACCAAAACTCACAGATGCTCAAGTCCCTTATATAAAATGGCATAATATTTGTATATAACCTATGCACATCCTCTCATATACTTGAAATCATCACTAGAGTACTTATAATACCTAATACAATGTAAATGCTGCATAAATATTTGTTATGCTGTTTTTATTTATACTATTTTTATTGTTGTATTGTTAAATTTTTTGAATATTTTCTATCTGAGCTTAGTTGAATCCATGGATGCAGAACTGGCAGATATGGAGGGCCTACTGTATTTGTTTAGATTTTTTCCTCAGGGAAACCCAGAAATTAAATCACTTTGCCAACAAGGCCAGGAAAACAAATCATTTGTGTTGTGGCTAAGCCATAAGGCTCCCATCATAAACACAAGCAGAGCCTGCACAGCTTTGCTCTCACAAAGCCATTTGGGGGAAGATTTTTATGGCAACAGCTGAAATGTTTCTACCAAAACAACACCTACACTTTGCTAGAGTTATTTTCGGAGGAGAAGGTTTCCCCTACTGCTGCTTAAATCGTCCAAATGTGTAGTGAAAAGCCTAGGCTCGCAGTGAATCTGGCAGCCCTGGCAGGAGACTTCTCTGCCACTTCTTGGCTGGGTGACCTGGGGCAGGTCACTTAACCTCACTGACCTCAGGCCTCCTCCTAAACTAGGAATCTCAGCACCTTAGAGTCATCCTGAGAACTGATAAGATGATGCATGTTTAGCACCATGGCTACATAGTAAGTATTCAAAAAATGGAAGCTGCATTGATTTGTACCAAATTTGATGCTAAATACCTTGAATACCTTAAGGAATAAAGATACAAGAACCTATGGGTAAGCCATATTTAAAGACACCACATTAAAAGTAATATGAAAGTGCCAATGTGCATGACAGTATATGTACACAAATCATGGAACCCTATTTATCCCAGACCACTTACTTTGTTTGCTTTTCCTCAACTCTTTAGGACTGGGTTATGGAGAAGAAATCAGTCAAAACTCTCAGAATAGCTACACTAGACATCATAAAGTCCACTAACTGAAACTTCTATATTTAATTCATCAATAATGTTAACTAATAGCGTTGAGCATTCACCAAGTTTTATGCACCTAGCAAGGCATTTCTTATGGTTTAATTACTATATTTATCTTTCACATTACACACCTGGAGATGTGTCATGGACACTGTGATGTGATGCTCAGACACTGCTTCAACTGAAGGATTGATTCCTTGCTATTGTGAGTGATGCAGGCAGAATGCCCTCAACTGTCAGTCCTCTCTGGAAAATTCCCTCAGCTGGAGGAAGTTGTTCCATTCATGGTCAACTGCCTCCAATGGTCAACATCAGTGAATAAGGGCCCAACCTGCTTCAGAAGGTTGACTAAGGCTCTTGTTAAGATTGCACTGCAGTTCAACTTCTCCCTCTGCCCAGTCCTGAATCTGTCCTTTCCCCTCCACAGATGTTGTTAATCTCAAGAGTATTCGAGAATAAACCTCTGCACACCAACCTCCAGTTGGGAGTTTGTTTCCCAGGAAACTCATATTGAGACAACTTAGGTACTGAAATTACTTTCATTTTTTTAGATTTAAAAAAAGTCAGTCTCAGGTTAAGAAACTTGCCCAGAGTCACATAGCCAATGAGTAGCACAGACAGGACTAGGATGCAAACATTCTAACACCAGAGCGCAGGCTCAAAACCACTGTGCTCTATTGCTTAAAAGAGTTTTCATTGTTATGTCTAATGAAATAAACTGCATAACATGGATGTCATCTGCACAGTACGTTGCAAGAAGCAAATCAGGAGGGAAGTAAGGGTTGCAAGAGAAGGCAAATTCAATAAACCATTATTAGTCAAAGTCAACCAGAACACAGAAACTACTCTAGGTCTTTCAAATCAGGTGACTTGTTACAGATGTGAGAATGACTGACAGACCACAGAGGGACAGTGAGGCAGCCCAGAGACTAGCAACTGAGGAAAGCTGCTATCTTCCCTAACAGGTGGGATAATGGAAGGATGCGACGTTATCAGAGCCTAGAGGCTAGAGCCAACTGACAGAGACCAGGACAACAGCTGTGGAGATCAGGCTGCTGTGGAGAAAAGGGGAGTCTGGTGAGAGCTGATTGGAAGAGACATATGGAAGAGACACATGTGTTCCTAGAGATACCAAAGAAAGCAGAGAGGCAGAGAAACACACCCTGACCTCTCTCTCTTCTGGCCCTCCAGTTTTCCACCAGTGCTTCCTGTTGGCTACACCTACCTGGAGGCCAGAGGGCAAGGGAACCCTCTGAAAACAAACAAGGAATACAAGAATTTAAAAAGCAGATCTGTCTAAAGCCAAGGTTAGAGCTAAGTGGCCCACATACTCCAGAAACCCAAGCAAACAATAACAATAACAACACCTTACACTTACATGGCTCTTTACAAGGCATGTTCCTATATTACTGCACAGTTCAATAACTGATGTCTAAAAGGATGAGGCTGGAAGTTTCAATTATTCTGTTTATTAAATCAGGGAAACACATCTGTTAGACCAGAAATATTTCCATCATGAAAACAGCTACTTTGACAGTGCTAAATGGTTAGGATTTCACTATCAAAATTTTATTTACGTAGCACAAATTGTTCCCTACCAATGTCAGGTAAGTTAGGTGTTAATGTGCCAGCTATTCTAGAAGGCTGGGTCTCCCTTCACAATTGTATCTTCTGTTTGATAAAGAAGGAACTAGAACACAAATTCTTACTCTCTGCTCAGAAGTCCTCTGTTGACTTCCCTGATGCAGGAGAAATTCTTGGGGGGAGGGAAGAGACAGGAGAAAAAAAAAATCTGAAAACGAAACTCTATTACCAAGGATCTCCAGCCACAGTATTCAGCAATCACTCAATGCTTAACTATCCTTACCCTTTGCCCTTTGTGAGACACCTAACAAGGCATGACTACTCTATTCTTCCTATTTCAAAAATCATTTATATTTCATTTCCTCCAGGAGGAATGTGATTTGTTCCTATATAAAGATTGCAAATACATTTCAGTCCCTTCCACCCCACAACAAAGCTTCTTTGAGGTAATTAAAACTCAATTGGCTTGAGAATCTGGGTTCAGTGCCCAGATTTGCTTCTAGATAGCTGTTTGGATTGAAGGAGCCCAATTAACCTCTCTGGGACTGTCTCCTTCATAACTGCCAACACAATGCAACTAGAACTAGATGATGTCCACAATCCTTTCAGCCCTCAATGAAATAATTCAATAGAAAGACAATAAAGACCTGTGCAGACCCAGATGAACTCTCTCTTCCTTGACATGGCACAGACATCTATTTGTGAGGCTGCTTGGCTGCTTATCAGTATCAAAAGTACAGTTCTGTGGCCATGGCATGGAGAAAAGTCTGACCTCGTTCCTTGCTCAATTGACTGTGATCTCATCCTGCAATTTCTAAGTTGGGATCTAGGATAGTCTGACTGCAAAAAGAGCACAATTCTCCCTCCCTGTAACCACAGCCTCAGCTATGTAACTTTGTGGTGCCATTCCCACTCTAGAATTGGCTGTGTGACTTCCTTTGGCCAATGGAAATATTAGCACACATGATGCAAAGAAAGGCTTGAAAAGTGCTTGCACAACTGAGTTTGCTCTCATTCTTGCTCCTCTGCCATAGCCAGGAGTATATGCTAGGTCTAGTATCTTAGGATGAGACACATATTTAGCAGGGATGAGTCACCCTGATCTAGCATAGATGTTAGCTATGCCACCCTAGGTCAGCTAACAGCTAGCTGAGCCCCTAGACACATGAACTAACCCAGAGCTGCCTGCCCAGCCCATAGCTCAGCACAGACACATGAATGAGATCAGCTGAAATCAGTCAAGCATTGAGCAGCTGAACCCCCCGAAACTTACAGGCTAAATATATATATATATATGTTATTCTATTCCACTGCAGTTTTGTGGTTCCTTATTATGCAGCATTATTGTGGCAAAAGGAAATGGGTACATATTCCTTGGAATACTAGTCCTTAGCCAGACTGTAATGACTATTTTTGGAACAAAGTTTCCTTAGTTGTGAAACAAGTTGATGACATCCTATGCACCTTAACATAAATTAATGTATTTAAGGATCTAGAAGCCCCACAATAAAAAAGTCTATTTAACTTTGTCTAACTCATATTTCCCACAACCTATTTTACCATAGACCTCCACGTATGATTCCCTAATCAGATTCTCCCCTAGCCTTAGACCCCAATTCTGGGTTGAACCTCTATCCAATCTTTTTGCCAGTCAGGCCATGTCTTTTATTTTCTCTTACAAGATGATTAGTGGACGCTTCAAAAGCAAATTAACAAAACACCTTAAGAGGAGGACTTTGATATCACAAAAGCTTATATTGTTTATAAGCAAAGTTTAATTAGAAATAAAAGATAAAATGTTCCAAAAATATCTGAAATCCACTTATGGTCTAATTTCAGCTCTCTTCTATTTACACTTTAACAAAAGCATAATGCTGACCTTGCCAATTCCTTCCTCAGCATTCTTCAGAGGCTCCCCACTGCCATCCTCTTATTATAATTGCTTTTAAAAACTAACTGAGAAGCTACCAGGCTGAGATGACTCTGGCACCTTGGGTTCCTAGGTAAGTAAACCAAAACCTAATCAATGTGAAAAATTGAAATACCATGTAAAGAGTCAGAAACTACCAATTAACCTCTAACTAGGGACTTTCCACTTTAACCAAATACTTTTGTCTTGCTTCCTAGAACACCTTATAAAAATGTTCCCCTTGTGCCCTTTCAGTGGAACTCTGAACCACTTACTACCTGATGCTGCCCAATTCATGAATTACTATCTACACGAATAAATTCTTTAAAATGTTAATGTGACTATTTTACCTTTTAACACAGTTTACAAGCCTTCACTGACCTGGTCCCTGATTCCTTATCCATTTTATCTCCTTTCTCCCTCACCCCTAGTCTTGTGTGTACATGCTATCCGTCCTGATCTACTTTTAATACCATCAAATGGGCCATGAGCTACTGCTCTGAAACTCCAGAGTTTGGTCATATTTGAGGTGAACCTGAATCACGCAGCTTTGAAATAATGTGATACAAAAGCACTAATATGGTCTCACATTAATTTGGATCAATGTAGGCACCCTCCCGAAACAATTCTTCAAGAATTGTAGTTTTGATGCTGGCTGGGGCAGAGGAAACTCTAAACTCTGTTTACAGAGTGGCCACAGGGCCATGTTAGCTGGTAAATGAAAATACCCACCATCTTTTGACACAATTATTTTGAATCATGGGAGTTCCAAATTTGCAAGAACTTCAGAAATACAACCCTCACATAAAATATGACCTCTAGAACATGGAGTTTCTTCTGCTGGAAATTCTTCCTCATCCCTTAACCACACTCTAGCCCAAACATGCAGTTCTTCCAGCTAACTTCAATTTGCCCTTTATGTATCAGTTGAGGTAGTACTGCTTCCTGGAAGCTTTCCCTAAAACCCCCCAAAACAGGTCAGGAGACCTCTCCCCAAGACAGAATTTACCTGATATTAACATTTTCCCACTGTAAATGCCTGGCATTTATTCTAGACTCCTTGATAGGAGAGATCCTTGCTTATTCCAATTTAGGTGGCTCACAGATGATCAATGAATGTTGCATGGGTGGGTGCATGAATGGAAAGATAAATGGGTAGATGGAAGATGAAATGAACGAATGGGAAGGCACACTAAATACATGACTGATTTTTGCTGAACATTCTCTCCCTATCCTCTCCCCTGCCCAATGTCAAGAAAAGATCATTACAAACACTAGGCAACAGCAGGGGAAAGAAGACCAAAAAAAAAAAAAGAACCTTGATAATTGTATCAGCTGCATAAGAGTGATCATTATGAATTTTGAATTAATGTAGACACATTTTTTTGACGTGAGAGCACTTGTCAAAAATATAAAACACACCCAGAATAAAAGTAGGATGCAGTAGTGGCTTTTCCTAATAAAAATAAAATTTGCTGAAGATGCATCTTTTATTTTTTAGAGAAAAACATTTTAACTCATTTGTTGAGAGTGAAGGATTCACTCCAAGAATTGTGCTATGTAATGAATGTGGCCTCTTTGACACAGCAAACAAAGGTGCAGTGAAGGACTTTCTTAAGAGCTCAATGGTTCAGATTTCCTGCTTCTCATCACAAAAACACACTGGAGAAATATTTTTGTTTTCACTCACTTTCACCTTGGATACATTTCACTATCTCAGTTACCCCAGTTGTCCTCTTCAATGAGGACAGAAATGAGTGCAAACATAGCTAAGATGGTTTAAAACCAAAAAAGCCATCATCTCTGATGTTTCTTCTCACATGGCTTTGGATCCCAGACTGAAAACACAATACACCTCTGACACTTTTAGGCAGAGCTAGGAAAATAGCTCTGCCACTGATTTTAAACATCGTCCTAACTGACACCATGGAGAAGTCTTAGGCAATGTTACATGAATGATCTTTTGGCTGGGTATGTGTATGGCCTTGTTCTCTGCGACTTAATTTTATTTGAACTTCCTTCTCCTTCTCCTCCTCCCCCTCTTCCACCTCCTCCCCCTCCTCCCCCTCCTTCTTCTCCTCCCCCTCCTTCCCCTCCTTCCCCTCCTTCCCCTCCTTCCCCTCCTTCCCCTCCTTCCCTCCTTCCCCTCCTCCCCCTCCTTCACCCTCCTCCTCCTCCTTCCTTCTTCTTCTTCTTTTCTTTTTTCTTTTGTAGAGATTAGGTCTCATTTTGTTGCTCAAGCTGGTCTTGAACTCCTGGGCTTAAGCAATCCTCCAGCCTTGGCCTCCTGAGCCACCACACCAGCCTTTAACTTTCTTTAAACCCCTTAGATACTATATCTGCAAAGGGCTGTATAGTATTTTCACTAGCTAGAAAAATCCAAAACAATTTTCTATAGATTGTTTTAACCTTAAAGTTAAGCAAAGGTGTAATCTGCTGCTTATGTTTTTCAGGTTCCTTTGTGTCATATTTCCCTATTGTTTGAACTCTTTTAAAAAGTCCCACATCAAAGTACAAGTAAGAACCTAGCCATTAGTTGTATCTATCAACAAACACATCAATGGTCATACCAGGAAACACAGTAGTTGGTTCTCCCAGACATCAACCTTAAAGATGTGGTACAGCCCAGCTTCTCCAAGCAGTTCTGTCCTTCAGAAACTTACTAACTTTCAAGAATTTATTTCTGCCTCCTACAGCTTGTTTTTTCTGCATGCGTTCTTTCAAAAGACATCTGCATCCCCTGGGAAAAGATAAAAGTGATACCAAATAAAACTAAAAGCAAACTTCAGAAAGACTTCTCAAGGAAATGCTCCCAAATAAAGAGTAATTTCTTCACTTTGTTCTTTTCTTTCTCTCTTTAACTCTCCAACAAAGGTAAGTCCCTCAAGACTGTTTATTCTTCTCATTTATAAAAGCATCCACCAGGTAACCAAATTAAGATCCCTTTCGCAGAAGGAAGCCCAGCAAGCTAGTCCCCTGATACTATGAAGCCATAGCCACCAGGATTCCCACAAAGAACAAGTGTATCCACCCTGCATTTCTTGCCAATGCTGTTCCTTAATTGGCCATGAATAGTTACAGTCAGCCCCAGCAATTTCTGTACCCTGTATAGTATAATCTCCTAAAACATCAGCTGAGAGTTTAAAAGCCAAATTTTTAAATAGCATCCAATTAATAATCATAGTAATAATGAAAGAATTGCCAAACTGCAACGTGAATTCTGAAGTCGAAAGTGGAGGCTAAGCTAAATGAACCAAAACTATCCTTCCATCATCCCTCCCCTCCACCGTTTTTTAAATGTTACATTTAGTACTAAAACTTTCTGGAACTAGATAATGTGAAATGTCAGGATTTTATATTTCAGGTTCTATTTGCTCATTCAACATTTACTGAGCACTGACTATGCCTGAATATAAAGATAGAAATTATTGACAGCTGATCTCAAGGAAATCAAAATTCCACTCAAAAAGAAGTTTCTAACAGAATTTGTTCCATTCACTCAACAAATGTTTACTACTAAGTACCTGTACTGTTCTAGGCATTTAAGATGTCCATGCATGATACAGACAGAAATCTCTGCTGGTCATGGAACTTCAATTTTAAAGAGGGAGATTGACAACAAACGAGTCAGCCAATGGTCTAGATATTAGAAGACACTAAAGGTTATGGAGGAAAAAGACTAAAGTAAGGAAAGGGACAGGGTACAAGTCACAGGGATGGCAACGCTAAAAGAAAGGCCCCAATTGGCAAAGATTTGAAGGAGGTGAGGAACAAGTCCTGCAGATATTGTAAAGAAGTTTTCAGGCAGAGGGAGAATGTGCAAAGGCCCTGGGGCAGCCATGCCCAGTGTGTGTAAGGAAAAGCAGTTGGCAAGGTAAGCCAACATGGAGTGAACAAAGGAGAAGGTAGTAACAGATGAAGTCACAGATTAAGAGGAAGGGATCGTGCCGGGTCCTGGGGGCCCTTGTGAGTGCTTTGGCTTACTCTCTGAATGAGGTGGGAAACCACTTTAGACTAGGAGCAGAGCAACGTGATCTGATATCTATTTCAGAGGCATCATTTGGGTTGCTGTGTTGAGAACAGACTGCAGATGGGCAAGGGCTCAAGCAGGAACAGACAAGCTCCAAGGCTACTGCAGAATCCAGGTGAAGAAGGGTGATGACTGGACCAGAAGGTAGTGATACCAGCAATACAAACTGCTTAAATTTGGGATATGTTGTGAATGTAGAACAACAGAATTTACTGTGGAATTAGATGTCAGTATCTGAAGATATGGGACATTCTTTTTTCACTTCCCTGCTTAAAATGCCTAGTAAAACTTCCAAGTTTGTGTTCATTGGATTTATTTAGTCCAACAGCATCTAATGATGCACTCATTTGCACCTCCAGCCTTTATCTTTCAATCAACCCACAGTTATTTAACATTGCTTATAAGCTATTCCATTCCTCTGGTCCACACAACCTTGGCATGACCATCCATTTCCAATCTTTGTACTGGTGATCGTGGAAATAATTTTCCCAGATTCAAGATCCCTTTATTTCTTCCTTCTTTGTATTCCTCACTATGAATCCAGACATGAAAATCTACCCATTCTTCCTCTGAACCCATTTTGTGCACTTCCCTCTCTCTTAGTTTCTATCACCACCCTTGTGATGCTGACCACAACATCTCCCAGGAGGTGTCTCTGGCTCCAGCCTCTTCCTCATCGAAACCACCTCACCAACTGCAAAGGAAATAATGTTCCAAATCACAGGTTTTATGATATGACTTCCTCTGCTTGCAAGCATTCCACCTCTGCACTTGGCCTCCAAGGATCTCACTCAGTGGCTTGCCATAGTCCTCCACTCTCTAACCTCCCACCCCTACCCTGTATACCTTCACTGCCTTTGGTGTGTGAAAGGGCATTCCTGCTCCTTCTCACACTTTAACTTTCAGACATGGGGCTTTCACAGCCTAGAATGCCCTCTCCCTCTACTTTCTAGGCAACTTTTCCTAAAACTACTCATCCATGGAGATTCAGCTCAATGTCTAGTCTTTCTATAAAAACACTCCTGACTGCTCCATCCCTCATTTAATTCCTATTATTCCCTTTTTATCTGATTGTTGCACTGGGACCTCATGTCATATATGCATGCCATAATTCCTGGGTAGGTATAAATTTCAAGATTATATACCAACTTGTATGTGTCTTTACACCCTCCACGGAGATACGTATGGAGTGTTCAATACATATTTACAGCATTAAATTATTTCAACGAAATTAAGTGAACTTAAACAAGATTGCACCCACCTTTATCTCAATCTAAAAGTGGGGATTGAAAAATCCTAGCATGCAAAGAGTGTAGAATCTTTAAAGAAAACAACATCTCAGTTATTTCCTTCTCCATTTTTATGTTTCCCATCTGGTATTTTGATTCTTTTACTAACTTACTAACTTTCTTTTTAGATAAATAGCAAGCCACAGAAGAATTGGACAAAAAGTTTTGGTTAGGGTTATCTCATGGAGATTATGCTCAGAGGTGCATCCGTCATATCCCAAGCTGTAATCTAACCAATCTTTTTGGCTTGCAGCCAAACAAGATACTGGCTTCATGGGAGAACAAATAGGAATGGAATGAGTAGTTCTGGCCCAATGGTCACAAAGTTCAGCCATCACTGAGATCTCTGTGTACAGATTTAGGGCCCCATGAGGGTAGAAGCATAAAGAAAAGAAAAAGTTGGCTTTTAATCAGGCACTTATGGACCATCTCTGGGCAGGAACTCTTGCTACATTTCAAACTAACATGGAGCCTCTACCCTTAACAATAGGACTTCACTGATTCACATGGTATCACCAATGGGGATGAGTGGGAGTCCCCAATAAACTATGTCCTTATATTCCCTGAAACGAGGCTAGTCTTAACTTCTTTCATCAAGATAAATATTCTCTCCCCTTGGTCCTTTCTTCTTCAGGGCAACTACCTCTGTGTTAGTCCGTTTTGCATTGCTATAAAGGAAAACCTGAGACAGAGTAATTTATAAAGAAAGATGGTTTACTTAGTTCACGGTTCTGCAGGCTGTATAAACATGGCACCAGCTTCTGGTGAGGTCTCAGGAAGCTTTTACTCATGGTGGAAGGTGAAGGGGGAGCAGGCATATCACATGGGAAGAGAGGGAGCAAGAGCGATGACAGGCTCTTTTAAACCACCAGCTCTCACATGAATTAATAGAACAAGAACTCACTCATTACCACGGGGAGGGCACCGAGACATTCATGAGCAATCTGCTCCCATGACCCAAATACCTCCCACCAGGCCCCACCTCCAACATTGGGGATCATATTTCAACTTGAGATTTGGAGGGGACAAATGACCAAACCATCTCAACTTCTAATTTTTAAATCATGCAAATAGCAAACACTTATCAGTACCTAACATAAGCAATGCATGGCCACTGCAGCCCTGAGGAAGACAGACACATTCCTCTGCCTTCTAGAGCCTTCAGTGGGAGGCAGATCATAATCAAGTAGCCATACTGGTATAAGGTTACAAAGTGTGATAGCGAAATGAGGGAAAAGGAGATGGACAGGGGATGTGGCTTAATCCAGAGTGTTCCATGCTCCCCTCAGGAAGTGATATTTGAGCTGAGATCTGAAGAGCAGGTTAGAAGTTAGCTGAGAGATAGGGACCAGGAGAGAGAAGACAGCCTTCTTGTCTCAGGGAGACAGAGCAGAAAGGAAAGAGGCATATTAGACAAACTTAAAACAAAAAAGCAAAGCTGAAAAATGAGGGAGAGAATGGCTCCAGAAAAAGTTAGAAGGCAGATGTCAGGCAGAGCTCTCTGGACCATGGAACGAAAAGTTATCTCAAGCCTCAGAGGAACGGCCAGGCACAGAGCGTTCTCTCAAATAATCTTCAAAGCACTAATCCCACCTCAGCCCCTTCAAAGAAAATCTTTAATAGCACAAGACTTGGCCCTGTCAACCACAGGTGACTGGATGGTCAGCAACCAATATGAATGTCCCTTGGGAGCATTTGAACTGAGAGACACAGAGGCTATAGGCAATTCGTGATGAACACTTACGAAAGTTTCTGTGAATAGTGGTGGCTGGGGACACGTGGAACATGTTGGGCTTTCTGCAAAAAAAATGTTTTAAATGGTTTGTCACTCCTCCTGTTGGGAAGTCAAGTCTATTTCCTCTCTCCTGGAAGCTGGCCCTGTGACTGCTTTGACAGAATGCACTGGGAGTGGTCACCCAGGACTTCTGAGCCCTTGACTTAAGGGAACCGGCAACTTCCACTTTTGCATGTCTATAAGCTCCCTCTTGGAAGCCAGCTCCCTGACTGTGAGAAGCCCAAGCCACATGGAAAGAAACTACATGGAACAGAGCTGAGATGTTCCAGCTGGCATCCTAGCTGAACTCCCATCCAATAAACACATCAACTACTAACCATGTGAGTAAGTCCTCTTGAGCATTCCAGCTCATATGAACCCCCAGAGAACTTCAGCCCCAGCCAACATCACATGAAACAGAAGAACTGCCCAGCTGAGCCCAGTTACCACCCAGACTCATGAAAGGCACCAAATGGTGGTGGTTGTTTTAAGCCAGTAAGTTTTGGAGTGGTTTGTTAAAAAGCAAGAGATAACTAAAACAGAATATAGATAGAACATGATTAGCAAACAAGATAAGGAAAGAATAAAACAGATAGACAAGAAGACACTCTCTGCATGACAGGGAGTATAAGCTTAATTCTGGACGTTGGCATTCTATTAATAGTTCCATGATACCTGACTGGACTTTGTTCCTCTCCCTGTACTTCATGAGACCTCAAGTTTCTAGACAATGTAATGACCTTTAACATGACCAGTTTAAGGGGTTTCCATTTACAAAGGCTTTGACTATAATACCCATGTACTATAGTTACCATTTTGCTCATGCCTCTGGAGTGGAATTCTTGTTTATCAGTTTCCTACTTAGTAAGCAGCACTCAAAAATTCATTGCATCTATAACTGTTGTAATGATAAGACAGTCTTCATCAATTAGCCCACCTTATAATGTCAAGATTGCTGACCCCTTAAGCTTTAGGGACTAGAATAATTAGAAGGAATAAGGCACAAATATCTCTTAAGGTAGGTGTATCCAGATATGTTCTGCTAAACAGGTGATTGTGAAGTATGGCTGCTAATATAATCATTAGTAATAGAAAAGGCAATCCACCATATTTCCAAGCAACCCATCATATTTCCATATTTTAGGTAATTCTATGGTGATACAAGGTAATTGTGTAATGGCAAAATTAGTATAAGTGCACACAAATGTGAGCAAAGCTGTGTAGTGACAGAAGATACCAGTGGGTTTTCTCCCTGTTTTGAGATGCTCCTGAATTAAAATCATACATTGTTCAGTATTTAAAACATGTGCTATATGATAATCTAGCAATATATTTCCCATTAAATGTCTAAAGATTCCCAAAGATATTATTTTTGTTTTGTTTACACTCCCCTAACATTTTTAGAGTATACTTTTACTAATATTTTTAGTCTATATTATTTTAAGTGATGATGCATATTAAGAATCAGATTACCATTCTATCCTATGGCCTGAAGTCCAGGCATTTCTCCAAAGGCCACCAACATTTCTCCCAAATCACGTATCTCACTGAATCTTCAAGCCACCAGGAAATGCACACCTTCCTTCATGCCATTCCTCCTCTTATCTTCCTGATAATTCATTATCATCCTTCAAGACCCAACTCAATGTCACTTGCTCTATGAAACATTTCTGTCATTCACAAACCTCTCTGCCTTTTCTTGACAGACTTACTTATAAATCCTCATTTATATGCACATAAAATTCTCTACATACTTATAATACTTAAAAATATTTGTCACAAGTATTTGTTTGGGCTTCTATTTTCCAAACTACATTGTGATTTCCTTGAAAGCAGTGATCAAATATCATTCATTATTGAGTTAATGGTACTTAAGCAAAGTGCCTGAATCACAAGAGGCCCTCTGTAAATACATACAGAATGGGTGTTTTCTGTTGCTAGTGCCTTATTCTAAGCAGCTTGAAATGCCTTTCACACCAGCTTTAAAAAAAAAAAAAAAAAAACTTGAGAAAAATAAATTATAACCCATTAAAGGGACAAGAAACATAAGGAATTAAGAGGAAAATACTTACTTATCTAAAATTAGCACACATGAGAGGAATCTCTGAAATTTCCAGATGGATAGATCCATTTCACCCTTTTATTTCTTTGAATTACAAATTTTTCCATTTTATAGAGTTAAATACATTATAATTAACTGCATACATGGTCATAATAAGGCAGAACTTCCAATTTTCAATTCACTACCTAAACAGAGCTTCCCACAGAGCAGGAAAAAAACAGATTACCAATTACAACCTAAGGCACCCCTCCAAAAAAATCTTCTTTAGTAAGTAACCCTTCTTTGTTAATGGATCCTACATGCTGAGTGTCCTTAGGGCTTGAGTACAATTTATGCCTCATTATCTTATACCTTCATAACGTCTCTAGCTGTTTCATTTCATCTGATTCTGTCTAGAGAGTAAATGCCTCAAAGATGTTGCCTCAGTCAGGGTCCCAGCAGGAAACAGATGGAACACTCAAACGGGGCAACAAGGGAGTTTAATAAGAGGTTATTTACCAGGTGTGGGCAGGGATTAGGGAAACCATGCAGGGAATGTGATGTGTCCTAGGCCTGAAGGAGTAAGACGACAGAGCTACAGAAACCAAGAATAGTATTAGAATGACAGAAGAGATCTTCCTGGTCGACTGTGGCTTCCAGGAGGGGGACAGAGTCAACCAACAGCATGTTGGCAAGAAGAGACCCGGGAGTCTCTTAGCAACTGACCTCACAGTTCTCCTCCCTCCAGTCTCCTCTAGAAGCTCCCACTGCCTGAACCCATTCTAAAGCCAGAGGGCAAGGAAGCTCACCAATGTTGCAATTAATGCCCAGCCTCAGGAGGAGAGCAGGCTGGAGAAAGTGAAGAGTGATTCTCAAGCGGCAAACAGAATATCCAACACTGATGGTATCAGTTTCAATATTTATTTCTCAGCTCTATCCTTCCCATATGAAAGCAGTAAGTATATGATGGAAAGAGGAAAGAGCAAAGACAAGGTGTTTGTCATATTGGAATCGACTGTGGGTAGAATATGCACTTACACCCATTTACAATTCTGAGTGCACACAGAAGTTGCCAGTGATCTGCCGATCCCTCCACCTTCCCACTGATTCAGTTATCAACCACACTTAGAAAGCCTTCCTCTAGGAACTGAAACCCTCTTTTGTAGACTTTTCAGCTACAAGTGCAAGGAGTAAGGCTTCCAGGAAAAGCCCCCAAGCAGTGACCTAGGAGCTGGTAAATAAATAGCCCAGCTCCTTGCCTGCCTCTCCTGTGGGACAACTAGGAAGCATATTCTACCCAGTCTCCAAAAGGGCCCCAGCGCAGAGGAGCCTCAGTTGCCCACAGTGGAATCTGCTTATCAGCACAAACTGTACTGGCTGACTTTCCTTCCTTATCTCACTTCCTCCACTCCCCTACTGGTGCTTCCCAGGACCACCTCCCAAGTGAGCTACTTGCACTCCAATCCTTGACTCAAACCAGCTTTGGGAGAAGCCAACCTAAGACAATGCATAACTAACAACCTACACTTCTGAAAATAGACTCACTTTAGAGTGTGAGGATATTGTGTCTGGGGGGTTTGTGTGTGTGCATTTATGTGTACAAGAAATGCTGCCTACAGTTTTTACTTTGCACTAAAGTAAAAACATACTGACCTTGGGGTCAAAAAGTTTTGACTTCTAGTCCCCAGCTTGGCTTCAGACTAGCTCTGTAAACTTCATCAAATAATTCAACCTCCCCAGGCCTCAGTTTTCTCATCTGTCAAATGAACTTAGATAAGGGAGCTCTAAGTTTCTTGTCCAACCTAAAAGCTTGCTAAAAATTTACAGCAGTAAAAGGGACATGAATTATGTGTCCCAGTACTAGGACTTACTCACAACTCCATTCTTCAGTGGATTTTCTTAGACATAGGTAATTCAGGAAAAGCAAAATGTGCTTTTCTATACAATAGAAAAAAGAACTTTTAGAAAGTAAAGATTTAACTTATTAACCAAATGGCTATTAGATATTATTTTAATCAAATTTTCTAGGTTTGACAGCATAAATATAACCAATCATTTTAAAACTCATAAACCTTGCATAAACATCTATTGGAAACCCTCTTAACCCATTATAGGATACACCTATGAAAAATCAAGGTGGGGAAATTAGAAAAATCAAGCCTGGAAATTTCTTATAAATTAATACCCTCAAGAAACAAAGTCGTGCTTTGTAGTTCTGGTTCTGCTGTAACTTCATATGTCTCCATGGGCAAATCATTTCACTACCTCATTCCTCACACCCAACACAACACTTCCAAGAGAGGCAGACCTAGGATATTCCATAAACAATGATCAACCAATGAATTCAATAATTACCCTGAGCCTTAGTTGTTTTTGGTGTACGAATTGTTCTTTTTTTTTGCCTTTGTTTGGGGGTTAGTTTGTTTTTTCAGTGTTAATAAGGTATACTTGACAAATAAAAATTACATGATCATTAAAGTTAAATTGTATATTTGGCTCTAGTGAAGTATACTTGACAAATAAAAACCTTGTGTGTATATAAATATATATACACACACATTGTGCAGAAGTTGGGAGGGTTGCACTATCTATATCATTTTGACCATTTCTTTCTACCCTAACATTCCCTCTTGAAATGAAACAATATAGTAATCTAAAATTCTACAGCTTAAATGATTATATTTCTTGCCTTGAAAGCTATTATCTTCTGCCAAAAGGAGCCATTCTACAGCAGTGCTTACCTACTCAATGGCAAAAGTCATTGGATCCCAAATTTTCATAAACTTTAAAAAAAACTGGTGCTTGACATACAGTGTCATGGAATGAATAAAACTATGATTTCTAGCTTTCCTATTTAAAATAATGCCAAAATTCTTTCCAACCACCAAATAGGGAAGATGATTAGAATAAATTAGACAGCTCTTTCACTTTTCTTCCTAACTAGCACATTCATAACAAGTATACAATTTGTTACCAAATGAAAAACATAAAAAGTAACAATTAGCCTCTGAGAAGGACTATCTCAGATCATGGGGGATGCTCCTACTTTTTCTCTTAGGCAAACAGAACTGTGGGTATTGGAAACGGGAGGCAGAACAGGAACCAAAAGGAAAGTTCTAATTTTGTATTTTTCTGGGCACACTATCTAAAAAATGGCTTCCTTCCAACTTCCACCAACATGAAGACTGGTCAGCTGCTTCTTGATGATATTTCTTCTGAGTTTCTGGGCCAAGATGGAGAAGGATATTAAAAAAAAATGGGGTTATACAATGTCATTTACCAAAAAGTTACATATTAATTAAATTAACTTAACGCAATTATAAATTTGAATGAAGTTAGAAGTACTAATTTATTACTTATGCTAAAAATTATAAAATTATTAAGTAACAGTAAATTACCAAGAAGGAAAATAGTAAATTACTGTGGAAATGTTAACATGAAGATCTATAATCTACTTTCTATATCAGTGGTCCTCAAAGTTGGATGCATAACAGAAACGTGTGGGAAACTTAAAAATTCTGAAACTCAGGAAGACCAATTATACCAACAGCTCTCGGGGCTGGACACCAACAATGGTATTTTTTGAGGAACCCAGATGATACTGATGTGCAGGCAAGATTGAGAACAACTGGTCTATATTATGCTAAATTAATGTTAATGCGGCCTTGGGGCAAAAGACAGTGCCTTGAACCAGTCCTTCAATTCTCAAAAATTCTCCCCTACCCTGGTCTTTACAGCAGGACATTTGAGGCACAAAGCTTTGTCTTCACACTCTTTGCATGTCTTACGTTGTCTCTCAAAGCTACCTGGCGTATTGTGAAGCCCACCTGGAGTTGATACTAATGTCTCCTAAAGGTTTAAAACGCAAAAAGACAGAGGAAGAACCACTGTGAAGTGGCATTAAAGTCATGTGCACAGGGAGAGCTGCTGTCCACAGTGCCTCCATGGGAATGATTCACCCAATGTGAGGAAAGCTCGCTGAGGGTGGGCCAGCTATCAACTCATGCAGCTTCAGCCCCTTTTCCAGTAGTGGTCTCACGCAAACATTCATTCTTTCCATCAAATACTTCCTAGCCGTGTAGCCTAGTGCTAGCTCACCCTGAACTCACAAGCTTGTAGGGACAACAGATTTTAAAAAGTAATTGCAGACTGGGTGTGGTGGCTCACACCTGTAATCCCAGCACTTTGGGAGGCCAAGGTGGGTGGATCACCAGAGGTCAGCAGTTCAAGACCAACCTGGCCAACAAGGTGAAACCCCATCTCTAGTAAAAATGCAAAAATTTGTTGGGCGTGGTGGTGCGCACCTGTAGTCCCAGCTTCGCGGGAGGCTGAGGCAAAAGAATTGCTTGAATCCAGGAGGCGGGGGCTGCAGTGAGCCAAGATCATGCCACTATACTCCAGCCTGGGTGACAGAGCGAGAGTTGGTCTCAACAACAACAAAAAAAAGTAATTGCAACTCAGTGTGATCAGAAAAACAGAAGTATGCACAAAACACAATGATAAAACCCACAGACTATGAGAACAACATAAGCAAAGACCTAAAGGTAAGAAGATATCAAAATAGGAAGTAGTTTGCTGTTGCATAAGGAACATGCATGACAGGTATGAGCCAAAGGTCAGAGGTATGAAATTAGAAAGGGAAGCATCGGCTAGGAGTGAGGGCCTTACCCTACAGCAGTGTTTCTCAACAGAGGCACTACTGACATTTTGGGCTGGATAATTCCTTGTTGTCGGGGGGTGGTCCTGGGCATTGTGGGATGGTTAGCAGCATCCCTAGCTTCTACTTACTAGATAATAGTAGCATCTCTATTTTAGTCACTACAATATAGTATAGTAGTGCCCAAGTATAGTCAATAATGTCTCCATTGTCAGATGCCCCTAGAAGAAAAACTGCCCTTAGTTGAGAACCATTGCCCTAGAGGCAGTGAGGAGCTATTGCATAGGCAGAAATAAGTCAGAAATTTGCCGTTTAGAAAAAGCAATCTGATGGCAATGTAGAGAATGAAATGCAGTGGTGGGCATCACAAATGATAAATCCAATAGAAGAATCCACATATCTGTGTCCATGCTTACAAGCACTTTTATAAGGATATAAAGAGTGTCAGCACTCTCAACTGGATCTAATTTGCTAATTTATTCACCAGGCTTATGAAGAAGAATCAAGTATAGTTTTTCATTATGTTAACCATCTTTACAATATGAAAACTTCCTAAAGTTGGACTCTAGGTTGTAGGACTTGGGGTCACTGCTCTTTTCTTCATAATTCTGTGTCTTTCACAACCTGAATGAATAAAAAGAGCTATTACTCTTAAAGGTAGCTTCCTTAAGTATAGCTATGTGGAAATAAAAATACTGCATGACATTCAGTTGCAAAGGTAGAAGCAGTGATGTCACAATTTAACAACCACACACACACACAAACATTGTGCCCTTGCTTACTATGCTCTTAATGGCATTATAGCATTATGAAATGCAGTCTTCTACAAGCCACAACATACACAAGGTCCCCTTTGTCCTTTTGCACAGACCATGTAAAGTAGAACATGGTTTTAGTTATCTATTGCTTTGTAACTAACTACTGTAAAACTTAGTAATTTAAAACAACAATAAATTATTCTTCACAATTCATTAAGTTGGCTGTGCTCAGCTGGGCAGTTCTTCTGTTGTAAATGGTGTAGCTGAGGTCACTCAATAGACTGCAGTCAGTTGGGAGTTTGACTGGGGTTGGAACATGCCAGATGGCCTCTCATCATTCAGGGTCTCTATCGATGTGGCCAATCACTTAATAGTCTAGTCCAAGCATTTATGTAGCATCAAGGTTGGCTTCCAAGAAGCAGCATTCCAAGAAGACAAGCCCAAATGATTATCAAGCCTCTGCTTGTATCATTTTTACTAATGTCCCATCAACCAAAGGAAGTTATATGGCCAAGTCTAGAGTCAATGAGGAATAGAATAGACAAGGGCATGAGTGACAGGAGGCAGAGTTCCGCAGGGTCACCAAATGTAACCGTCTACCATGGTTGGAACAGGATTTCCTTGTAAACCAGATTCTTTTGCCCAGACTTTTTGAACTACGAACCAACAGATTTATTAAAAATCAGTGACTACATATATGAAACAATCTATACCAAATTAAAACTGGGACCACCACACACGTTAGTCCCTTCCTGGGCCAAACAGAAGCACTCTGATACAGAGGCTATGCCCTTAACCACCAACTGCACTCAAAGGAGCCTATCTCATTCCTTCAACAAGTAAAGTTATTACCGGTCACAGAGATCCAATAATATCTTATTACTGAGGACCCAAGGTAAGATTCAGAGTTCAACTTTCAGGAAGCTGCCTGACTCTAGCTTTAGCTTACTATTTTGTTTCAGAAGGAGGGAGGAAAAGAAGGAAGGAAGCAAGGAAGGAAGGAAAGAAGGAGGGAGGGAAGGAAAAAGGGAGAGAAAGAGGAAAGAGAGATTGATAGATCAGTTAGTCAATTGGTTGATAAATCAATTGATGGGGCAATAGATGTACAGAAAGATTACTAGCTAAACAGAAAGAACTGATCATTCTCAGGTATCTCCAGAACAGAGCAGATCTGGCCCAGAGTAGAAAGTCAGTTATTGCTCCTTGAATTAAAAAAAAAAGAGTCAAGTTATGCTATTATTACCACCCCTAAACATGCAATGTAACTTCACATGATGCTGTTACATGCTGGCCATGAGGCCCATGGACACGCAAGAGGCTTAGAGAGGCTGAGCTGTTTTCCCAGGAAACTCTTAGATTCCTTTCACAAAGAAGAATGGACTTCATTTTATCTGTCTAAATTAGCTCTCCTCTATTTTGATGGACATAATGAATATGATGGTCTGTGTTGGCACAGAGAAACAATGACTAAGTTTGCTTTGCTTGGGCTTCATATTACTTCTTGCTTATCTGATCACAACTTCAATTTATCCTACTTTTTAAAAAGCTTATTTTTTCCAGTTACCACTGTGCTAAGTTAACAAAAAGGATTTCCAACCTCCAGTATATGAAATCAGATAAGTTTGTTCCTAACTTAAGGAGCTAAATTATCATGTGCAAACGTCATCCATGGGTTTCATGGGAAAACAATCCAAAACAGAAAACATCTGCTGTGATACTCTTTCAATGACTTTAAAGAGGAAACCCTTGCAGTGACATTACTGTCTATTTTCTGTAGCTGTAACTGCTTTCTACTTTGAAAGTTATTCATTTACTATAAACCAGCTAGACGACACAGCAATTACAGTAATTTATCTTTTAAATTCAGAAGAGGAAGATCTAGGCAGACTTTTGAAGTATGCATGCATCTACTGCATCATACACAATTAAAAGATTTATTTTTGGTGTGGGGAGTGTGGAAGCTGGCTGCAGTTTTTAGAAAGGCACACATTTTCCCTTTGAAATGGTTTACTGAGTTTCTGCAGTAGCTGCCTTAAATAAGGTTGGTGTGTAAATACTTAAACTAAGCTCCTACATTAACAGCTCCCAAAGATCAATGGAACTTCACACCTCCTTAGAAGCCAGACACCCCCAAAGACACTGAAGCACAGCTCTGACTTACATTGTCGGCTGCATTGCATTTTCATCTTGAGTAGCAGCTCTAGTACAAGAAACTTTATCTGTTTCTAAGCTTGTTGCTAAATACATAATTTAATATTAAAAATACAATACACAGAGAATGTCAAAATGAGCCAAGAACAACAAACTAGATACAACCAAGAGAAGCCCCAGAGGCTAAACATGGTAGCAAAAGGAAGAAACAAGAATCTATATATAGAAAACAACTATCCTATCCAACAAAAGACCTATTTGTTTGTAGAGCTGTTTTTCTTCTTTCTTCGGGATCTAGCTCCATGTACGGTAATTAAATTGGGAGAATAAGTTGAGTTAGAAACGAAGCAAAAATAGAGTTTTGAAAACATGTATAAAATGTCACAACAAGGTTTAAATGCTCATATGAACAGATTTAATTTTATTCGGAATGTAACTTAAATGGGGTGGGAAGGTAGATGTACACCCAACTAAGAATCCACCACAGATATTGAAATCTCACTGTTGCTCTCCAAAAAGCGAGTATCCCTGGGTGTAAATAGATATTCACAGTGCACCTTTTTAACTCTCTTAGATGTGTTCTCCTTTAGGCATACCTTAAGTCAGTATTTGAGAACAAGAAGTTTATTTGGGAGGAAATATTCCAGGAAACACAATGTGACTGAGGAAAAATGAACCAGGGAAGGAAGCCAGTATAGAATGTGATATCAAGCAGATTACCACCAAGGGTAACTGGGGTCTGATCCCACTGGGAAACTCGGGGAAATGTGCAGAATACACTTCTCCAGTTATTCCACCCCAGAAGCAAGGGACCTGGTGTAGTTATACACCAATTTCTATCCTAATTGGTGGGAGGGGGACTGATTTTTTGGCCCATATGTGAGTACAGCAGGTGGTCAGAAGACACCCTCAGGTAAGGAGACACAGATGCAGGCAGTTGGAAATTGGGCATAAAAATGCTAAGTACCAAAGCAGGGATGTGAAGAGAGATTTGCACATCCATGTTCATGCCAGCATTATTCACAATAGCCAAAAGGTGGAAGCAACCCAAGTGTCCATTGATGGATGTGGGATCAACAAAATGTGGTATACACATATAATGGAACAGTATTCAGCCTTAAAACACAAGGAAATTCTGACACATACTACCATATGGATGAACCTTGAGCACATCATTCTAAGTGAAATAAGCCAGACACAACAGGATAAATACTATATGACTCCACTTATGTAGGGAACCTAGAGTAGTCAATATTGCAGAGACAGAAAATAGAACGGTGGTTGCCAGGAGCTGGGGGAGGGAGGAATGGGGGTTTCTGTTCAACGGATATAGAGTTTCAGTTTTGCAAATGAAAAAGTTCTGGAGATGAATAGTAATGATGGTTGTGCAATTCTGTGAATGTACTTAATGTCACTTAACTGTTCACTTAAAAATGGTTAAGATTAGCTGGGTGTGGTGGCTCACGCCTGTAATCCCAGCACTTTAGGAGGCCAAGGCAGCAGGTGGATCACTTGAGGTCAAGAGTTGGAGACCAGCCTGGTCAATAAGGCGAAACCCCGTTTCTACTAAAAATACAAAAATTAGCTGGGCATGGAGGTACACTCCTGTAATTCCAGCAACTTGGGAGGCAGAAGATGCAGTGAGCCAAGACTGCGCCACTGCACTCCAGCCTGGGTGACAGAGTGAGATTCTATTTCGAAAACTAATTTAAAAAAATGGTTAAGATGGTGTGTTAGTCCATTTTGGTATCTCTATAAAGAAATGCCTGAGGTTGGGTAATTTATAAAGAAAGGTTTAATTGGCTCACAGTTCTGCAGGTTGTACAAGCATGGCTCCAGCATAAGCTTCTGGCAAGGGTCTCGGGAAGTTTACAATCATGGTAAAAGGCAAGAGGGAGCAGGTGGTGTCACATAGCAAGAGTGGGAGTGAGAGAGAGAGAAGAGGGGACATACCACACTCTTTTAAACAACCAGATCTCATGTAAACTACTAGAGAAAGAACCCCTCATCCAAGAGGATAGTGCTAAGCCATTCATGAGGGATCCGTGCCCATGATCCAAACATCTCCCACCAGGCCCCACCTCCAACACTGGGGATTACATTTTAACATGAGATTTGGTGGGGACAAACATCCAAACCATATCATATCAAAAATATGGGCCGGGCATGGTGGCTCACATCTGTAATCCCAGCACTTTGGGAGGCCAAGGCGGGCAGATCACTTGAGGTCAGGAGTTCAAGACGAGTCTGGCCAACATGATAAAACCCCATCTCTAATAAAAAAATACAAAAAGTAGCCTGGTGTGGTGGCAGACACCTGTAATCCCAGCTACTCAGGAGGCTGAGGCAGGAGAATCACTTGAACCTGGGAGGTGGCAGTTGCAGTGAGCCGAGATTGTGCCACTGCACTCCAGCCTGGGTGACAGAGAAAGATTCCGTTTAGATAGATAGATGGATGGATGGATAGATAGATAGATAGACAGATAGATAGATTTTACCACCCTTTTTTTAAAAAGTTAAATGTTGAGTAGTATGGGCAGGGCACCTGAAGTGTCTAACAACCCACTCAAAGACCTACCTCAAAGATCTTCAAAGAGAGGCCCAAGGAAAACCATCCATAGAAATCTGGGGAAAGGGACTACTCTACTTAAAAAATCAATTTATTCACTTTTTTTCTCATTATAAGACTAATATATGATCACTGATGAAAACGTAGAAGATACATAAAAATGAAAATAAGAAATTTTTAATCATCTATTATTTTATCACAGAGGTGGCTTTCAGGATGAGCAGTATGAAGTACCTCATGCCTGCTACATAAGGCGTGTTCCCTGAACCAAGAGAAATGGCTTTCCCTAGGAGTTTGTTAGAAATGCAGAGTCTCAGGCTCCCGGACCTGCTGCCTGGGAAGCTGCATTTTAACAAGATACCCGGGTGATTTGTGCACACCTTAGAGTTCAATGAGCATTGCTTTAACACCGCCCTTCTACTTCTGTCTATGATTTCTGTAAAGGGTTAGAGCTACTAAACCTCTAGTGCCTTGGTGGTAAAACATCCACTCTCTTTTGTGGAAAGTAATTCCCATCTAGCTTTAAAATGAGGAAATATAGTATCTGGCACAGAGGATATGCTATGTAAGTATGTGTCTTATGACTGTTAGTATTACAGGTAATGTCAACTGAAAGAAAACCAGTGGAAAGTGACAGCAAAGTAGGACATTTTTACCTAAAATAATAAATTTTATTTTATTTTGCTGGAATAGAAAAATCTATCATAAGGCAAGCTAAAATGGTTTTCTCTCAAGACTGAATGCTTCCTTTGTAACGCAGTTCAGTATTCTTAGACTTTTTTCAGACCTCAAAAAAAAAAAAAAAAAAAAAAGCAAATGAAATGACATGTTAAAACTTGCTCTGAATCTCTCGCATTTCCAAGGCTGCTACTGGTTTGTTGTGCTTAATGTATTTTTTCCTTCATTCCATACCAACTTTGTAAGCAACAATAGGACTTTGTTAGCGTGTGCAATGATGCAATTATAAGTGCATTAGCCCTCTCACTCACAATAAGAATCTGACTTCAGAAACAAAACACAAAATTCACCACCAAAGTAATATGTTATCATGGTAACATATTAAAGAGTTCTTTAAATATGAAGTATACTATCTACTTTTGCATAGATTTAAAACTTAAAATATGGAAGGAAGAGTGAAGGGGACTAGGGGAAGGAAAACAAATTGAGTCATGAAGCAGCCATATAACATTTTAAAACATATCAAACACACATCAAGAGCCTTCACATGATCATTCTTTGACCCAGTACTTCAGCTACTAGGAATTTATTCTAGGGATGTGTAAAAACACGTGTCTTCAGTGAATGACATTCCTTACAGCAATACTTAAAATAGCAATTTTTAAAAGTAAACAATGTTTACAATATTGGACAACTTGTTAAATAAACTTAATTCATTTATAGAAAAGTAGAGTATAGCATTCAAAATAACACTTGCTTAGAAGTATGTTTAGTGAAATAAAAATATTAATACTGTTTTTATTTAAAAATGCAAGTTATAAAAAGTATGGATAGTACAGTCCCATTACTGTCTTTACTTTTACACACACACACATACATACATACACACACACACAAATTTGTCCCCTTTTCTGGTCTTAATCTTCTTCACGGTGCTCATTACTACTAGACACGTAGTGACCTTAGGTTAATGCCCGTCTCCCCCAACAAAGTAAACTTCAGGGAAAGAGGGGATGGTTCTGGTCACTGTCATGCCCCTATTGCCTCACATTATGCCTGGCACATAGTAGACAAGCAACAAATATAAACTGAGAAATAAAGTACTGAATGTATAATTATATGTGTATATGCATATAGAGACAGACACAAGACACTGGAAGGTAGTCCCACAAATATCAATAGGGCTATGGCTGGGTGGCAAAAATGCACATCCTTTTATTTTCTCCTTATGTTGGTCTCTAGTTTCTAAATTTTATGCCATGAACCTCTAAGAAGAATAAAAGATATAAGCTCTTATTCATATATGCATGTGTGCATTCGTATACATATATACATAAAGAGATTCTTACATTTGATTATCTAGTAGGAATATCCCTCATTACAAGTTATATCTAAATTGCCAAGTTATACATTGGAAAAATAACACACTATTTTATTCTCTACTTTAGGTGAACAAAATGAAATAAAAAAATGTGGAACAAGTGGTTTGAAAAAAAACACAAAACTAATCCATTTTTGCTTCTTACCACACACATTCATTAAGTTCCATATCAAGCATAAAATCAGATAGTATAATATACCTTAATAAACTGCTTCTTATTTCATTAAAAATAAGTTTTTAGTTTTATGAATTGTATGTTGCATTTTGTAATTTTAGTGGAAAAATGACAGTTTCACAGGTATCACAATAGACATCCTATTGTTTTATTTTTATTATATTAAAACTAGCAATTGCTCCAGAAGGCAGCTAAACTGGATCACGGTGTTCTCATTGGTCTGAAAGCAGAATTGCCATCAAGAGACACGCCTGGTGAATTGATGGAGTCAAGCGTATTTCAGGCATTCAGAGAGCATCCCTTGAAATAAATTAATGGGGCCAGGTTTAACATTACAATGCATCTATTTGAAAAGGTTTAAAATGAAATGTATTTCCTGGGCAATCTTCAATGTAACTATTTTATGTCCTTATAAGTAATATAAACACTTCATAATAAAGTTTTTAAAATACAATACAGGAGATAAAAACAATTGTCAATTACAAAGATGAGACTTATCAACTAACACTGCTAAACAAAGTTCATATAAAAAGATGATACATGCAAATAAAAGCATAATGTTAAAAGGGATCAGGAATATTTCTCCCTGGGGAATGGCCAAAGGAGTTTGTGAATTGGTCACAACCCTAAGACCCCCTTGGACTCTCCAGTACTTGAAACCTCACATCAGCTCATTCTCTGCCTTTTTCCTCTTATCATTGCTTGTTGCTTGTTTCTTAAATACAGTCTCTCATTCACAGTCTGTAAAGTGTTAAATCACTATTCTATAAAAGAGGTATTTTCTTTATTTGCCTTTATTCACCAATCTCACTGTGATATTTACCTCTTAAAAAATATAAGATTTTACTTTTTTAGGGACAGGTCCTGCTCTGTCACGCAGGCTGGAGCATACTGGCACCATCATAGCTCACTGCAGCTTCGAACTCCCAGGCTCAAGGGATCCTCCCATCCCATCTCAGCCTCCCAATTAGCTGGGACTACAGGCATGTGCTACCACACCTGGGTAATTTTTATTTTTTTATTTTATTTTTGCCCAGGCTGGTCTTGAACTCCTGGGCTCAAGCAATCCTCCCACCTCAGTCTCCCGAAGTGCTGGAATTACAGGTGTGAGCTGTCTCACCTGGTTGAGATTTAATTTTGTAAATGATTTTTATTTCAATATTCTAGACCAGAGGTTGGCAAACTATAGCCTGTGGGCCACATCAGGCCAGTCACCTGCTTTTGCAAAAGCCCAAGAGCTAAGATTGGTTTTTACGTATTTAAATAGCTGAAAAAATTAAAAGAAGAGTAATATTTCAACTCCCATCATAATTATATGAAATTCAAAATTCAGTATATATAAATACAGATGTGTTGGAACCCAGTCACACCCACTCACTTAGGTATTGCCTATGGCTGCTTTTGTGCTACAACACTGAATAATCACAACAAACGGCATACTGCACAAAGCCCAAAATACTTTCTGGCCTTTTACAGAAAGTTTGCCAACTCCTGCTTGTGACAGCTACATACAACATAGATCTGTAAATAACTGTGTTATACAGGTTTTGTATACTATTTGAAAGAAATGAGGTCATTTATATAAGAAAACCTATTTTACATCTGTGATCAACAACTACCTATCTACCTACTTATCTACCTATGTATCTTTGTAAAAGTTTGGGTGAAAGATCTGGAGAAATAATCACCAAACTGTTCATGGTAATTGCCTCTAGGGAAGAGGAGAAAATGAAGAGAGAAGGTGGAATTGAACAAAATATTTTTTACTCATCTATATTGTTTATCCCAGCAAGCAGGTATTACTTTGTGTTAAAAAATAAAAAGAAGAAATACACTTTAAAGGGCACTCTTCACATAGAAAATATTGACTTTAAGAACATGATAAAATTAAATAGCTGAAATGTAAAAAAAAAAAAAGAGGAAATTTCCAGGAGTTTCTTAAAAGAGTGATCATTTAGAATTGGCACATTCAAAGCAAAAGGCATCTTTAACCATGAAAAAATGTGAAATGTTACTCAGGCCATATTTATAAGCTGCAATAAAATATTTTCAAAGTACACAGATTTTCAAAGGCAAATACTGTTCAAAAACTAATGATAAACAGGTAGTGAAGAATATACTTTTTTTAATAGACTGTAGCTTCACTGAATCAAATGGAAATCTCCAATTTCCATCCTTCTCCTCACTCCAACATGTCAGCTGAAATTAATTCATTGCATATTTAATAAATACTTTAGTAAAGAAATGCTTTTTTTTACTTTTAAAATCTGATTTAAAAAAATATTTTTCCCAAACTATATTGTAAGAACATAAAAATCGTATAGCTATATATGCTCAAGTGTACAACATTTTTACTGTTTCTTATGTTTTTAATGAACACTAAAATCTTTCGGAGACCAGACACTGTATCCAGGCAGGTCCATGATGCAGTACATCCTTACTAAACCACTGCATTTATAATTCAATTCCTGCACATTTATAAATGTTGGCTTTTAAACTGCAAGCCCAATGGTCCCTTTAACTACACTTAGATGCACAATAATTGACAGCTCATTACAACAAGTGGTCTCAAGAGTGAAGTATAGAGCTAATGGTCTGTAAATGCTTTAGTCTCCAAACTTGGGCCAACACTGAGGCAAGTAAAATTGGTTCTTTCTTTACATGCATGTGATTTTTAACGGCCTGCATCAAGCAAAACTGATCTCTCTACTTCTAATGTCTGAAATACTGCATATGTACATTAAGAGTGCATGGCTAGTTAATCTATATTGTCCTGTGAAATTGACTATGATTTGACAATTTCTAAGTATCCACATTGTGAAGAGGAGTAGAAATGATTTTAAAGCAATGGAACAAAACACCTAAGTATCCAGTAACAGAAGATTCCTGGGATAACATAATTCTTCCTGTTTTAAAGGTATGCAACCATTAAAAACCACGTTTAAAACAAAATCACGTAGGACGTAACCACAATATAATGTTAACAGAAAAAAAAACAGGATTATATGTCCAATATAATCCCAATTTTATTTTAAAATACAATATATAATAGGTAATATATATAACATCGAGTTATAGTAATTTTTGTGTGTGGTAAAACAACAGTGATCTTTATTTTTACATTTTCCTGAATTTACAGAGTTATCTACAACAAGCACCACTTTTACAAATCGGAAAAAAATATTTAAATACAATAATGTTTCTTTGTCTCTCTTCTTATTAGTATACATCAAAACTTGCCATTAAACATTAAACTAGCTAGTCCATTCACAATGAAAGAAACCAAAGAATGTACTCATGTTTAAATTTACCTTCAAGTGCAAACACTGGCAAAAAGGAAATATTTAATAGCATTTCTATTTGAAAGTCCTGAGGAAAGCAAAGTTGACAAGAACGCTGCTGATAATAATTCAACTTGAAAACCATAATATTTTGCAGCTATAATTCACAAATTTTAGAACTAAAATACATAAATTTGGTGTCAGGAATAAACATTAAATATAATCAACCTAATATAAACAACTGAAAAACATGAAATAATTTCCATAATTGCAAGCATTGCATTGCATTTCTGAAACTGATGTCCTTTACCCACATTTGTCAGAGCTGAGTTTGAATGAAATGAATACAGTTCATTCAAAACTTGATATTAAAGTGCTGTTTCCACTGAAGACTTGTCTTTCTCTTTCACAGGAAAACCAGCAATTCTAAAACGAAAGGATTTCTGAAATAAAGCAAAAACTAAAGGATTTCTGAATATTCTAGTAGTACATTTTATATCGGTGTATTCAGTAACTGGCCTACTTGTGCTAGGAAATTATAAACAAGCCACTTCCTACATTCAGACCAGACATAAGCTGGTCCTGGCATGGGGACAAGTATTTACGACTATTGAAATTAAAGGGTAGAGAATGGACAGCTCAGAAGAAACAGAAAATGGTGAGAAATTAGGGCAAAAATAGAGAACAGGTGGGACGACATGTAAGAGGCGTTCAGAGCCCTGTGGAGAAGCCAGAAGCAAGGAGAAAAAATTCTGGTCATTGTGGGTGATGGTTACCAAACAAAAAAATTAGTTTAAAAAAGTAGAAAGCTAGGAATATTCCATATCAGGGACTAAGAAATTGAAGAAACATTCATCCAGGTGTTAGGTGAATTCCAAGTGCTCTCTGGATACCGTGGTGGCCACGAAAGTGGGCCAATGGTGCACTGCCTCTGGAAATTGACAGGTAGGGCCTCCAATGGTGTGTGGATAAAATCAACAAAGGGAAAAGCTTTGAGACCTTCCAGAGAGATCTAAAGAGCCAGGAGATGGTCAAGACGGGTAGATCATCCCGGTGAGGGGTGTGGTGAGGTTCCAGTGTGAGAAGGGCTTCAGGGAGACGGCACTGGGGCTGAGAGCTGTGATGGCGCAACAACACGTGGGGCAAAGGACAGCTCAGATGGGGAGCTCAAGAGCAGGTGGAAACACCAAAAGAGAGCAGCTTATTTTGTTTAGGGACCATTCAGTTTAGGGAAGGCAGATAAGGCTGGGAGAGAGGTGGAGACCTCACAGCACGGAGGAGGAGGCTCCTGACGGTCTAGTTAAGGAATTTTGACATTACTCACCTGGCAGTGGAAACCCATGGAAGACTGCAGCAGGGCACCTTGGGATCAGAATGGTGCTTCCAGAAGGTGAGTGAGGTGAGCTTGGGTCAAGGGAGTGCAGGAACATATAGGGAAACCCATTAGGAAGCAAATGACACTCTGCAGATGAGAAGTAGTATTGACCCAGACAATGGGTCCAAGAGGATGAACATGGGAGAGATTTTGGAACTAGAATACAGAGCAACTAGTAATTACTCACTATAAGAGAGAGAAGGGGAGACGGCAAGATGTTGCTAAGAGAGAGAAAGGAAGAAGAGAGAGGTTTAGAAAAGGAGCAGGTCGGCTGGGTACGGTGGCTCACTCCTGTAATCCCAGCAATTTGGGAGGCCAAGGTGGGTGGATCACTTGAGTTCAGGAGTTTGAGAAAAGGAGCATGTCAAGGGAGAACAGATAAAATGGGAATTTGAATAAGACATTCAGAGAGGGCCTTGAACTGTTCCCAACCCCTCCTTTTAATCTGACATGGCTATCTTCATTATCCATTAATAATGAGGCTGCACACAGTAGGCACTCAGGAGAGCACTGCGCTCAGTCAGTTTGTTCACTTCCGTAATGCAGATGGGCCTTCACATAAGGAGAGCAAGGAGGGATACTTCTTAGAGCAGTGCCCACAGCTCTGCTGCTGGGGCAGAATAATTAGCACAGATGCCCGAGGCAGACTGGCTGCCAAAGCAGATTGCTGAAAGAAAGGGGAACTGCCAGGTCATGTGTCCGACCGGCTGGTATCACTCCACTCTCAACAGTGTCTGCAAACACACTCCCGGCTTCTTAGAGGTGCATCATCTGATATTCCTAATAGGCTGTCATATGCTAAAAGATTAAGGAAAAGAATTCTTACGCTGCCTAAGGCAACAGCGTGGTTTGTGTTTTTAAAATTAGAAAGGTGGCAAAGAAATCTTAGGAAACATTACAAGATGAGTTATAATACTGTACTGCGTAAACACTAGCAGATGGTTGCCAACAAATCTTTAATTATCTTCAACTCATTATGCAGTCATTAACCTTGACAAATTAATAAAGGTGAACTAATAAACTTGTAGGCTTATATAACTTAAACAGTTCCAAACCACAAAGAAGATATAGATAGATGTTGATCAAATGATTTCCATGGGATCCTTTTCATCTCTCCTAAAACTGTATGGTAAAATTGCTATGGAGTGACTACATTTTTTTTTCTCCTTTCTCTTTATACACTGTAAGAGAGACTAAGATAAGTTCCAAGCTATTAAACTATTTGTGATGATGTACAAGTCTTCATCATAATTGGGGGCACACTTTCTTTTGACCTTTACAAAACTTTCATTTCCCAAATGTGACAGATAAGAAGTACTTTTATAGCACCAATAATGATTTTTCCCTATGGGAACTTGCCAATTATAAGTTGAAAACGAAGAAAAGTCCACATTGGAAGTCCATTTAGAATCTCAATACAGCTGAAAATTTTAAGAATTATGCTTGGAGGATAGTGCAGGTAAGTTAAGAATGTAACCTAAAGAAATACACATTAAAATAGTGCGAGGGCACGTACTTGCTCCCTTAGCATTTAGCAAAATGCTAAGGGCCCATAAAATGCACTTAATAAAATGTGACTATTAGTCTAAGCTTTTAAATATGAATAAAAGGCTGGGAAAAATTAATTCATGATGCCCATAGCTGTTTCAGTAACATTTACAATGTACAATACAGTTAGGCATCAAGTTCTTATCAACCCACCAGACTTCAGATATCTTAAGGATTTCATCTTATTTTTCTCATCCTAGTAAGATGCTCAGAGCACATGAGAGCCTTAATAAAAGTGACAGTTAATTGAGCCCATTCAGATACCACAATAGTGTTCCAGTAAAGGATACGTGCTAATGCCTCACTTTTCTCTAACAATAAATCACTTTTTATGGGATCTTGATTTTACTCTTAATTTGACTTGGATTTTCATTACTTACACATGCTAAATAAAATTCATTCATTCGTTCACTTGTTCACCCATTCAGCAAGTCTCTAATGATTTCTCCCTATGTCTCAGGCATTGTTCTAGCCCTCCACTGTCACATATGGAAGGAACCAGTCACATGTGGCTACTGAGCACTTGAAATGTAGCTCATTCAAACTGAGATGTGCTATGTGTAAATTACACACCAGATCTTGAAGACTTAATTAAAAAAAGAATGTAAAACGTCTTGATAATTTTTATATTGATTATGCATGAAAATAATATTTTAGATATGTCATGCTTTAAAAGTTAATATTAATTTGTCCTTTTTCATTTAATGTTTGTAGGATGCTACTAGAAAATTTGATATGTAATGATAGTCAACACTTTAGACAAAGCTTTTTTTTTGAGGACTTTATATTCTACCTGAAGAAGCCAATGGTAAACAAAGAAATAAATAATAGCAAGCTTATATAATTTCAGATAATAAAAAATATGTGAAGAAAATAAAGTAAGAGAAAAGAACGTGACCAAAAAGGGTTATTTTAGAAAGGGAAGCCATGGAAGTCTGTTCTAGGGAGGTGACATCTGAGCAAGAAACATGCAAGATAGGAAGAGGTAGTCATATAATGATCTGGAGAATGTTCTAGGCAGGGGGAACTGCCAATGCAAAGGCCCTGGGGTAGGAATGAGGTAAGCAAGTTTGAGTAACAGCAAGAAGGCCAGTGTAGCTGAGGCACAGGAGAACAAAAGCAGAGCAGGTTAGAAGAAAGAAAAGGGTCAGAATATAGGAATCTTGGTTGGAAGTTTAGGCTAAATTCTACATCTAAAGGAAAGCCATTGGAGGATTTTTCAGCAGGGGAATCACACAATCTGATTTAAATTTTTGAAGATAATTCTGGCTGCTGTGTGGAGGACTGATTAAGCAGGGATATGAATGGACACAGGAAATCAGTCAGAAGACTCACAGCATTCCAGGTACGATTTCCATCATTCAAATCAACGTGGTTGAACTGATGCTCTCACATGCTACTGGTGGCAGTGTAAAAGGATTTAAAGCTTTCTACAAAGCAATTTGGCAACACATATCCTGAGCTGTAAAAATATGTTCACACCTTTTGACAGAAATTACAAAATTGAATCCCAATAAAATAACTGGAAAGGTGAAAAAATGTATGAAGGTGTACACTATAATTATATTTAAAATAGAAGCTACCAGGAACTTCCCATGTGTTCAACAGCAAATTAAATGATGAATGAAGTATTATATAGTCATTAAATTACAAGTATGAAAACCAAGTAACTACAGATAATAGAATTCTCTACAAAAGAAATCCAAATGAATCTGTAGACAAACTATTAGGACAAATTGGAGTGTTAAGCAAGGCTGCAGAAAAAGAAGGGACATTCAAAAACCAACGCTTTCGTATACACCAACCACAATGAATTAGAAAATTCAGTTTTAAAAATTCACATTCACAACGACAAAAACTCTAAGTCATGCAGAAATAAGTTGAATAAAAAACATGCAGGATGTTATAGAAAAAGCAATTTTTGAGAGACATTAAAAATGACCTAAATCAATAGTTAGAGCCAGCATATCCATAGCTGGGTAGACTCGATATGTTAAAGATGTCCATCCCCCACCCTCATTTAATCTATAAATTTCATATATTCAAGTTAAATTTCCACTGGGATTTTTTTTCATGGAACTTGACAAGCTGGTTTTTAAAAATTATTTGAAGGGTAAAGGGGCCAAAAATAGCCAAGACTTCAACCTACCACATACCAAAAGTTTCTATAAAGCTATTGTCACGGCTGAGATTAGGGAAGGCAACCAAGGCTCCTAAGCCTAAGGGAAGATGTCTGCACCAATTCTATGTCCAGCACACCTTGCTTGCCTCATCCTAGTCTTAGCTCTGTGATACTGACATAAGGATAGGTGAGGCAAAACTAATGGAATAGAACTGGGCAGACAAAATGGTTGCAGATACACACATTTTTTAGAATACACAACAATACTCTGCACGTGTGTATCTATGTACATGCACAATGTATATATATGTGCACACATATATATCTTATACATACATATAAGGGACACATACACGGGACAAGAGTATAAAAATATAAACAGAAAAGAAAAATAGAATTCTGAGAAGTTACTTCCAGGGAATGTGAAATGGAGTGGAGTGAGGGGAATTGAACTGGGCACTAATATTTTCATAACTTTAAATTTTCTTTCATAAAAGATTTGAAGCCATACGCACACACACACACGCGTGCACACACACACACGGATACAATATCAGAAATGCTAATTTTATAAGTGAAGAATAATACAAAATTATATATATATATTCACATTTCTAGCTATAAATATGTGTGGTCCATGTGGAGGATTCAAAATGTACAAAAAATGATATTGGCTGTTACGTTAAAGTACTAAAATTATAAAAGAGGTATTTTTTTTCTGTTTCCCAAATTCCTGTCACATTACTTTAAAATGGTGTTTAATGTTTGATAAAGCATATTACAAACTTGAAAAGGCCAAATCTAGAGCCTAAAATCATACTTAAAATATAATTATATGAAATAATTTAAGATAAACTTTGCTAATGCTAAACTACTACCTGTGGCCTGCAAGTATTCATTAGGATTAAGAAGAATCAAGCCCATCAATAATCCAAATTAAATGAATAAATTCATAATAATTACACTAAATTTGCATTTCAATTATACTATAAGAATTTTTACCGCATGTTCTCACTCATAGGTGGGAATTGAACAATGAGAACACACAGACACAGGAAGGGGGACATCACACATCAAGGCCTGTTGTGGGGTGGGGGGAGGGGGAGGGATTGCATTAGGAGATATACCTAATGTTAAATGACGAGTTAATGGGTGCAGCACACCAACATGGCACATGTATACATATGTAACAAACCTGCACGTTGTGCACATGTACCCTAAAACTTAAAGTATAAAAAAAAAAAGAAAAAAAAAGAAGTTTTAAAAATCTATTCATAAAGCACTATAGTGTGGAGGCATTTTTATTATTAAATAATATATAGGGAGAGATATATATGTGTTATACCTAGAAGCACCTCATTTACATAAATTTTAAAATGTGTACACATTTCACCTCAGTTTCTATGAGGACCATCAGCACTGTTCTCGTTTCAATTTATTCGGGATTTACAAAATGAATAACGTAAGATTTATGGAAAATTTTAAATAGTCTAGAGACCCACTGTTCTCAGCATAGAAACTAACCCTTAGAATAAGGTTTACTTATTAAAATAAGGAAGTAACTAGAGAAAAAGAATATAAAATAAAGTCCTTCACCTACTCAAACAAACACAAAGATCCACAAAGGATACTATTTGCAGAACTAACACCTCAGCAAGTATGACAGTAAGGGAAGGGATATCCTGGCCAATTTCCCTGTGACGTTCATAGTCATCAGGGTGGATTCATGGCCAAACACAGCAACCAAAGGCCAGTGTCACAGATCACCTCCTCCAGGCAACAGAACTGTGCACAGGTCCTTAAACGTGAGGTCAGTCAAGGCCATCATCAGGAAGCGTGTTCTTTTACAGCAGCATGCTTTGACAGGAAGAAATGTCATTACTCAGGCATCTTAGGAAGCCATGTTAATTCTCCCAAGGTGCCATAATATGGTTCCAGAAAGCTGCCTTTAATTTGGGGTTGGGGGAAGAGTGCTGACAACAACTGGCCACTGCTCTAAGCAGCTTCTCCCCTGGATTCACAAACAGAACAGAACTTGATAGTCTTCCTCCTCTGATTAATCCCACATTTGAGCCATCACTCATTACCTTGCTGAGTAGTAAGTAGAAGGAAAAAGGGGAAAAGCTAGGGGTTTGGAATAAGCTTCAACATTATCAGTGTTTAACACTTCATCTTAATGCAGTGAGCTCAGACTATCATTACCCTCCCTGACACACTCAATATTCATACTTATCTCTAATCCTCTACCTAGGCTGTTTCTTTTTTTTCTGACTTCTCCTCCAATGATAAACAAATCAGGTCACTGCCCCGCTTAAAACTCAACATTGCCATCATCTCACTTTGTCTTCTCTGTTCCTAGCATCAGCACCACCCCTCTGAAGACCTTATTAAGCACAGTCCTATGTCAATCCCAAATTATCTCGTTAGAAATGTGTGCCTCCAACAGCAGTAAGTCCCTCTAGGTTTTCAAGACAAAGTCTCTCTCTGTTCCCCAGGCTAGAGTGCAATGGCATGATCTCAGCTCACTACAACCTCCGCCTCCCGGATTCAAGCAATTCTCCTGCATCAGCCTCCCGAGTAGCTGGGATTGCAGGCATGCACCACCACACCCAGCTAATTTTTGTATTTTTAGTAGAGACAGGGTTTCACCATGTTGGCCAGGTTGGTCTCAAACTTCTGATCTCAAGTGATCCGCCTGCCTCAGCCTCCCAAAGTGCTGGGATTACAGGGTGAGCCACTGCACCCGGCCAGACATCACAACTTGAGCAAAAATCACATTGTGAGCTTGATTAGGCGCTCCCTTTCTACCCTGCTGCATGCAACACAACACTAAGTATATATGTCTGACGCAATTTGTTTGGCATTCTATTAATAGGGACACCAAATGACTAGATTTCTACATTAATGCAATATTGATAATGACTTGGGGAGACTGAAAATTGTTCAGAACCAAATGAAAGTTTAATTATGTTTGGCATTATTTTAGCAATTTCGCGTATTAGATTATTTAGCAATTTAGCAATTTGGGTTATTAAAACACAAATAAAATTTAGCATTTTAACAAGTTTGGTTATTAGAAAAGTAATACTCCACAAAGGTAATTAAAGTGTCTCTCGTAATATGTGATCTTCCCCAGTACACCAATTCCCTGTATTTCCTGACCAATATAAAAGCAGTTATTCGGATTTTCCCACCTATAACATATCTGAAAGATATAATAAAATGACACTTTCCATGGAAGACAACAAGCAACCTTAGAATGTAGACTACACATCCTGCCTGCACTTCTGCACAATCAGAATGTGAAGTTCCCTTTCCCAATCACAGTGAGGTTCTCAAAGAATGTTCTCTTGGAGAACTGCCAGTGTTTTGTGCTGCTATCTGAAGAAGCGTTCTTGGAGGTGCCCATGAGCTAAAGCAGCAAAGGGCTCCGACTCTAAAACATTTCAAGCATTTTAATTTTTATTACAATTTAAACCATGTAAGCACAACCCTCAGAAAAAGAAAAACTCAATTAACAAACTTTACTTTTCCTTTAAAGAGTCAATTTTTCTTCTAAGTATAAGCTGTGGGATGGCACCTTGCATACACACTCACATAAATTGATGTCAAGGCTCACAGGACCGCCATTCCTTCACCTCCTAGACTGCTGCATTTCAAACCTTATAATGTCTCCCTTTAGCTGCTTTAGGGACTTGGCATGAGATTTTTCAGCAGTCAGTTCCTTCAGCAAGGCCTGCTTTTGTGGAAAGGGTAAAATTTTATACTTACCAATTTGAGAAGCTGAATTTTTTTTAAAAAAAAGGGCAAGAGGAAATTGTTACAATTATAGAGACAGCTTTTGCATGCAAAATCAGTTTTCCTTGGGGAAATCTGCATACCCTCTATAAGGAATCCCCAGGCTAGAAGTACACACTATGTTTTTCAGCTCCAGTCTTTTTCAAAGCCATGCACTTGCACAGGAATTGCATAAAGGGACAGTCTATGAATATGCTCCAGGTCTAGCCCAGATAAGCTGTTTATAAAACAAAAGACTTTACAAAGTGTTTTATAATATTTTAAAGACATATGGTATGCCTGAGGAACTGACCATTATCAATCAGTGTGAGACAACCAATAAAGAGTCGGGTATTTGGGCCAGGCACAGTGGCTCACACCTGTAATCCCAGCACTTTGGGAGGTCGAGGTGGGCAGATTACTTGAGGTCAGGAGTTTGAGACCTGCCTGGCCAACATGGTGAAACCCCATCTCTACAAAAATACAAAAATTAGCCAGGCATGGTGGCCCATGCCTGTAATCCCAGCTACTTGGGAGGTTGAGGCAGGAGAACCACTTGAACCCAGGAGGCAGAGGTTGCAGTGAGCTGAGATCATCCCTCTGTACTCCGGCCTGAGCAACAGAGCAAGACTCTATCTCAAAAAAAAAAAAAAAAAAAAAAAAAAGAGTAGGGTATTTGTTTCAACAGGTCTCCAAAACTTATCTAAACACTGTTCACAAAGATAATCACTGTAAAAGGCCTTCTCTTCAGATTCTTAACACTTCCAACTACATAATAAAAATGGGTCACAGCTGTTGTGAAATGCTAAGAGTTAAGGATATTTTTGTGATAATGAAAGTAAAGCACAGGTAAAGGGTCTATTCAAAATAAAGATCCATTTTTTAATTTGGTCTAAATGTAAGGCATATTTGTCTTTGCCTTTAATTTTAGAAAAATATTTTAGGTAATGAGCCTTGAAAAAAGGTGATAGTAATACTTCCCACTAGTGGACTTTAAGACACATTAAATACATATTTCTATCTACTTCATAGTGGAAAAAATACTTTGAGAAGGCAATATCCCATTTTAAATCAAAGTAATTATTTCTGTATGGAAGAAAATCCCTATGTTTTATGAGAGTTACTTGGAGCAGGCCATTCTTCTCAAAGAGGCTATTTTTATAATACAATAAATAAAATATTCTTAAATGAACTGCCCATCAATGGGAGAAAATTATCCATCTGTGTTAAAAGAAGTCTATTTTTGTCAGGTCTTTCCAAAGCAAACAAATTAGCAGTGGCTTTGGGAACTGTGAATCCACAGCCTCAGCAGCAGTTGTCCAAAATTAAAGGTTTGTCAGAATGGGTGGGTGGAAGATGGAAACATTTCAAATGAGTATAAACATTTTATAACCCAGACAGAACCTTTCAAGAGTATCCCCACAGACTGAAATGATCTGTCACCTGGGCTAGGCCCCAGCTTCATAAATGGAAGTTTCATAAATGGAATATTTTCAAAAATAACAATGAGAGAAAGCAACTCTTTGAAAAACAGATTTAAAGTAGAAAACATTCATAATATATTAAGTAGGAAAAGGAGGTTACAAAAGCATGAGATCTCAATTTCGTAAAACAAACAAAAACCAAGTAAGATCCACACTGCCGTCTGAAGAACACCCCATTACAACATTAGTGGGTGCAGGGCCAAAGCCAGTTCTGTGTCCAATAACTTCCAGGCTTTGCCCAATGTACCTTCCCAAGTAGAGAAAAGTCACAGAGCCCTTTGAGGAAGCTCATCCCTGAGGAGGGTGTCTGTGACAAATCTAAGTCTAACATCGTTCAATCTGGCATTTTCCCAAACGTATATGACATGGAAAGCTTCCCAATGCCCCCAGTGACCCAGAACACCTATTAGCATTCCTAGCAGCTCACCTTGGAAACAGTTTGAATAATAAATTGAATACCTGCTTAATGAATACAAGTAGTCAAAAAAATTGATGAAAGACCAAAGAGAACAACAGTACAATATCAAAAGTGGTGATTTGTGGGTTGTAGGATTTTGGATTATATTAATTTTCCAAATTTTCTATAACAAACATATTACCTTCATGATTATGAAAAAAAATACAGTATTTTACGATGCCTAAAGGGCTACACTGTTCATCTTCCTCTAAACTATTCATTGGTGAAGAGGACATTTGGTACTTCAAATGCCAACACACTAAGTTGGAGAAAAGCAGAAAGATCTGGCAATCTGTAGATTGCCACATGTAGACCATCTATAAAAGGCCAGCTATAAACGAAACGTAGTCAGCTTAAATACTCTTCTCAGATTTCTGGTGTCCTATGAAAATAAATGAAGCAAGGAGTCCAGCCCTGGCAAAAGATGAAGGAGAACCTCAGTCTCGGTAATTTCCTGTTTATTCTCTCAGATGCCAACCATTACACAGCAACCTTTGAGAGAAATGTAAAATGTGTAGAGATAATCTAAACACTGTTTAGTCTTTTTATTTCCCCCACAAAAGACAGTGTAAATAGAGGAGAAATGATAGCTTACAAGACATTCTTATGAATCTGAGACAATAATGTACATGTCCATTGAAAGATGTTTAAATCCTATGTTTAAAAGATTCAAATTTCATTGAAATAAATGCTAATCAGTGTAAGTTGTTCTTTTCCATCAAAAATATATTTTTGGCATTTCTTCTTCAACTATAATTTTTATTATATGTTTAAAAAAAAACAATTCCAGACAATATGGTTGAAAAGCTATGTTAGCCTTGACCTGTGCATTCATTTTCTGTATGGAGTTTCAAAATGTTCTAAAAATTAACACATTGCAAAAAATAGTTGAATGCTGTTTAGTAAAATACCCATTGCTTAATAATAATAATTTTTAAATACTCTGCTAACCTTCTCTGTGGAAACTTGTCCATAAACTTGAATAACAGATTCACAGAACACCAGGGCTAGAAGAAAGCTAAACTGGGCCTCCGCACCCTTGACTCCCAATACTGAGGCCTGAATTGGTTAAGTGCCTCCCTCAAGGTCACACAGCCACTTAGGGACAACACAAAGCCAGATGACAATTTCCAGAAGACTGAGATTTTGAAGCTGTAACTGAAAACTCCCTGAGTTAATTAAGACAATGACTGCAGTTCAGTCCTGGCAAGAACAAAAGGATAATATTTATGTGAGAACGAACTTAGTCCATCTGTGGCTGGCACACAAATCTTTCCCTTCACTATATTAGGCTTTCACTTTAACTTGTTCTGCCTGTCTTCCAAACAATTTTTGACTGATATCAGAAAACAAAAATCCTCCTGTTATTTCATGAGCCCAGCTTTTATAATTTGATAAGCACTAGAATATGTGTATTGTATGTAAGTTGCAGAGGGGTGGTGGTAGGGAGCAGGGGAAAGGTTTATTAAATCAAGAAGCTATCATTTTAGGCCATTACAAAAAAAAAGCAATCATTTTATTTATTTCCCACACTTATGCATTACAACCCCACATGAATTGCCTACCAGTGAAAATTGTGAGATTCTCCTTCTCAAATAGGGAGACTGCTAAAATTCTATTTTAAAGTTTTATTGATATTTTTATTCATAATTTCCAGAGAAAGGACCAGAAGTGTGAGTTGGTTGTTTGTTTTTGTTTTCTTTTGTTTTAATCAACGACCTAAAGAAGAAAGTGAAACTCCAGCACAATTCTGGTACTCTTATAGCCACACCATTTTATAAATGTTCAATACTTTAGACCCAGGGACACAAATTCACATCTCTGCTCTGAAGATCATGCTATATTGTTTAAGTATCAGCAAAAATATTCATCTATGAAAAATGTATACATTTTCAAGTCTATTCAGGCTAAAGTTAGTGTTAAGAGCAGCTAACACTTTTTTCTGGTAGGGGGCACCTTACATTTCTGGGACTCAATAAAGTTTACCAGGCACCTGGTTTTTCCTATGCAACCTACTTCAACTACCCCTTTCTCCTCTCTCTCTTTCTCTCTCTCTCTCTCTTGTTTTCTCTCTTCCTCTCTCTCTCATCTCTCTGTATCTCTCCCTGCAATTGACTTTGCTTTCTCACTAGGCTTTTCCCCCATGTTATTCCAAGTTTGGCCAGCTGCACCTGGATCAACCAGCTTATATTTAAATTAAACCATCTGACACGACATGTAAAATTGTCTTTCAGTAATTTTAATTCATTTTTCTTTCTTTTTTGGCTGCTATATCCAATTTTAATAGTAGGGAATATATTTGGCATTCTTGAAAAAAAAAAGAAGACCTTGTTCCTTTTGAATTCTTAATAATAATTAGTATTATCATTATCATCATTTCCATGCTTCACAATTCATACCTCAGCAAGGAATTCAAGCTGACATGTTGTGCTGATCCAACTTTTGCACCAGCATCCTGTTCAGTCAAATCTCAGTCCTCATCTTCTTTGACAGCCCCTCTGATTAATCCTCCCTCCTTGAAACACTCAGCGGGTGGATTCTAAGACACCATATGCCCTTGGTTTTCCTCCTACTTCATTAGCTCACTCTTATCCCTGATCTCTAACACTGATTCTTCCCTATCTCCCCACCCTCTAAGTGCTCTTAGACTCAGTCCTCTGAGTCTTGTCTTTGCTTCTTGTCCACATTCACTTTTCTAGTGACTTCATCCAGACTCACAACTCCCACATTTACACATCTTCAGCCTAGTCCCATCTGAATTCCAGACTCTTAATATCCAACTAACTCCTGGTTCTATCTTCACTTTGGACACCTAATGGGAATCACGATTTTACATATCCAAAACCAACTCCTGATCTTCTCCATTCAAACCTCTCATAATGCAGTCTTCCCCATTTTAGTAAATAGCACTTCCATCTTTTCAATTGCCCAGGCACAAAACCTTGGAATCCCCTTCACCACCTCTTCCTTCCTCATGCCTTACGTGGAATCCATGATCAAACCCTACTGACTCCATCTTCAAAAGAGATCGAGAATCTCACCTCTTCAAACCACCTCCACCCCTCCAAACCTCATTAAAATCAATATCCCCCAATCTCCCTTGATTACACAGGAACATAACCTCCTGATTTTCCTTCTTCTTGACTTGCTCCCTCACATTGTATTCTGAACTCAGCAGCCAGCGTGAGTCTTCTGAAAAGTAACATCCCATCACTCTTGGGTCCCAATTCTCCAAAGGCTCCCTATTCCATTTAGAGCAGGAGTCGAAGTCCGCACAGAGGCCTGTAAGACCCTCCTCCCTACGCCACCCTCCTACCCAATCTCCCAGCACTTTCCTCATGTTCAACCCGGGGCTTCTTTGCTCTTCTTCAGAAACAGCAGGCTCACCTCTGCCTTATGGCATTGGCATTTGCTACCTCCCACCCCCAACAGCCTGAGGAGGTCGCCCCCCCAGATGACATGTAATCCTTCCTTAGCAACTTACGGCCTTGACTCAAAGACCACCATCTCAGGCTGGAGTGGGTGGGCTTCCCTGTTAATCTTTTCTAAAATGACAACACACCCTCTGCTCCCTATTCCCCCTTTTCTCTGTAATGATAATCAGTAACTATATGCTAAAATTTTGACTGTTGGTTGTTCTGTCTTCCCCACTAGAATTTAAGCTGCAAGCCGAGTTTTTACTTTTTTAATGCACTTCTGAAGCCCCAGCTCCTAGAATAGTACCACACCAGACATAAGAGTATAATCCAAAATTGTTGAACAAGTAAATAAATGCTCCACTATAACCTGGCTTTTCTTTACAAAAGGTCAAGATAATCTTCTCACACAAATAAACGCACAACTAATCGAAGGGGCAGGGACAAGATCGGCCATGACTGGGTAACAGTTGAAGCTGGGTGATGGTCATATGGAGGTGGTTTAGGCACTCATTCTACTTTTGTGTATGTTTGAAATTTTCTATAATAAAAAATGAATATACATTTGCTTAATTATTTAATGACCGCATAGTATTCCACAGTCTGACTACCATAACTATTTAACCATTAACCCTACTGGAGGATATTTAGGTTTCATCTTTTTCTCTATCACCAAAGATGCTAGGATAAATAATCTTACACAACTATCCAATTTGCCTTACAACAAATTCCTAGAAATAGAAGAGTTTGCACATTTAAAATGTTATACATACTGCCAATCTTCCCTTCACAAAGTCTGACCCAGTTTATGTTCCCATTGGCACATTAAAGGAGTGCTATTCTAAGAGTGGTCCATAGAACGGTGCTAGACTGCAAAATGTTCCTGACTGGTCCACTGAGATAGGTCCAGAAATTGAGAGTAAACATTTAGAAATATTTAACGCAATTTGAGACAGTTAATTTTATGTCTGATGAACATTTTGTGTGTGTGTGGGTGTGGGTGTGTGTGTGTGTGCGTGTGTGTCATATTTGATATTTTATTCTGAATATCTGTGATTTTTTATTTCTGGCTACTTATTTTTACTGTATGTTACAATCATATCTGTCAAAAACCGACTGGGAAAATATGGCCCTTCAGTGCAGTTTGAAAAAAAAAATACACTGTTTGCCCACAGCATCATCAATTATGAACTTTTTGCTTGTTTTTATTTGTCATTTTAGTTACCGAGAAATATAGGTTGGTGCAAAAGTAATTGCGGTTTTTGCCATGACTTTCGATGCAAAAAACCACAATTACTTTTGTACCAACCTAATAATATACCACTGTTGGTTTAATTTGCACTTTTGATTGCTGACAGATTTGACCATCTTTTTATATGTTTGACAGCCCCATATTCATTATTTTAACTCCACGACTTTATTAAATGTTCATCTTGCTGATAAGGTGTCAGAGTTTATTTTAAAAGCTCTTTATACTTTGGGAATATCAGCCTTTGTTGATCATATTGTTTGTAAATGTTTTCCCGGTATATGGTCTGTCCTTCAAACAAGTTGAGATGGTTGCTAACATTTTGAAAAATAAAGATGTAAAACATATGTATATGTAGTCACATTTTTAAATCCTTTCCTTCATGGTTTCTACTTAGAGATGCCTTCCCCCACATACACATAAATTGTAAAAATATTTATCCATAGATTTTTATAATAAATTTATACTTTATCTTGTTATATGTATAATTTTGATCCCTAGAATTATTTCTACATTAGCAGTGTGGTAGAGACCCTGCTTTATTTTTCCAGAAGAATTTGCAGGTGTCCCAATACCTTTTACTGAGTAATTAATCTTTTTCCTACCAATCTGAAACACCAATCTTATCATATACTAAATTACCATACATGTGTATGTAAAACAAGGTTCTTTAATATTTTACTCATTGATGTATCCCTGTATCAATACCATTGTTCAATCATCATTGACTTAAAATATTCTTTAATATCTAAGATGCCAAGTGCCCCTCATAAGTATTTCTTGTAATTCTGAGAGTATTAATAGGGTCATTCTTCCAGATGCAGTTTGGAATTATTTTGTCAAGTTCCCTAGTTTTGATAGAAATTGTCCTGAGTGTACACTTCAATTGAACAAATCTGATATTTTTGTATTACTACACTGAATCTGGCTTTCCAAGAACAAAGAATCTCTCTCCACTAACATGAAACTCATTTTATGTCCTACAATTCAGTTTTGTAGCTTTCCTTACTTAGTTCCTACTATACATTTCTAGGAAAGTCATTCCAAACTTTTGTACAGTTGTACTGTTATTTTAGGTGTGATCTCTTTTTAATAATATTGTCTAATATTTATGCTTGGTAATTAAATCATCAATTTTTACTTATTTAGTTTGTGGCTAACCAGCAATTTTAATCATCATAGTACTTCTAATAGCTTTTTAGGTGAGTCTAAACATACTCTGTTAATTTCATTCATATCTTCATTCACTCATTTTTTTAAAAATCAAGCACTTGTTACATATATCTCAAGATATCAGAGCAACTAAAGATAAATATTATATTTAAAAATATGAATCTCCTCCAAGGAACATAAAATCTAGTAGAGTATATAAAATATACATATATTATTGTACAAGACAGAAATTGGGAGGTCTTTAAAATGGTACAGCTAAACTGTATGATGAGAGATAACAGAAAGACATACTACAGAAGGATGGAGAGCTTAAGGAAGTCTTCACGCGAGGGGTAGCATTTATTATGAGGACAGAATGTTAGGATGTGAAGAGATTAAAGGGATAATATTCTAAGAAGAGAGAAAAAAAGTATAATCAAAGGCAAAATAAGAAAACTCCAGATAAATCTGGGCTAAAACGCAGGGTATACTAAAGAAGGAATAGGGTAAACTAATAAATGGACTGTTCTGAATGCAAGATTAATTTTGTTCTTAGGTAGAAAATGGGGAGCTATGGGACAAACAGAGCTATGTTCTAGGAAATTGAATCTGAGGACAAGATGCAAATACTGGGCAATTTGGGGGTGAGAAGGACTGAGGCAGAGAGTATGGTAATTTTAAAACATGGTCCCCAAATTCTTTGACACTTCTCCAGTTGAGAGGTAGGAGTCTGTGTTCCCACTCCTTGAACTTAGGCTTTGTGGCTGCTTGACTATAATCCAGCAGAAGTGACACTAGACCAGTTCCCATGTCCAGACCTTAAGAAAGTGACAACTTCTACTTCTATCTCTTGGAACATTTACTCTTGCAACTCGGCCACCATGCTATGAGGAAGACCAAGCAGTCCATTGAGAGCCCACATGGTGATGACGGAAGTCCCTAGTTCTTAGCTCCCAGCCAACTGCTGGCATCAACTTGCCAGGCATGTGGGTGAATCATCTCACAAGTGGATCCTCTGGCATGCAGTCAAAATATCCCCAGCTGATGCCATAAGGGGCAGAGATGAGCTTTCTCTGCTAAACCCTGCCCTAACTGCAGATTTGTGATTGTTACTGTTTCAAGTCATTGTTTCACGTTTCGGGGTGGTTTGTTGCACAGCAATAGCAACTGGAACAGAGACCAATTTAGAGGCTCTCATAATAGTGCATCTCAATGAGAAAAATGACTTAAAAGCAGCTGTGAGAATGGGGGAAATGGGTTAAGATGCCAGTATATTCTGAAGGTGCAATTAATAAATGGGAAAATTGCAGCCTAAAATTAAAATTATAATTTAGCCTCTTATTTACCTGAATAAGAATTAACTAGATAGAAATAGTTATTTGCTAATATTTTGGACGGGAAAGGGATTTTCTAGTACAAAGTAGTAAATGTGGCAAAACTGGAAATACTCTAAAGACAACCTTTGGGGATTTAACGTAGACCAATCACTCTCAAATTGTGTGCTCAAGACAAGTTCAGGGTTCTGAAAGGTCAAAATTATTTTCATAATGATACTAAGAAATTATTTTCCTTTTATTACTCTCACTCTCTGAAAGAGTTTTCCAGAGCCTTCATCATGTTCAATATCTCAATAAACTACAGAAGCAAATAAGAGAATTCACATATCTTTTATTAAGCAAGACTTTAAGAGATTTGCAAAAATATTAAATGGTGCCATTCTTCTCACCAAACATATATATTGTTTGGAAAAATACAGTAATTCTTCATTTAAAAATTTCTTACTTACGTTAACATGTAATGGGTTTATTACTGTTATTTAAAATAAGTATTTGTAAATGTGCCCATTTTACTTTTTAATATAGCAAATAGTTATGATATAAGCTGCATGTTAAAAAGCTGTTTAGAACTCTGAACAATTCTTAAGAGTATAGAAGGGTCTTAGACCAAAAAGTTTGAGAAGCACTCCATACTGGAGTAGTCAGCACAGAGTATATGCCAATGTGTTAAAAAGTACAATGGAATGGCATGAACCCGGGAGGCGGAGCTTGCAGTGAGCCGAGATCCCGCCACTGCACTCCAGCCTGGGAGACAGAGCGAGACTCCGTCTCAAAAAAAAAAAAAAAAAAAAAGTACAATGGAAGAGTAGACATGAAGAAGAACAAAGGCAGTAGGAGTGAGTACATGTGATTCCTGTAAGTCCTAGACTTAATTATCATCATCGCCTTCATAGCTTATGTGGAAGTGACAGCCATGCAGCTATTTTATGCAAACTTTTTTTGGTGTTCATAATAATCTTGCTGAATAGCACCTTTAAACCCCAGAGAATATGGCAGGAGAGATTAAATCATCTGTCTCAGGTTACAAAGTGCTGATATTAATAATGTCTTATTTTTGTTCAAGCTATAGCCCCCCCAAATATGCTCTGGCATTATTAAGAGGAAAAAGTAGTTATATTAAGTCAACAGAAATAAACTGTTAACATAAGTAGTTATTTATGTTTATTAAGCACTTTTCCCCTAAAGAACTAAAAACATTTCAAATATATCAGCATGCATAAAACCTCCATTAATAACCTTACAGGTATACAGTTGCTATTTCCATATTGTAGAAGAAGAAAATGTTATTAGTTAATAGACAGTAAACTGAAGAGCAAAAACATTAAATCCCTAATTCTTCATCTCTGCCAAGCAATCATTTACATGTCATGCCAAAAGCAAAATGTATATCTCGAACCACCACATTTGCTGCTTTTAAATGAGTATCAAATACTTTCTCCTTCTGTTGTAATCTAAGATGATTTTGTATAATTGTTTCCCTCTTTCCATCTTCATTGGCTGCCTCTATCATCTATATAGAACTATTAAGCCTGGGAAATGTTTTCTAATAAGACCATCAACCATTTTCTATGCATTTATGAAGCAAAATTAGTCACTGAACTTGCATTCTCAGTTACTGCAATCTTTGTAGTGATCCAAGAGGATTAAAAACTCACTCAAAATGCTGATTTACAGCCAGGTGCGGTGGCTCATGCCTGTAATCCTAGCAATTTGGGAGGCTGAGGCGGGCAGATCACCTGAGGTCAGGAGTTCGAGACCAGCCCAGGAAACATGGTGAAACCCTGTCTCTACTAAACATACAAAAATTATCTGGGCATGGTGGCAGGCACCTATAATCCCAGCTACACAGGAGGCTGAGGCAGGAGAATCACTTGAACCTGGGGAGCAGAGGTTGCAGTGAGCTGAGATCGTGCCACTTCACTCCAACCTGGGTGACAGAGCAAAACTCCATCTCAAAAAAAAAAAAAAAAAATGCTGATTTACAAAACTGGCAAATTGTTTTTACAATGAGGCACTAAGCTCTCCTCTAACTTTTAGACCTATCTGTAAGCAACACTGGGCAATATGTAGGGAAATGTATGTAGGCCATAATCACGTATAAGCCATGCTACTACTCCATGCAAGAAGATGATTCCACATAATGGGCAACTGAAAAATGAAAAAACGTCAGCTAATAACTGATAAAAAGAATAATGAGATTTATGTGGCTGAATGAGGGTGTACAAGGGTAATGTCAGCTCCTGCAATTAACATATCTGAAAATATATAAAGAGTTAACATAATAGAAGCTTATTTCTCTTTCTTGCTCACATGATTTATGCTCCATCTTTCATTGTATAGAGTTTGTTACTGGGAAAGACTGCAAATATGACTATTAAAGATTTTCTGTTCAGGAACATGTGGATTCCTGAATAGGAATAGTGAGGAGCCATCCATAATGCAATGATTTAGACTCAGGTTCACTTGAACCTGTCTCTCACCATCCCCTCAGGCCTCCCAGTCATCTGCATCTAACCACAGGAAAGGGGATGATAGAGCCTGGGGTTGCGAAGCTTTGTCCCAGATTTGCCCTACAGGACTGTTCACATTGTGTTGGTGAGGACAAGTCATGTAGCTCACCTACATACAAATGGAGGCTGTTCCAACAGTCTCTTTGGTTGGGCGGCTGCTTCACACCATACTTCTTTTCTATTGAGGGCTGAGCATAAGTTATGATGGACAGCAGGCAATCTCTGTCCCTGGGGTGATGGTTCCACTGCCAGGCAAGCCTCTGACCAATTATCATGAAATATGAAGAAATGGGTCACCAGAAACTTCACCTCACAGGCGGGCAGCCTACCCACATAAAAATCATGCTTGGGATGAGGAATCTCTCCATGGGCGACACACCGTAGCATTCTACGGAGGAAGCTGTGGCACTGTTGAGATGATGCAGATGGTCACACAGCTGCTGTGTGCACGAAAGTGGGAATCAGTGCACAGGAGGAAGAGACAATATGCTTAAGAACTCAAAACATAACGTGAAACAATATGTGAGTCTATCTGTTCTGGAAAAGCAATAAAACAGGCATATCAGCCTAGCCAAGGAGGAATCAGAAAAAGCATGATTATTTACAGGCAACAGTTTTGATTACATTGTGCATATAAGAAACAGAGTTAGAAACACAATTCTCTATCAAAAACAAAAAATGGAGTTGCTCCATTACTAAACCCATGTGGGATGTTTGAAATTCTGATATATGTATTCTTCCATTAAAGTATATTCCTTTCCATTAAACAAGTCAGCATATCTTCCTTGTGTTACAGCTAAGTGGTTTCTTTTGATTTTTTTTTAATTTTCCTGTTATGAAGTTTGAGGTTACAGTGAGCTGCAGTCATGCCACTGCACTCCAGCCTGGGCAACAGAGCAAGAACCTGTCTCTAAAAAAAATTAACAATAACAAATAAAATTAAATTGTCCTGTTATTATTCCATGTAAGGAGGATGTCCATTAGAACAAGGGAGACTAGTCCAGCTCCTTATACTCATGGGAAGGCTGTTTCCATTAGTATTGTTTTTGTTCCCAGTAACTAACTCTGTTTCACCTACTGCACCGTTGGTGCTGGTCACCACAGGTGGCTCTGGACCTGCCACCATGGTCCTGCCTGCACCAGTGATGGGCAGAATTCCAAACCATTGCCTCTCTAAGTCACCTCTCCAGAGCCCCAGTCCCAGATGTGACAAACCTGAAGTCCCATGAGTGTGCCTACTGGCTGGCAGACATCAAGAAAAACACAAAAGTGGGCATTTCTGCTTGGGAAGTTAAAAGAAATGGCACTTTTATCCACCCAGCTTCACACAATGACGAATGTCCCCAAATTCAGGAAAAGGATTCAGATACCAGGTAGCCCAAATGGGGATAAATGTCTACTGTACACACAATAACATGTTAACTCAAACTGGCACATGGACCCCTGCCGCTTGTCAGGGGATATGGTCCATAATGAAAGGGAGGGGAGCTGGAAAATTATGGGGAAACAATTTTCTTTTCCACGCATTCACTAAGGACTCCTGTCCATAAAAATCTCCCAGGATTTACAGGGTAAACCAGGCTTTGTCTTCTCCATTCCATGCCAGGGCCCCAGGGGCAAAGCCCCTAGGAATAGCTTTGTGGTGTTGGTACCACTAGTGGCATGGAGCAGTCCTAGTGATGACAACTGTCCCCAGCACTGTCAAAAAAAAAACTTTCTATGATGATGAGAATGTTCTATGTGCTGCCCTCTAGCCACATGTAGCTAATGAGCATGTGAATTGTGACTGGTGTAAATGATGAACTCAATTTTTAATTTTCTTAATTAAAATAACTATATGTGGTTAAATTTAAATGACCACATGTGGCTACTAGCTTTCGTACTGAAGAATACGTCTAACCAACCTACCATACAAGAAAATGGACTGTTAAAAAGTTTTTAGAAGAAAGTTCCTCTATTAGATTAGTAACCTAATCTAATATCTAATAACATAAACATCTGAGTATTTCTTTCTTCTGACTGTTTAAAAACATTCTGGCCCTGTCTTGCTTGAATCATGGATCCAGTCTTAACATGATTCAGATACCTTCCCCATGTTCTAGAGCAACAACTTTCAACTTCTTTGATTATGAGCTTCTTTGATTATGAGAATCATGTTTAATGTCAAAATGAATCGTTAGCCATTTATAATAGTAGTATAAATGGTAGTAGTATAAAGTAGATTTAATTTCTATTGATTAAGAAAATACATTATAATAAAAAAGCTCCTCTTAATTCAGTAACACTTCATATTCATATATATTTCCTTATAGCAGGAATGATACAGAGTTTTAAAATAGTCATATATATGTATATATATATACACATATATATGTATATATATATGTATATATATATACACATATATATATGTATATATATATGAGACTATTTAATACATGAGACTTCCTTGGAATTAACTGCCACATACTCCAGGACTTTTACAATACTCCACAGCCTCCTGGGCTCTGTCACCCATGCAGTTGAGGAGCCTTTTCAGGACTGTGTTCCTAACTGTCTGGCGACCTTGCAGATATGTGAGTTTTTATTCCCAAGAGGGATTTTAGATTAATGTTGGATAAATGCAAAAAAGCAACTTTACTAGTAGTTGAAAGTCAAATTTTTTCTATACATATCTGCTAGCAGATACGTGATACAGATGATTTATGCTGCGGTTAAGTCCAATTATTATTCAAAGATGATCAAGGTTTAATAATTTGGATTTCCTAAAAGTGTATTTTTATAACTCAGCATTTATATCACACTTATCAGCTCTTTTGTGGTCATCATTCTATCGAAGATTATCCTCACTCTCTGTCCTTGATTAACTTATGTTTCTCTGTATCATCTTTGAAGCCAAAATTTGAATAAATAATCTGAGAAAAAAAAGAAAACATTTATTTAACTATTATGCAGTCAATTCACTGCAATTAATTGCATACAGCAGGTTTTTGAACTCCAATTTTGAAGCAAATTCACAGCAATCTCTCTGGTCTCTGTAAGTTCCCTCTGCTAGCGTACTCTCATAGGGTTTATTTATGTCCAAATGCCAAATTTACATGGGTGGCACTATGTATCTTAAATGGGCCAAACATTACAACTCAGCTTCAACTCCTCTATTTCCAATTTGGAAATCAATGTATGTTCGTTCTCCACACTAGATTTCCAATGATATAGTATGGACCATAGTCTTCACTTTTTGCTATCTAAAGGTGGGTGCTTTATAAGTAACATGTGAGCAACTGCTTGGTGAGCTCTGTCAGAGGAGAACCAAGCCATTCCCAGGGCAGAGATGGCTGGGAGCTAGCTGGATGGGTAATTAAAAGCTGGAGGTGAATGGTCACTCTTGTGAGGTTGCAGAAGAATGAGGAAAGACACCATCAGCATCATGAATTTATTATAATTAAATCAGGACAAACTGTTTCTACAGCCTAACTTCTCAGCCCAGAAATGATCTAAAAGCTAAAATCTCACAGTCTGAGAGCCAACTGGAGGATAACATGAAAGGATAATGGCACAAAGTCAGATTTGACCACTGTGACCTTAAAACACCCCCCAAATCTCTGAGGCAGTCCTGTGGTTTGGGGTGACAATCCCATGGGACCCACCATACCATTCATGCCTAGTGGTTTCCCAGTCTCCACAGGCACTCCCTGAACACATGGCTCTAGTCAGAACCAAGTCCCCAACTACACCTTTCAGAACAGGAGAGCCAGTCCATATTTCAGAATAAAAAGTATGAGATAAAAACTAAAAAAAAAACAAAAACAAAAAAAACAAGGCCAGCCTGTGGCTCACACCTGTAATCCCAGCACTTTCAGAGGCCGGGGTAGGCAGGTCACTTGAGATCAGGAGTTCGAGATCAGTCTGGCCAACACGGTGAAATCCCATCTCTACTAAAGATACGAAAATTAGCTGGGCGTGGTGGCGGGCACCTATAGACCCACCTACTTCAGAGGCTAAGGCAAGAGAATCCCTTGAACGCAGGAGACAGAGGTTGCAGTGAGCCAAGATCACGCCACTGCATTCCAGCCTGGGTGACAGAGCGAGACTCTGCCTCAGAAAAGAAAAAAAAAAGAAATCCAAAGTGGCTCCTAAGCTAGTATGAGTTCACTCCATGAAATTTGGAAACCTCTTGCAGGCTCTGTATGGATTACAAAAAGATACCGTACACCCAAGAATGCCCCCAACCTTATCACAGCTGACAAAGTATCCAGCAAATCACAATCCACACACTGAAAAAGAAATCTCACACCACAAAATGAAAGATATCACATTTTTTACTGGCCACAGACCATTTTACATTTCCACACTGTCTTGGTTTCCTAGAAAGATGTCACCCACTGAAAAATACAGGAACACATTTCATCAAGATGAGCTGAAATAAATGTATTGCAATAAAAAATGGATCTGCTGAGAAGCGTTCACTTATTATACATCACATACATTGACTACTGTAGACATCAACTTTTGTCTCAAAATAGTCATTCTTTAAAAAGACTGGCAAACTTAAATATTGAATTTAGAAAGATGAATCTGAGGTTTTAATTCAATTCACAATGGCATGTGTTAGTGGCATAAAAAATTGCTTCTAGATTAAATCATCTGGGTTGTAATTTATTCAAGATAAAATTTTTTTAGTCACAAATTAAAAAGTACATACACCTACCTTTTTAAGGGAGATCACATTTTCAGGATTCTGTATCAGAGAGAAATCGTCTTTTCCTGTGAAGAAAAAATAGAAGAAAAACTACCTACTAGTAACAATAAATAGCAAATGTGAATTTCTAAGACCAGCCTATAATCTTATCATGTTGTGTTTCATTTATAATATTAAACAAATGAAAATCTTTAAATTAGACTTGAAATATTTCTTCATTTCTATCTACATAAAACATTTTACAGATTTTAATTCCAATGATTTGCTTTTTGAAGAACAAAATGGATAAAATCAAATGGAAAATGGATAAAAATAAATGAAAATTGCTCAAAATTAGAATTAAAGTATTTACTTCACATCTATCCCAATGACATATTTTCAAACATTTTGCTTAATTCCATAAAGTAAATGTACAAACAAAGAAGGAAATATATAAAACTCCACTCTTGTTTCTGCTTTTCCAGTGGGAAAATGATGTGAAAAGGTTGTGATGGGCTGTGCAGGTAACAGAAGGTAAAAGAACTATGAGCTGCTACCTCCTTCTATTGATTTTTTATTGTCCAAGCCAATAAACTATATTTATGGGCTCTATTTTTCTTAGCTAAGACTTTTAGATTACAAAAAAACTACATAAAAATTTAAATAAAAACAGGATACCTCTGATTTTATTTTACATGTATTACTTTCAATAAACAATTGACACAGAAACCTACTAGTCACTAACAAATACTAAATATGACTTTTCAAAATCACTTGTTAATATAAATTATTTTAACTTTACATATTCAAGCCAAAATAAGAAAGTAAATTGTTTAGTTTAATATAAGTTCATCATCCACTACTATAAACTGTTTCCAGTCAAATCTAATTAAAATGACCAATGGGATAATGTTCACAAGAATGTAATTCTGACTCTGACCGTGATATATGTTTGGTTCCATCTGTAATTTAACTTCCAATGGGAAAAATGATATATAGATTCAGAAACAATGACCAGGATTCTGACCCAAAAGAGCTCCAAAGATTTGAAATGACTGCCAATGCATAAATTCAAGGAGACCACAGTCCAGAGGAGTCCCTCTCCCCAAATGAGAAATCCTCCATTAGCTTGTGTTTGCTTCACTTCAGAATAAAAATCCTTTTTAAACTTTAAATAAGAAATTCTCACAACATCCTACTGAAAGGATCGTGAACCCTGCAACCATGTCCATGTCTGCAAATAGCCCAAATGAGTTCCACTCTTCTTGGCCAAGCTTAGCTAGCTGCAGAACCTCTCTCCTCCAAAGCAACACCAATGCCCCAGGTGGACTCCCCAGTGTAAGCCAGCATCTGGGGCCTTTCCTCTCTTGCTCTTCACCACTTCATATGTCAACCAGCAGGACTTTGGTCCCCTTCACTGCCAATACAGTATAGTGACGGTAAGAGCTGCCTGTTCTATTTTCTGAAACTACGGTTGCAGGTAAGCTCTGCTAACAAAAGAAAGCCAAGATAGCTAAGAAAGCCACGATGGATTGATGATCAATATGGACACATGGGTCACTGCATGTACGCTAAGCCAAATCATAAAGTATGACACAGTAACAACTGGGGTGGGGCCACTTATAGATCTTCAGTTCCTAACTGACCAACCAGAAATAATATATCTATTTTTGCTTCAAATATGGATTTGTTTCAAAACAATCCACTTGAGGTCACTGATGGGGAGGAGTAATGGATGAAACGAAACTGCCATGAGTTTGTTATAGTGTAATGATGGATATATGAAGGTTCACTGTGATATTCACTGTACTTTTATGTATATTCAAAATGTTCCATAATAAAAAGTTTTTAAAATGTTCATTCGATGGGAATTATTTGTGAAAATACAGACAGAAATGCACAGACCATAACTATCACAACCTTTCTGTTTTTCAAATACTCTCTAACAAAAAAAAGAAATACTTTAGGCAAAAATTTTAAAAATCAAATATCACACTAGGAAAAATGAAAAGCTTATAAGTATGGTTTTAAAAAATCATAAAAATGGCTTTGAATATTTATTTCAATATTCCAAAGCCAAATCAAATACATATTTAGTTGCAATAAATCTTCTGTTTCTTTTTTTATTTTAGGTATCCTGCTTTGAATTAAGTAACATCAACATAGGAACACTGGTTATCTCATTCTTGTCAGAAATTGTAGGTAGTTAAATACACCTTTGATTAATGTAATTGGGGAAATGAATAACATATCATGAGTATCAATGTGATGTTTCATGAACAAATTCTTTCTAATTCCAAGATAAAAGAGGGAACAATTTTTTTTTAAATCCTTTATTCGTGGCAAACATTTGGGGTCACAGATATAAATTATCAGATCTGCTACCTGCTTATCCTAGCTCAGTGATCTGTCACTGCGAAACAGCCAAAAGATGGGCACTTTATGGATTATACCACTCAATTTGACTAAAATTTGAAAGAGCCAAAAAGGGGCCATGTGACGCTAAAGCTGAGCTTTCACAACAAGCAGGGAAAGTCACACACAAGTAAAATCATCCTCACAGCCTAGGAATTTGATTTACTGACCCTGCCAGATGCCACTACTGGAAACCTTACCCTAGCCATAAAATAAAAAGCAGGATTTATGTCATGGTTTGGGGAAAGACCATGTGTAAAGCTGTGCCAAGCCTACATCAAAGATAAACCAGGTTCAAGAAGAACCTCACATTCCCTCCGAACAGAAAACATACTGAGATCTAACACTGAATCCTAACATGAGATGTGATGATTAAAAACAAGAAAATAAAAAACATAGTTCGTGGTCTTCTATTTTCTTTTGCAAGCTTTCCTGGCCTAAAACAATCTGTTTCCTTTCCAATAAAGAAACAATGCCAAACTCTGAAAAGGAAATTTGTCTGACTTAATGGGTAAGCATATAAAAGCTGGAAAAGGGAGTATTATGGGAAAACCAGAGCAATTCAGCCTCAGGAGGCAGGCTTCCAAATTTATCAGTAAAAGGATTGAGGGTCAGAGGAGGGAGGGTAGGGTTAATAATTACGAACGAGTTACATGACGGAGGTCAGCTAAACAAAATTCAGTTGTTTTCAATTTGAAAATCACAGTTCTAGCCATTTACTACAGGAGCTAAGAGAAACATCCATTAGCTTGCATCCATACTTAGATATTTTACATTCATGCAGCCATAATATGAGGACTAGTTTTATTAAATTTGCAATGGTATATCCTAAGGCCTTATGCATTTAATAAATATGTGTCAAATAAGTGAATGAATGAAGTAGCATCTAATACTTACCAAATCATGAAATCTAAAACTAAGCTAGTAGATGTGACAAAAACAAAATTCCCAGGTATGGTGGCTACAGCTATTTGTTTAGCCAACATTTATAGCGTTAGGAGCCAATATACTAAGCTAAAACGATTTGCTTTCCCAGATACAATGTCAGCTAGGGATAGCCACATGACACAGTTTTGACCAATGAAATACAAGAGAGAGAGCTCTGAGAACGTTAATTCTCATGATGTAAACAAGTCCCAATCCCTCATTTCCTGGAAATAGCTCCTGAGTGGTGCAGAGCCATCTCACACCTACGAAGACAAATAAATGCTAAATGATGAGTGGAGAGAAAGATAAAAGGAACCTGGTTCCCTGATGGCACTGCTGAGATGCCACATCTACCCAAAATGCTTAGATTCCTAAGCCTGCATTTCTCTTAAACTTCTGTTAGTTTAGGCTACTGTTTTTTATCACTCACAGCCAAAAATATTCTAATATATACACCAGCAATAACTTATTTTCCCCCTTCTGTATCCTCAGAAGCTGCTCCTATTTTAACGAACTGCGATGCACACTATAACTGCTCAGTAACAGATACATCACCATTGCAGTGGAAACCTCATCAACTGTTCCCACTTGTCAACACTAAGGATGTCTCACCCAACGGGCTCACCAACAGGCTTCAGAGAGAATCAAAAAAGCATCAGAAACAACAAGGCACATCACTCTACCGAGCCACACTGTGCTTTCCTAAGGACCATTACATTCTGATATTAACAATGCAAAAGAGAATGATAACAATGCAAAAGGGAATGATGACAAAAAAGACAGCAATGCTATTCCAGTGACCAAAGAAATGAAGAATCTTCTAAGTTAAGACAGTCTTAACCTGTCTCACAAAGAAAAGTAAATATTTAGGGGCATGGCTAGATTAAACACCAGAAATGGAACATCACTAAAAAACAGAAAACAAGAACATGAAAATACCTCTCGAGGGCCGAAGAGCTGACCTGATTCATATGCTGCTACTCTGCTTTATAGGGCCTCAGAAATGCACCTTCTGTGGAACTTAAAATTCTACAGTAACTTCTATTATCTGTGGATCTCTCTTGATACAACATAAACTCCTAGACCTCAGGAAGCAAGCCAGTAACAAGTATTGACAAATGCTGAATGAATGAAGAAGCAAAACTACATAGAGATTACTTTTCCAAGAGACTTTATGAAAAGCATGCAGTCCTCAAAAAGAAAAAAAAATCTGTAAGCATCACTTCTAGAAATATAATAATGAGTTGAAATAATTGTGTATTTAATGGTCAAATGTCTGTAGAAAGAAAAGAACAGAACTACAACTAACAGGTAGCTATTATCGTATAAACCAGGTGAGGTGTTAGGCACTTTGCATCTAGTATTTCATGCAGTCTTCACCGCTCCCCAGTTAGGCACTAGTCTCTCCCCTTTCCCATGAGGACAAGTTCAGAGGGAGCTTTGGAGCTCACCTGAGGTCACATTTCTAGCAAAAGACAGACTGGATACTCAAACCTAGGAAGGTCAGCTCTCACATTTCTGCTGTACAATGCTGCTTCTCACTTTTGTCCTTACGAAAATATTATTTATAAACTGCATACCTACATTAGCTGAGGGAACATTCAAAGGAACCTTCAGTCTATGGCCAAAAACATAAGCAAGGTGAGGCTCCACTGTAACCTCAAGCACAATTACTATGTGCCCATATCATAAACCAGATGTGGTTCCACATGACCCAGATAGTGACTTTCTCTAGCTCATTTTACAGCTGTCAAGACTTATAAAGGCTCTACATACCTATGGCATGTTTTTTTTTTAAAGCTACAATGTACTTGTATGACCTAGAAATGATAAAAAGAAACCTATGAGTCAACGGCATTAGTTTCTCTCAGAAATCAGCCCTCTCCCATGTATGGTACAAACACCACAGCTCTCCTGTCACATTTACAGAACATGTGGCACCGAGACCCTGGGGACCCTGGTCTCTGGGAAGGCTTACAAATAAAACCCACTGTGTCTATGAATACAACATATCGAATTGATTGAAGCAGTTTAAAATAATGAATTCATTTGAACCAAAAAGAGAAACAAGTTTACTGTCGAAAGAAAAAAAAATTGAATGTACACTGCAATAGGCTCCTAATACTTTGCATTGAATAACTACTACCTCTTTGAAGTTGATGAAAACTTCCATGAAAATATTTATCCAGTAAACATCTCAGTGAAATAAACCGTGATGACTCCAAAGAAACCGAATTTAACAACTTTATAAATTCTCATGGAGAAGAAATAGAATCACCACCCCCGAAACATTTGGTAATTATTTATATACAATATGCTCACAGTCTGTGATGAATATGCAGAGATGCAAAAGTTACTGGAGTATATTAGCTTAAACATGAGCTTCTTTACTCTGCCATTTCAGGTTAACTTTTCCAGCAATTTTTTAGTAACACAGAGTATTCTGCAAGTCCTCACTTCTACCTCGGAAGCTATCTAATACCCATTTGAAAAAAAAAACAAAAAAAACAAAACACTAAAAATGCGTTAGAATCCAAACTTATTTTGGGATAGTTATCAGGTGACAAAGCATGCTTCCATTTTTTTCCTCCCCCTTTCTATTAGTTAGTTATCTATTATTTTAAGATTTCCCATACACATACATTTGAAAAAAATATGATTTAAAAGGATGTTGAGTCTTTTCCCAAATAATGGCTCGATTCTCTTTGGAAAGATAAACAAATCCTTTTTTTTTTCAGTAATGCATCATTTCAATACTTTCCCATGACACAGACACAGACACACACACACACACACACACACAAATAGTATTCTCAATTAAATAACCCTATAACACTCACAGTTTTTCTCCTATACAGTTATTTTTCAATGTGTTCAATCTTTACCAAAGGCCAATGATTTTAAGAAACAGGCTTCATAACAAAAGAAATGGGGAGAAGATACTTTCACAAAGACACTATCAGGCCATAGCTCAGAAAGAACTCTGCATACAACTTCTTTGAAAATCTCTGCTCCAAAACTTCAAGCTTTCTAGTAAATTAGGACTCCTTTATGAATGCTTACCTTGCTTAAAGTATACCTTGAAAAGTAGGACAAAAACATCTCCCTTGCATTTAACCCCGCCATCGTACTGACACTGCTCATTTACAAAATGAAATATTGAGGTCCACGTTAACTGCTATAAGCAATTCCAGGGTTAGAACTAAAAACAGGATTGAGTGTGAAAATACTTTCTTATTCACCAGCTAACTTTATTTCTTTCTCCACATCTTAAAGTAATTCCTAACAACTGACAAAGGCTCCAAATATTATACAAATATCTAGTCTACAAATAAAGCTTTAGGAGTTATATTAAGCAGATTTCTGATGATATTGGACACAATCTTAGAACCACTTCCTACATACAAAGTCTAGCCGTGAAAGGAATTATTAGTTTTAAACAGAAAATTAAGTGAGCTGATTAAATATAGATCAAAGGAAGTTCTACCATGAAAAGACCAATTTTTGTCACTCATGGAAAAAATGTATCAATAAACAAAAAGCAATCTGGTGTTTCTCATTCTGGCCTATATTGGTTACTACCTATTATAATTAGATTAAAGGTAGTTTTGCCTTCTTCCCTTCTTCTTTGTGCTTTTAAGTTCTTTTCCAGTATTTTTTATATAATCACATATTTTATAAGTACCGAAGTTATTTTTAAAAATCTTAGACACTACTGAGATATAATCTCCTTTTAATTAGGATAAAGCACATGTTAATATATTTTTAAATATATTGATAATTAACTAGTCAAAATTAAATTTATAACTTTAAAATAACTTCTTATCATATTGTCACCTATAAATTCTGGTACAAAATCACATTAAATCTTTTAAGGTTATTTTGTACTTTGAAATAAGCTAACTAATGAACTGATACATACATTTCATATTCATCTATTTCTGCTCCAAAAATTAGGGGAAATTACCTGTTTCTTGTTCCAAACCATTCTCCTTTATCTGTGCTATTTATTATTTGCCAATTCTTAAAGTATATTTTTATATTTTATATATTATATGACATCATTATGTCATTTCTTTCTCTGACAGTTATATTAGTACTATAAAATACATATTTATGTCTGCGTATATATGCAAAAGTATATATATTCCTCAAAAAAGTACACATTTACATATATATACATTTATGAATATACCTATATGATCTGTACTGTTTAGAGATTTCCAGCAGAAGTAACTGTCCATCCAGTTTCAGGTTTTATATAGGCCAACCTGACCAACTAGTTTGACAAAGCTAACAGTAGTTTTGAATTCTACTTTTTTCCACTTAAGTGACCCATTGTTTAACCAAATCAGTAAAGAATTTTGCAGATTAGCAACCTCATTCCTCTTATTATATTGGTCACCTTTACCTTCCCCAGAGACCAATATCCTGCAATCACCATGACTTGATTCATTAAGTATTTATTTGGTACTTAGTATTTCTCATTACTGTGAAGGGAGAAGCTTACAGAGTGTGGCAGTTCACGAATTATAAATGTAGCTGAAGGTTTAACACTTCTCTGTGCATCTTACTATTAAGCCAGTGATCTCTAAATTCTTCTAATGATGAGAATGGGAATTATTGTTTCAACTTTCTGCTAATGTTTCAATGCCAAAGGTGATATGATGAGTTCCTTGTATATGTCCATAGGACTTGCTACACATGGCCAAGCCAGTCCAGAGATCACCTCCAGAGTCTGTGTATGAGAAGAACTGCACTGCAGCAAACTCTTCAAAGAAAATTCAACAGATCCCTTTCCTTCTCTCTCTAACACCTCATAAGGAAGGCAAAAAAAAAGAAAAGAAAAGAAAAGAAAAGAAAAGCCATAATAAATTGAGGCTATCTGCAATGACAGAGGCTGATATTCTATTCCCTGCCTGGATGCCTGCTTCAGTGCAGAAACCATGGATTGTGCATCAGATTGGCTGGCTGATGCCATCTGCAAGGCAACAGAGCCCCAGCAGAAGTAGAAGCAGGCTGTGCCCCAGGGTCTGATGGTGTTAAGATGAGAGTTTTCCTGTGTACCATGTGAATACTATGGAAGGTTGTCATGTTTGAATGATCCTGAAAAGCCTCCATCTGAGTGGGTTACCTGGACAAGGACACAGAGACACTCCAGTGATCTTCCATTGGAATATGAGGAGCTGATATTGCAGTGCTCAAAACAAATAATGGCACGATGCCAATGGACCTGCAAGGGCTCTCCAAAAAATCCATCAGGGTGTGTATGAGAAAGAACTGGCCTTGAAAACAAACAGCACCTGTTAAGTGCAATAGCTTTGGCCCCTTTTATGTCCCCCGTGTGAACTCTGGAGGAGCCAGATAATGTGTAGGAGAGGAAGAGAGGAGAGTTAAAGTAGGAATTCCTTTTCTTCCCTATTGCTGATCACTAAGCCTGGGCTCAAGCCTAAGAATGAAAAAAGGGGAGAAGCTACAAACTGGATGGGAAAATGGAAGTTTTGATTTACATTGTACTACGTTTTTCTAATATTTGAAAATTAGGTTGTTCCAATACTGTAAAATGACTGAAAAGCTATAGGATCTGCCAAAAAAATATCATTCAAAGTACAGGAGAGGAGAGAATAAAGCTATTTTCTGTTTATGTCTTACTAAGTGTGGCCCATCCAACAAACCAATTATACTAAGTATACAACCTATGTATAGTATACTATGTATGTACAAAATAAGTCTTGTGACTTTTTTTCCATAAAGTTAAATCTGAAAGAAAACTGAGAAGACATAGAAATATCAAAATGCAAATGTAATATATTTCATAAAATGTTAACCACAGAATATAATTATATCAACAACTTTAAATGTAAATGAACTAAACATTCCATCTATATGGCAAAGATTATCAGAATAGATTTTTTTAAAAGCAAGAATCAACTATATGCTCTCTACAAAGAGACACATTTTAAATGGAAACACACAAATAAGTTGGAAGGATGAAAAAAGTTATATCTTGCAAACAGTAAGCAAAATAAAGTTGAACTGGCTATATTAATAAGACAAAATAGACTTCCACACAGAAGATTACTAGAGACAAAGAGAAACACTTCATGATGATAAAAGGGTAAATATAAAAGAAATAGTTCTAGAGGCCTAAGCCCTTCATTTAAGAGAGCTAAGTACACTGAAACCGGTGAAGTGAAATGACTTGCTTAAGAACACATAATCAGCTAGGGCAATAGCCAGCTGTAAGTCACTTCTCCCAATTCCCTTTTCAGAACCTTTTCCCTATGATCGATGGTCCTAATCTGAGCTCATTCAACATGAAAGCAACCAACCTATTTGATCAAAACTGTCAACTTGGTAGCTAGGCAAACACAGCCTTGGAAGGAGGGGAAGACCACATGGAAGGGGTAGAAGAGGGTAGATAGAATCCTGAGCAGGGTCTGACTCCAGCTGAGGCGCTACAACTTGCTAGTTATGTGGCCCTGAACAAATTACTTAAATGGGCCTCAGTTTCATTTTCTGCAGAATGAGGATACTGCCACCTATCTCACAGGATAGATATAAAAAATGATGATAAGGAGGACGAGGTTAATGACTTGACCAAGGTCACTCGGCTTCTCAGTAGCAAAGCCAGGACCCCACAATGCACATCATACACGCTCACCACCATTTTGCTAAACTTCCTCCCAAAGGAGAGTCCCTAGTGGAGTTCCTGACCTTCACAAGACACTTCAAAAAATGTTCATTTCTTTCCCAATATACCGATGCTGTAGTTGCCAGTAACTTTATAAAGGTATTTCTACATGGGATCCTCACACAGAAACATATATCCTTTTTCATCTACATACACGAGTTTGAGATGATCACTTTTTCTCATCATGATGGCTTGTTCTCACTCTGTGAGGTCCTAAGGTCAAAGTGAGTGAGGCAGGCAGGTTAAAAATTTCAGTGATAATTTAATTTATATCATCTCTTATATTCCAAATTAAGCCACATAATTAACACATTTTAAATCATCCCTCAAAAAAAGAGTTTAAACATATCATTTTGCTTAAAGGAAGAACCAGCCATTCCATTGTTTTGTGGTTATAATAACCAAAGAGGTGTCACATTCTGAGGACTGTAAACTCAACTTTCAGTTTGGTGAAGGACTCCAAAAAATTAACTAATTCCCATGGGTAAGTCTGTGCTTCTAAGACCAATCCCCGTATAATTTGTTCAAGTATCTTGGCAATTTTCTGGATTATTTTTATTACATAATTGAGGATGTTATACAAATAGGTGTTATTTACAATCACGCTGGTCTTTCTCTTTTCAGAGTCTAATCAACTATCTTAAATGTCAAGGTTACAGTCAAGGTCAATATATTTCACCCCAGGAAAGTAGGTGTCAGCAAGGCAGTAATGCCCACTTATACTGCCTTATATAAGGCAGAATTTAAAAGTAAGACAAAACTTGATAATTAATGTTAAAAAATGCATTGCTTAGATACTAATTTTAGAAACAGCAGAATGCATACAAATCCAAAATAAGATATACAAAACCATGAAATAAGGAAGGAAAGCAAAATAACAGTTTGTGGCCCATGTCCTCATCTTACATTAGTTTTAGGACACATTTAAAAGCCTACTACGTGCTAGCTATAGTACAAATCTGATTTAAAATTTGAGAATAAATTATGACTGCTTGAAAGAGCTAAATAGCTCATAACTAGTGTATTCAAATAAACTCAAATGACCAAACCAGTGGTCATTTCATGTGACTCACTGAAAGTTCACGCACATATATAAAGGAGAAGAACCTTTATTATGTGACCCCATTCTATGCTGTAGCTATGTCAGGTTCTGAATAGTATTTTAAACAAAATATATCACACTTAATCAAATGTATGTATTACCTAACTAATAAAATAGCACCATACTGTTTAAAAAGCTCACTCAAGTAATAATATTGTGAAAAAGAAAAATTTATATATATATATATTTTTTTTTTTTTTTTTTTTTTTTTTTGAGATGGAGTCTTGCTCTGTCACCCAGGCTGTAGTGCAGTGGTGCAATCTCAGCTCACTGCAAGCTCCACCTCCCGGGTTCACGCCATTCTCCTGTCTCAGCCTCCCCAGCAGCTGGGACAACAGGCGCACGCTGCCACGCCCGGCTAATTTTTTTGTATTTTTAGTAGAGCCGGGGTTTCACTGTGCTAGCCAGGATGGTCTCGATCTCCTGACCTCGTGAAAATATATTCTTTTTTTATTTAAAGCAAATCAATGTCATGCTTTATATTGAAGATGTCTTTATATCCAATCTTTATATTAAAGAATATACTGAATATAAATCATTCAGCAGTTATGTTTGCTGTTTTATAACCTCAATTCTACAAATATTTTATTTCTCCATTGGTGATAAATTTAGATTGAAATTAATAAATAAAATAACTCATTCATAGCACCTCCATTGTGCTGTTGGGTTTTTTCCTGACAGGCACCAAATTAAGCAAAACACTACAATGCACTTAATGAACGTCTTATGATAATTTATTTCCCACACAAAAAAAAATTACAAAGAGGAAGCACCAACTAACTGAAGAGAAAATAAAATATTTCCTAGACTACTGTTAATATGTTAAGAAAACAGAGCCAAAACCATTTTTATTTCGTTTTAGAAAATCACCCCAGGACTTACATTGATAGCAGAAAAATTCAACAAATACACATTACTTATCAAATTACAAATTAGGCAATGATTCAAGTTCCTAATTATGGAAAAGGATTTGAGCTCATTTAACATGACATGTTTTAATTATAAGACTCCTTAAAGAAGTATGTGAAATTCATGTAGAAAAAAAGAAATAGATAAAGAAACAGGCTAAAGAAAGACATGATTTATCTCATCTCTGCCTGTAAACAAATTAACTTTTATGAAAGCTCAGTGAAAGCAAATACTCTCTAAACTAAACCAACTCAAGACAAAAATCACCTTTTGAAATTAGGAACATGTGTTCAAATGCCAAAATTATCATTCTGATATTTTTGGTCTGTAATACTTTGTTTCTGTTTTCATCTGCATGTAAAAGAAACCCTCCACTGTATTAGGTTTCTAGGACTGCCATAACTAAATACCATAGACTGACTAGCTTAAACAACAGAAATTTATTTTGTCACAGTTCCGGAGGCTAGAAGTTCAAGATCAACGTGCCAGTGCCAGCAAGCATGGTTTCTCCTGAGACCTCTCTCTTTGGCTTGACGACTGCTACCTTCTCCCATGTCCTCATATGGCCTTTCCTCTGTGCCTGTACGGTCACAGATGCAGCCATTCAGATTCAGGTCAGGTCAACCTTATTTTGAAACTTGTCTATACCACTGATCAACCATGTGACCCTCAGTAAGTGCTGTAATCACTCAGTTTTCTTAGTATTGAATGGTGGTAATTATACCTAACCTGCAGAATTGTTGAGAGAATGAAATGGGATTGTATTCTGAAGGCCCAGGGCACAATGCCTAAGCCTAATAAATAATGGGTTAGGGGCCCGGTCTTAAAGAATCCTGGTAAGTTTCAACATTTTAAAATATTGCAAAGCCATCCAGCAAAGACAAAAATATCAAAGAACTGGCTCCATTTCCTATGTATCCCATTCCACAGTGTGGCTCAAGCACCTGCAGTGTGTGTGTGTGTGTGTGAGTGTGTGTGTGTGTGTGTGTGTGTGTAGAGAAAGAGACTTCCTTTCTGAGGGTCTCATACCCTGTGTCTCATATCCTGTGTGAGGATAGGAAGCAGTTATTTGTAAGCACTTATGTTCCCTGCACCATAATCCTTCTGCAATAAGAAGGCTGCTGACACCTCTAGAAGGAAATGGACAGGAACTGCTCTTGAGATATTCTAGACCAAAAACCCTGTTGACAAATGAGACATACCTTCCATGTAATTATTGCCTTAACCTTTCCAACAAAGCTGGAAGCACTTTGGTTCAATATAAAGTAGAACATTTCCAGAAGGTTTTCAGAAGGCATCTGCTGCTCTTAATTAAGGAGTGGATTCCTCCTGATCATCAATCTTTATGGAAAACCTGTTGGTCTGCCATGTTTATAATATTGTAGCTGAGAAAATAAAAATTAACATATAACAAAACGGTTTGGGAGAGCCTGATTCTAGCAGAGTCACTGCCAGGATATGTGTTAATACCCAAATCATCTGCACTTTTAAATTTCCTCATTTCCCTTTAGTAGCTGCACAAGAAATCCCTCTATGCTACTTATGACAGATGGGGAGAAATTTTAACCAGTTACTTTGAAACTCTTTCAAAGGAAATGAAAAATGGACAGAATGGGGCCAAGCTTAAGATTCTCAGAGGGCCTCACAGGTCCAAAAAGTCTCTAAATAAAAGGAAATATTTTCTATCTGTATTTCCAAGTGCTATCATGAAGTGTTTTCTGAAAAGCTGCAATAACTAAACTATAATCCTCCTAAATGTTGTCTGCATTGAAATGTGAATAATGATATATCTAATAATTAACATACTTAGCACTTTTTCAACACAAAGCTAAAAGAAATCTGTGAAATAAAAAAGAAGCCAATTGTGAAGAAAACACCTCTTAAGTCCTATTAATGCTCCAAGCTTGGGGAGGGGGGCCTGGTGAAGACTGTCAAAGACACTCTTTTCACAAGATTCAAACCACTATGAATAAAATGCTCCTTTCTGGTTTTGGAACTATAAAACATGTTCTTTCAAAAACAGTATTGTATTCAGCAGAATATTTCCCTTCAATTAATTAATGGCTTTCTTGCTTTCTCTGTTTGGCACTGATGTATTTGCAGTATTTGAAAATAAAATGCTACAAGAAAATGAATACAAAGCATTTTAAATTACTAAGAGTCCCACTTAATAAAATAATCTGATTAAATAAATTATTTTGTTCCAAAATTTCCAACCAAGTTTGAAATAAGAAATTTTTTTTCTAATTCCAGGTTATAATACACTGTAAGAAAAATAAGAATAACTTGATTAAAATCGAACTCATAAAATAGGAAAAACAATAGAGTATGTGCCTATCAGGAAAAAAATGATAACCTATCTTCAGGGAAATGTCTCCTCTGGATCTAGTATACTAATTACAATATCAGGATTTCTGTTACCAGAAATAATGGATATAGAATTTTCAAATTACTTATCATATTTCCAAATTGATTATTCTGCTACTTTTCAATGACCAGTGTAAATAATCATGAAATACTTTTTTCTTTAATAGGTCTGCAGATGGCTTCAGTTTACTAAACTTCGGCATTTTTTTTTTTTTTGCTTAATCATCAGATTGTTTTCCTAATTTACCCAATCTGAAGACTTTGCAATAATGGCATTGAGTTATTTATTCATTTAAGAGACATCAACTTAGTCACTAATATGCACCAGATTGTTCTATTTCCCAAGAGAGTCATGCTGTGGCTAAAATTTGCAAACTGTTCAACACGAGGACTAAAGTAGGGCACCCAATCTGGACTGGAGTGGAAATCAAGGAAGGCTTTATAAGAAGATGGCAACTATACGGAGTCTCTAAAGGCCTGTAGGAGTCAGCCAGTTGAAGAAGGGGATTGAGTGCAAAGTCATAGTGCAAAGCCACGGTGTCCACAGTGCAGCAGGCTTTATGTTCTTGGATTTCAACACAGCCTAGTATAGGTGATGCAAATAAAGGAGTTAAAACTTCATCACAGAGGTCAGGCCACGGATGGCTTACATTTGGCAAATTAGGAAAACAAATTAATCCTGATAGCAACAGGGAGCTGTTGAAGTATCTTAGAGGTAATGCTATAATAAGATTTGTTTTGTGCAAATTACTTTAGCTGGTTTGGAGAATGGAGTCAATGGGCAAAGATGTAAACTTATAAAGTAGTGTCTATTTGTCTCCTCCAGTAAACTGTAAACTCCTGAGAGCAAGATTTCACTGTTAAAGTACCTGATGCTCACTGAATAGCCAATAGAAGACATGAATGAAGGCACAGATAAGAAAGAGACAGTATAGAGAGACTGAATGAAAAATTCTTGGAACAATCAAGACAGGAAATTATGCAGACATAAATTCAGGCTAGCAGCAATAGGAATGGAGAAAAGTGAACAAAAATGAAGGACATTGATGGGGTAGACTCAACAGATGGATAGCTTGTTTCATGAAGTTTTAGAAACCGGAAGGAGACACAAGTTTGGAGTGAAGTTGAGGACTCCTGTTTTGTACACTTTGATTTGAAAGTCTCCATAGACTTCAATGTCAAGATCTCCAGCAGACAACAGGATATATCTGGAGCTCCGACAAGAGGTCAGTAATAGGGGAGTCTTCAGTAAATTGGGGGTTATAAAAATGGTAGAAGTGAATGAGTTATCTTATACAGAAAGAGTTTACAGAGTGAACACAGTCAAAAGCAATGTAGAGACCTCCAGAGAATACCATTTTAACGGCTAAGTAATGAAGAGGTACTCAAGAAGCTCTGCCTCTAATCTATGAAAATAGTGAGTAATGGACAACCAAACCCTTGGAATCAAGGACTTCAGGAATATATAAGGGTAAAAGCAAAAATGAATTAATCTAGTGCAATTCCTTCATGATGGAGAGGTGATGTGACTTTTCCAGAGTGACCAACTCTGAGAACTTGCAAAGTAGTAGCTGCTAATAACTAGTATCTCGGTTTCTTACTTCACACAATTTGGAGGTAAGAAGAAATGAACTCTGATATACCTTATAGCAGTATTATTTATGATTCTAATTAAGTTCAATTGTTTGTTCATTCAGGACAAGTACACAAACCAAAGAGCAGACTTCACCTTTTTAAACAACAGGGCCAAGAAAACGAGAGAATAAATGAGCCTGAAATTTCAGAGTCTTGCTGCCATGCTGAACAAATGGGGAAATACAGCTTGTTCATTTCTACTCAGTGATGTTAATGATTCTGTTAAATTGACTTCCTTGAAGGAAAATTACTGTTAATAACCTTAATTTCCTTCTAGTCTCTTCCCCCAGGTACCTGACATTTTAAATAAAATATTTTTATAAAATATTAAAATCAAAGAAATTAGATCTATCTTAGGAATCCAACTCCATGCTGAGAGACTTTATGAATCCCTTCTGTCTGTCCTATCTATAAGCCTACATTTTTGGTTAAACAGATAAACACATAACATTTCCAATTCTACGCATTTCCCAAGAAGCATAAAGCATAATCCATTCCAAAGGGAACTAAAAAAAAAAAATTTTAATGTTACTCTAAGGCCACCACCAATTTTATTGATACCAGCCATGTGGTATTGTAGAAAATTCCCAATTTCAATTTCAATTTAATCACTGTAGATGCAGTTTTATTTTCTTTGTCCACAAAACCAGACCATAAGCTTTCTACCCTGGACTGACCGCTCAACCATGCAAACCTCTGTTCTGGAGGGCAAGTGGGTGGGGGTCTGCCACTGGCCTTCCCAGACCCATTCACTTACCTTTTCCACCCTCTTCCTCCTCTCTCCTGCCCTCTGGCTTCTGTCTGGGTTCGGCTAATGGATGACACTAGCCAGCGTTTAGGAGACAGGCAGAGAGTGAGGAAGGTATATATATTCCCCTCTGTCTCCCTGGAGGGATATTACAGGCAGACGGGGTCCCTCTAGAAAGGGATACAGCTCTTGTCAGCCTTTCTTGCCCCTTCCTTAGAGTAGGACTAACTCCCCGTCACTGCTGGGTCTTTCTTTAGCACTCACCCTGATTGTATTCCCTACACCTGCCCACACCTTCCCAAAGGTTCCTTTAACAAGCCCTCCTCAAAGGACTTGACGTGCACATGCCATCTGTTCCCCAGCAGGGCCCTGAACGACACAGGTTGAAAGAGTGACCAGGTGGTGCCCTCCACTGTGCTTTCACAGACATTATCAAAGGAAATTGTCTGTAAACTGTGAAACACCATAACATTTCCATGAGCAAAACCTAGCACAGACTTTCTTGAATATGCAAGGTTTCAATGCCAGGGAAATATGACTGTCCCACCATATTTCTACAATTCACAGTGTGTTGTAAAAATAAACATGCAGAAGGCATACAATCAGAATCTGAATGTCACTGCCAACCAAACCAGAATTTTTCTTAAAAAATGAATATCTGGAGAAACAGATGAAAGGACTAAATCCATCTTTGGGAAACAGAAACAGTATTTCACTTTACTGTCATTTATCTAATCAAGACTCACCAACCCTGACTGAGTCTCAGTCTTTCAAGGAATGTGGTAAAATTCACAAATAATTTACTTCATATCATTCATAACAATTACAGTTATCAAAGTAGTCCCTTTTGAACACAGTTAGGAATCAATCAGTGACCTAGATTTCCTGCACTATTTCTCCCAATATCTCTTTAAAGGAAAACATGGTGTAGCGGCCAGGCGTGGTGGCTCACACCTGTAATCCCAGCACTTTGGGAGGCTGAGGCGGGCGGATCACTTGAGGTCAGGAGTTCGAGACTAGCGTGACCAACATGGTGAAACCCCATCTCTACTAAAAATACAAAAATTAGCCGGGCTTGGTGGTGCACACCTGTAATCCCAGCTACTCGGGAGGCTGAGGCAGGAGAATCGCTTGAACCAGGGAGGCAGAGGTTGCAGTGAGCCGAGATCGCACCACTGCGCTCCAGCCTGGGCAACAGAGTGACGTTCCATCTCAAAAAAAGAAAGAAAAGAAGGGAAAAGAAGAGGAAAAGAAAAGAAAAGAATGAAAAGAAGGTGTAGTTTCTAATTTATATAGTCCTTTATCTACATATCATTTCGAAAAAACATAGCCAGGCCAGACGCAGTGGCTCACACCTGTAATCCCGACACTTTGGAAGGCTGAGGTGGGAGGACTGCTTGAGCCTAGGAGTTCAACACCAGCCTGGATAACATAGCGAGACCCTGTCTCTACAAAAACAGAAAAAAATAGCCAGGCGTGGTAGTGTGCACCTCTGGTCCCAGCTACTCGAGAGTCTGAGGCAGGAATATCGCTTGAGCCCTGAAGATGAGGCTGCAGTGAGCCATAATGGCATCACTACACTCTAGCCTGAGGGATGGAGCAAGGCCCTGTCTCAAAAATAAATATAAAAAAATAAGAGTCACGGATATTAAATTCAAGTATCCATTAAATAAAACTCATTAAATAGCATTATCTCCTAATCTTCTCATTCTTTAAGTAAAAAGTAAAAGAGAGTCTTAAATAACTAGTTATTTGAAAACCTAAAGCTACAAACACACCTGGATAGGATTTTTCAGCAATGAAATTAATTTTCCCAGGCCAGTATCAATGTCTGATCTGTCTGTGTTGGCTGTGGACCACCTCACTTCTCTAACAATAGATTAAAGGGTGCTTATGGACATGTCCCTGCTGGGAAGGGTCTAGAGTTTCACAGCTCACCAAATTGATTAGAAAACAGATTTTCAACTCTGATTCTACAAGATACGTCTTTCTTAAAGAGTTTTTACATTAGCCCCTTAACTGATCAATTTGTTTTGATTAAGAATTGTATTTTCGAGGGATTTTAAGGACATGGTCTGTTTCTAAAATCACTTCCTGGTATGCCATATACAAGTGAAATCTAACTGAATCAGTAAAGCGACGTGACAATGTGGGACATGCTGCAATTAGAGGCTATGTTCAGCTGCATAATCAGAGGTTCCACAAATTTCATGGAGACCTTTTTTAAAGGCAGTTCATCAGTGCTCTGTCAAAATTTGAAGTGTGCATAGGCTTTTGACCAAATAGTTCCATTTCTAGAAATTTAGCTACAAAAAAAAATTCTCACACATGTGCACAAAGACCTACGAACAAAGATCTTGAATCCTTCAGTTTGCAATATGTCCACAGAAGAACGGTTAAATAAAGCACAGTACATCCATACTACCAAATTTTATGCAATGTTAGAAAGAACAAGATAACTAACATATTGACATGGAAAGCTCTCCATGATATATAGTTAAGGGGACAAAAGCAAGTCAGTCACAGAAAAAAATGTATACAATATGATCCAGTATATGTAATAAGAAAATGACATGTATATATACTTATACATGTAAATGTACAGAAAAAAAGGAGGGAAAGAGGCATTCTAAACTATTGGCAATGACTGTATCTGGGAATGGGTGTAGGTGGAAAAGGGTACTTTGCATTTTGCTTCCATATTTCTGCATTATCACTTCAATTGGAACATATTAATGTATTACTTACATCATTTTAAAAAACCAATGAAAACAAAAAAATTAAAAGAAATCCCAGAGAGGGCTTTGGTGATTTGTCCAACAATAGCATCTTGGCAGATATGAGAGAAACACATCCCGAAGGAATTGCATTTTCATTTGATCCAGTGTGGTCTCTCATTTAAAAGCAACATGGAAAATGAGGGCTGTTAAGCGGACTGCATCTTGAAACACTAGTCTGCAGGAACAGGTCTGTATTCTATATTTCAGGACAAATACAGCTACTACCAAATAGCAGGGGAGACATCTTGTGACTGGTTAGAGTTCAAATCAGTGAGGCAGGCAAGAGAACCTCTGTGTCTCCATAAATGAAGTCACGTATTTCTGTACACTTGGGTGTTCTTATTTTTTATTTATTTATTTTTTGAGACAGAGTCTCACTCTGTCACCCAGGCTGAAGTGCAGTTGTGTGATCTTGGCTCACTGCAGCCTCTGCCTCCAAGGTTCGAGCAGTTCTCCTGCCTTAGCCTCCCGAGTAGCCGGGATTACAGGCACCTGCCACCACACCCGGCTAATTTTTGTATTTTTAGTAGAGACGGGGTTTTGCCATGTTGGCCAGGCTAGTCTCAAACTCCTGACTTCAAGTGACCCACCCGCCTCGGGCTCCCAAAGTGCTGGGATTACAGGTGTGAGCCATCGCGCCCGGCCGGTGTTCTTATTTTAAAGGAGCACCAAGAAACAGGAGAAAAAAACATGTCCTTCCCCCCTCAACTTTGTATATTTGCCAACAGCTTGGAAAAATAGGGTATAGGGAGAGAATAAACAAGCAGAAATTCAGAATCTGAAATCTATTTACAACGGAAATAAATGGCCATAACAACCTTTATAAGAAATTTTACAGCCAAAAAAATTGAAGGGCAAAACAAAAACTATTGACATTTTCTAGTACACGGTGTTTCCAAGCACTTACAGTTAACAAAAGGCTCAACATGGGAGCTCCTGGGTCAAACCACAAACGTGCTTTGTTTGGCCACACCATGGGCTGACAGGTTTGTTTTCTATTTTAATTATTTCCAAACATTTTAAAATAAGAAGACTCCAAATAAATCTGGATTTCATGCTTCTCTTGAAAATGTAGAGGCACTGGTAATCCTGAGCCCTAGGCCCACCTGGCAGAAACCTGTCAGACCCGAGTGGTAGCTGCTCCATGGGAAGGGGCACAATTGGGCCCCTGGATGGGAGCAAGCCTCACCACTCCCTAAGGTCTCTGACACCTGGTCAGCCACACTTGGGCCTTTCGCTTACCTGGCCCTTAGAGGAATCAGAGTACACCACACCCTCACTAAAACCATGAAGAACTTCACCAGGTAAAAACCGGCCTTCCAGAAAACTAAAACTATTTGTTTAGGCTACCACAAAGTAGCATTTAGTATTCTCCCTATCTCGGATTTCTGGCATGCAACTGCAGAAACAGAAGTACCTAGGATTAGATAAGAATGCATTGTTTTATCCTCAATTTCTTATTCCAATTCCATATTCACAGCAGGATTGTCAGAAGTTTTGTCATATCTCAGCCTAGTCACTTAAAATAATTATCACAAAACTTGTTATGGTAACAAGTCTTTCTGCAGCATGTACCAGCTTAATGACAGGTAATACACAATATGGTGGTTAGCAGTTGGAGTTCTGATGTCAGCCTACCTGAGTTTCAGTCTCAATTCTAACTTTAACTTCCTGGGATGATTAACTTAACATCTCCTAACCTCAGTTTCCCCAAGTATAAACTGGAGATGCTATTAGGACACATCCAAAAAGGCTGTCAGAAGGATTAAATAAAGTGGCACATTTTAACTGCTCAACAAATGTCTGTTGTTTTATTTTGTTGTTGTTAATTATAATACTACGTAAAGCAGAGAAGTTGAGTACTCTCTGAGAAACTCCATGGAAAAACAAGAGCTATGATGACTGCCCCTGAACACCAGAGACCCCTAATTCTTCTAGTGGAGGCCTTTCTCCCTCCAGGCCTAAATGGCTTAATATGTTTTGTTTTGCTTTGTTTTGTTTTGTTTAAAAAAAAAAAAAAAAAAAAAAAGCCTAGCTGGGAGACAGATACCCTGGGGACAGCATCTGACTCACTGAATTATATTCCGAAACACCAAAGTCACAGAAATTTGAAGCTATTAGGACTGAGTTAATATTAGTTCCCTCTGTCCGAATGCAGTCACTGGGCTTGGCAAGTCCAAAGGAAGATCTGGTACTTCATGGTGGTCCTGTGGGGTGACTGAAACTTTCTGTACTTGCAGAGTGGCAAAGTAAGTGTCCCTTGTAAGTTTTATAGGAATTTTCTCAGGCTGCTTTGTATGGATAAGGTCAATGCCATCTACCCCTATGAAGGAGAACAAGATGAGAGCCATAATACTAGTAGTACCATTAGGAGACGGGGCAGTAGCACTTGTTAAACATGCTTTAATTGTTCAGGAGCATAAGAAAGGCAATGTATCTTAAAGTAATGATTTTCCTGGCCCAAGGGTGTTTCTGTAGCTACAGGTGGAATTTCCCAAACCTTGGCACACCCAAAGATCCTGGGATCCTTTGAGCACCTGTAGTAACTGCAGTAACAGTACCCTGTATCATTCACAGTACAGCACCAAGCACTTTTGCCCCATAGGGTTATTCTCCTCATTTTACAGATAGGGCAACTGAGGCTCAGAGTGAATGCCCAGGGTCACACAGCTAAAAGAGGGCATCTGTCAGCATTCAAGCTAAAACAGGGCATTTGTCAGGAATTCAGTGCCTGATTCCAATGCCTGAAGATTTCAGCAACCACTGCTCAACACAAACCCACCGTGAAAACACCCACCCAGCTAGCTGCCTCTGGGAGGAAGCATTTCTCGAGCACATGGTCTTCACCTTGTGTGGGTCATGAATGACCTTCGCAATATGGTAAATCTTAAAGACCCTTCTCAGCATGATATTTTCTTTTTATTATTATTTTTTAATAGACTGTCACTCTGTCACCCAGGCTGGAGTGCACTGATGCGATCTCAGCTTACTATAACCTTGAACTCTTGGGCTCAAGCGATCCTCCTGCTTCAGCCTTCCAAGTAGCTAGGATTACAGGCATGTGCACCACACTCAGCTAATTTTTTTATTGGTTTTTTTGCGTAAATTGATCTTATTGTGTTACCTAGGCTGGTCTCAAACTCCTGGCCTCAAGTAATCCTCCTACCTCAGCCTTCCAAAGTGCTGGGATTAGAGGTGTGAGCCAGCATGCCTGGCCTAGCATAATATGTTTAAATATATAAAATTAAATACCTAAAAGTACAACGGAAATCAATCTCATTGAAATATAATTATCAAAATAACTCTTTAAAGGGATATGTGAAGTAATACATGTGTTTCTCTTCAACCCACTAAATGCCAAGCTCTAGTAGTAGCTCTAACACCTGCCCCAATTATCACCTGGAAGTAAGTGAATATAAAGATGTAATTCATTTGCCAGCTACATTCGTGGACCCACCAAACTGCATCCTTGGCCCTAAAATGAAGAACCCCTGTTCTAGAGAAGAAAGGGAGGTGTCAAATGTAAAATCAGGGGTCTGTGGTCTCTGCTCTCTGGATGAGCTGCTTACAATTAATTATTTCAAGTTGCTTTTTTCTTCCTGTTTCTAAGGAAATGGCTACTTCAATTCACTCATGTCTGGGAGCCAAAGACATGCTTTAATTGTTCGGGAGGACAAGAAGGGCAATGTATCTTAAAGCAATGATTTGCCTGGCCCAAGGGTATTTCCGTAGCTAGCGGTGGAATTTCCCAGCCCTAGGCACACCAAAAGATCCTTTGAGCTTTGAAGGAGAATCCCAGGAAAGGGGAGAAGTTAACACTATCTTATGGTCACATGGTGTGTGACATTCTGATTGAAGGTTTCATAAGTAGTGAGTGAGAGAGGTGTTCAGAGAAAAACCTTCTGATTTATGTCCATTTCAACTATTTTTATTTAATAAAGGAAAGGAAAAGTAGACGAAGTTCATGCAGAGAAAATAAAAACTCTGCTGGTCATTCATTCCCTGGAACATAAGGATCTCCTAGCTGAGATTTGAAAGGTAGAGGATTATTACTTTCATCTCCTCTAGAAACTTGGGTTATGCCTTCAGCATAAAAAAGCATCCAAAGTCGTGAGCTTCCACCCAGACTCTTTCCACCCTTCCACCCAGAAAATGGGGTTTGGGAGCAGTTGTTGCAATGGAGTGAAGTGGGCCTTGCAAATAAAAGTTATTCCAGGGTGATATTTTCAAAGCAAGCTTAATTCCAACCAAGACAATGTAAACGTCACACTCATCCACTCAGTAATGCATATTCACCCAGGTCTGCCTCCACTGGCAAGGAAGTAAGCTCATTTTTATATTTGGTTAGCTAAAGAATCACAGCCTAGGAACATGTAAAACCTTTATATCATTCTAAGGCATAACTAGATAAATAATATTGCAATTTGAGAAAGTATTTCTACTTTAAAGGGTGAGGCTTTATCAAAAGCAAAACTATTAAACAAACAGATACTAAGGAATAGAAGAAAGAGCTACAGAAGTTTATCCATTTTCCCAATATGAGAGAGAAATAGGAAAATGTGGAATGGACAGCACTGAGAATTAAGCAGTGTCCTTGCAAACACAGTTCACATCTGAAAACCAACAGCAAAACCACAGAAAGTCACTGCTGCCTCCCACCAGTGATGAAAAGCTGTATTTATTTCCCAACAGGCAGATAAGTCTCCTTGACAGACACTAATATGGCCTACACATTCATATATTACGAGGTGAAAAGCAACTATTTTAAAAACTTCAATCTGGACATAAAATACCAACTGTGATCATTAAAGCATCTCCATTAGTCCTTGACCTAATTTTGCATATCAAATACAGAAGTTCTTGGTTTTACAGGGACTCACTGTGGTAGACAGTTTCTTAAAAGACCTGGGTCGGCGGTGCTAATCAACATGCTGTTTCACCCTTACTTTATAAGTGATCACAAACAATAATTTAGTCACAGCCTGCTAAATAATTCTAAGTTTCAAAGAAAATTTATACTTCCCCAAAAATAGTTTACTATTAAGTGTGGAGAGCATGAGAAATCCAAAATCTTTCTTACATTACCTAAGTGCCCTAATCCGAAAAGATAAAATTTACTCTCAAGATTTCAAAATAAAAAATCAAACTCAGCTGATTACTAATTTTTTTTAATAATCTGCAAAATTTTTTCATTAATTCTGTTATTTGAGTTTGCCAGCTACATCTGAAAAACTGGGGATGAAAATTCAGACACTAAACTCAGAAGCTAATTCCACTTATATTGTTACATCCTTTCACAAATTAGCATGCTAATGTGATCATAAGGAAAACAGCACAGCAGCCCTGAAGCTCACTTTCACCTCAATTTTACTTAGAAGGTGGGGTAAAGATGAATACCAGGCAAGCATATCAATTCTTAATAAATCAAACCCCAAAATGAAGTTAGTGGTATCTTAGGAAAATAACATGTTCACTGAAATTGCCAAATATAACTGTCCCATGTTGCCAAAGTCAGCAATATACATTAATCTAAAGACAGTTGTGTATAATCTTGGGAAAGGCAAACTAGCTGTGCTACGGGCACTGAATGGACTCTGCTGTGGTTGAAATAGTTCGGAGGTGATACAAATTTTTAAAATCTTTTTCTGCAAAAGGTTTTTGGTAACCTGTAACACTTTTTCAACTACCGTATTTCTTTATCTCATAAGGCAAAAATACACCGCCTCACGATTCCCGGACATGTAAGCAGTTTAACATCACTCAAATTTTCAGGCATACAAATATAAAACTTCCAATAGAGTATTTTAGAACAAAGCTTTCTGCGTGGGTATGCATTTGCAAAATAAAGGTAGAATTATTCCAACAGATTTAAGTGTGCACCCAGTGATCAAATGGAGTCAGAAATTCTGTTTTGACAGTTACTTGTAGAACAGCATTTTCAACAGCGATTAATTCAGAGCTGGGTAGTAATATCATCAAAACTAAATCAAAACTAAGTTCCAACTGTTGAGTAATAATATAGTTGGAAGGAAGTGTAGTCCATAAGCTAATACATGGTACCTTTAGATATGTTATAATACGTCACATTCAAAAGGTTACTCGTCTGGCAGCAAGTCTTACGTTCATAAAAGTGCCAATAAAAATGTTTTGAAATTTCAAAAAGTGATTTTTTATGAAAACAGGTGTTCTCCAAAGATGGCAATCATTTATTAAACTACTACAGTTCAAAAGGAAGAAGATATAATAGATCAATATACCAGCTGAGAATCATGCAAGACTGTCCTATGAAAAACAGCATTCTGGATTACATAACACAGATAGTGAGGGATTACACCACATGCCCCTGCTGAGCTAGACTTTTGATCTTCTGTATGATTCTATAACTGAGGCCATTCAAATTTGAAGAGTATAAAATATGAGGGTCTCAGTTCAACCACACGTTTCTGAAAACAGCCGTCTTGAAAACAATAAAAGAATAAAGTTAAAATTTTACCTCCCCCCGCAACACACACACAATTTTTCTATTCTGAAAAACACAGTTGTTCAGATACTTTCTTAACCTCCTTGGAGCCTCCCCAGGTAAAGTCACCAGTTGCTTTTCCTGGTCATGTTTACATTATAAATCTGATTTCTCTTTAAGGGGAAATTCAATATCATTTAAAAATGATACATAGCTGCCTATGTTTGAATAACATTATTGCCAGACAAAAAGAATTATTAAACAGCTATCTCCACATACCTATAACTTAAATATATAGACCACTAAGTATTACATATATGGAAAAAAAAAACACCTTTCCTGAATATTCTGGCCAAAATTAAATTTCAAATACATGTTCTAGAACAATAGCTAGAATCACTACAGAACTTAAGAGGGAAAAAAGTTGGAAGAGTAGGGTCATCTTTCAGATATGTCCATATTTATGGAAACTATAGTGGGCAGTTGTATTTCTCTCTAGGAAAATGCTAGTTTTATGATTCTAGATAAAATTGCACTTAAACACACTTGGAAATTAGAGAATTCCATATTTCCATACTTCGATTCAGTACCATATACGAAGTCTACACTCAGAAGTATTGTACTACACAGAGTCTAATTGGTTAAAGCAAAAGCAACTTTAAAATTCTGAAAATAAGGATTTCCTTCACTAACAGGCTTTTAGGAGGCCCGAACCCTGCCCCCAATGAGTGCTAAGCCTGTCAGGGTTGTTTTAAGTGGAAACGGTCAATCATTTCTATGATTTCCCCAGAAGAGGCAAGAAGATCCACACGCATACACATTTACATGCGTTGCACGGTGCCAACTATTTCCAACCAAAATAATCATATACACGTCGAGCCGAGCTATTTCTAGCCCAGAAGAGGGTGAACGTCTGGAGAGAGTCTGAGGAAACCCAGCAGGCGATGACTACAGGGGAAGGGGGATGGCGTCTGGGTCCCCTGCCTCCCGCGCGCACAGGGCGCCTGGCACCCGGCACCTGCACGGGGTCCCCGCTGGGCATCCGGGTGCGCGCGCGCGCGTCCGGGACGCACCCGCGGAAAGCAAACAAGCACTGCGGGCCAGGGCGGGCGGGAGCATCCTCGGGCGGGACCCGAAATGCCTTTTCCTACCTGTCACTTTGCCTGGAGCTGCTGCCGGGGATGCGGCGACTGCCGCTGCCTGGAGACCCAGTGTGTACGCGCGTGTGTGTGCGCGCCCGTGTGTGCGTGTGCGTGTGTGTGTCTGTGTGTGAGATCTTGTTGGCGGTGCAGCTCACTTACTGCTCCCGGCGCGGCGCCACCACCCCCTCCTCGCCATAAAGAGCCGCCGCCAAGCCCCCTCCTGGCGCACCCCAGTCCCGCCCTCCCGCCTTCCTCCGCCCTCCCTCTCCGGCCTCCCCGCCTCCCCGTCTCCCAGCCGCGCGGTCCTTACCTCAGTTGAGGGCGGGGGTCTCCGCTGTGGCTCCCCAGCGAGCCCACGGGGCAGCGCCGACCCGCCCGCCCACCGCCGGGCCCTGCGCGTCCCCTTCTCCGGGCCCCGCCGCCCCTCAGCGGCCCGCCGCTCCCTCCTCCACTGCCCCCGAGCCTCCCTCCTCGTTCTCGCCTCCCGGCTCCAGAGCCCGAGCTGTCGCCTCGCAGCCCCAACCTGCCCAGGCTACGGAGCATGCCCAGTGCGGCGCGCCCGGGCTGGGCTGGGGGTGGGCAGGGACCGGGCCGGCCGCCCAGTTGCCGCGAGCCCGCGGGGCGAGGAGGGGGCGCCAACTGGGTCGGGGGCGCAGCCTCGCGAGCCGGGGGCAGAGCAGCCGAGGCAGGTGGTGGGCAGCGCCAAGAGGAGGTGGGTGGGGCGTCCAGGGAAGCCGGCCCGCGGCGCGCTCCTCTGGGGTCTCCCTGGCGGCTCCCCGCGGCATGTGCCCCATGCCCAGGGGTCGGGGGTGCACGGGATGGCGCTGGGCGCAGAACCCAGGGAGCGGGGGCAGAAGAGCGGCACCCTCCTCGGATGGGAGACCCGCAGCCCGCCGTGGGCCGTGTGGAGGGGCTCAGGACTGGCCAGAACGGGGCCCCCAAAGCCGTTGGCTGGGTGGGGGACGTGCTGATTTGTTTATATTCGGTTTCATAAACCCATACAGCGCTTACAATGCGTCCTGCAGTGTTCTAAATGCTTTTTATTCGTTTAATCCCTAAAACAATCTTCCAAAGAGTACTACTGCCTCTTTTTATTTCGCGGGTCTTACACAGAGCCGCAGAATTAAGTGGTTCCAAAAAGTCTTCCCACAAGTGCAACCTCAGACATGCAAACCCCCCAGACTTTGGTCCCTGGGATGCTGGGGCGCTGCTCCAGCCAGTTCCTGGCTTTCCCCGGCCCTACAACGGCCCCCAGGTGCCTCCGAGTCACACTCACACCCAGGCCCTAATGGTGTTCGGTCTGGCATCCTTGTGTGGACCCTCACAACGTGCTGCTCCCGGACTCCGGAGGGCTCCCTCCTCCCCACTCCGCCTCCTCCTTCTCCTGGCCGGCGGCCACCAAAACCCGGAGACGTGGCACCTGCACAATGGGGACTGGGGCCATGCTCGCAGCTGCACTAGGCATGCTCAGCCGCCTGAGCCGGTCCGGCTGGCCAGGAGGAAAGGAAGGGCCAGACGGGGCGTGAAGTGTAAGAAATGGAGGGGGAATGTGTGTACAAACAATAGTCCAGGCTCTGATGGGCAGGGGCAGTTGTAGATGCAAAAAGCTCATTCCCCTGGCACATCCTGGCCATTTCCAGGCAGGGCTAAGAGATGGGGGGAATAATCATCAAAAGTTTAACCAACTTGGCATCCTTAAGCAAGAGGGGGCTGAGGCCCCACTGACCACTCCCCAGCTCAACTACTAAGCTGTAATTTTAGCTGAGCTTGGGAAAAAAAGCTCCTCAGCAGCTGAAGCTGTCTGCCTGTGAAGAAGCCAAGAAAAATATCCCAGACCAAGTTTCCCCACAAGATTGGAAAGGAAAGATAGATCCCAGGGAAAGGCTGGTGGCTCTTCACTGTTAGGGATATTAAAGATGTGGTGATTTTGGCTGGGCGCGGTGGCTCACGCCTGTAATCCCAGCACTTTGGGAGGCCAAGGCGGGTGGATCATCTGAGGTCAGGCGTTCGAGACCAGCTTGGCCAAAATGGTGAAACCTCGTCTCTACTAAAAATACAAAAAAAAAAAAATTAGCCGGTCGTGGTGGTGGGCACTTGTGATCCCAGCTATTCAGGAGGCTGAGGCAGGAGAATCGCTTGAACACGGGAGGCGGAGGTTGCAGTGAGCTGAGATAGCCCCATTGCACTCCAACCTGGGCGACAAAAGCAAAACTCCATCTCAAAGAAAAAAAAAAGGGATGTGGTGATTTTGAGTGATCACAGCATGATAAGGCAATGTGTAATGGGCATACAAGTTGCCTGGGGATCTTGTTAAACTCCAGATTTTGATTCAGCAGATCTGGGGTGGGATCAGAGATTCTGCATTTCTAACAAGTTCCCACACCATGCTGATGCTGCTGTCTTTAGATAGATTTTTAGTTGCAAGAGGTTAGGGCAGTATTTTAGGCCTGTTCTTTATTTTATATGTATAAGAAAACCAAGGTTCAAAAAGGTTAAGCAAGCAATTTGCCCCCAGGTCACACGGCCAAGAAGTAGCATCACTAGGCTCAAACCCAGTTCTCCAGGGCTTCCTGTGTATGTTCCTATATTCCCTAGGTATCACTCACAGACAGATGAGCTGAAGCTGTCATCTGTGTGTCTTGACAGTTTTTAACAATAGAACATAATATTAGTAGATAATGCACCCAAACATACTATATCAGTTAGCCTTTGGTGTGTAACAAACCACACCAATACATAGTAGCCTAAAGCAACAATTATTCATTAGCTCACAATTCTGTGAATCAGTAACTGGAGCTAAAATCAGCTGAGCAGTGTTGTTCTCCTGGGCCTACTCACGCAGCTGCAGACATGCGGAGCTTGGAGCCTCATCCGGATGGCAAGGATGACAGGGTATTCCCATATGGCTTCTTTGTATGGTGAGTTCCTAGTTCCCAGCAGCAAAAGAAGGAAAGCCCCAATTCAAAATAGCATTTTATACCTCTGCTTGCTAATGTTCTACTGGCCAAAGCAAGCCACATGACCACGCCCAGATTCAAAACATGGAGAAATCAACTTCAATTTTGATAAAAGGAGACACAAAATAGAGTAGTATTTTGTTTTTAAAATCTATCACACACATCAGATTCCATAAAACTAGCCCTCCTGCCTTAGAGTTCAAAGTTGTATAGATTAAGCCTATCTTTCATTTTATATATTGGTAAACCAAGTCACAGTAATCTTTGTTGTTACTGTTAAGTCTTCAATCTAATAATGTGTTTATTAAGGAATCTCAACTCAGTTAGGTATAAACATTAAATAATTTTTTTCTCTAAATCCTAAATTCAATCCAAATTCTAAATTCCCTTATCGTGCCTTTGATGACGTATTAGACAGTCATTCATTCAACATTTTTTTTTTTGAGACAGGGTTTTGCTTTGTTGCCCAGGATGGAGTGCAGTGGCATCATCATGGCAACCTCAAACCCAGGGGCTCAAGTGATCCTCCCACCTCAGCACTCCCAGTAGCTTGGACTACAAGTGTGCGCTACCACACTTTGCTAAATTTTTTTATTTTATTTTTTTGTAGAAACAGAGTCTCACTATGTTGCCCAGGCTGGTTGTGAACTCCTGGGTTCACATGATCCTCTTGCCTCAGCCTCCCAAAGTACTCGGATTACAGGTTTGAGCCAGTGGATTGAGCTTGGATTACAGGTTCGTGCCTGGCCCGTTGAACAAATTTTTTGAAACCTTCTGTGTGTCAGGCACTACTCTTTGGCCAGGATACTAAAATAAGCAAGAGACAAAAATAATTGCCCCTAAGAAACTTAGATACTATCACAGGAGATAGCCAATAGCATATTAAAAATATATAACATTGGGCCGAGTGTGGTGGTTCTTGCCTATAATCCCAGCACTTTGGGAGGCCAAGGTGGGCAAATCACTTGAGGTCAGGAGTTCGAGACCAGCCTGGCCAACATGGCAAAACCCCAACTCTACCAAAAAATAAAAAAAAATTAGCTGGGCGTGGTGGCATGCACCCATAGTCCAGCTACTCAGGAGGCTCAGGTGGGAGAATCACTTGAATCTGGGAGGTGGAGGCTGCAGTGAGCCAAGGTCGTGGCCACTGCACTCCAGCTTGGGCAACAGAGTGAGACCCTGTCTCAAAAAAAAAAAAAAAATAATATATATATATATAAAAAACATTGAGTAGTGCTAAGTATTGTTTTATAACCTATATAAGTAAATATATATATAATCTCTCTCTCTCTTTCTCTCTCTCTCTCTCTCTCTATATATATATATATGTAAAACACTGAGTAGTGCTAAGAACCATGGTGAAAAGAAGGCTTCCTGAGATGAGGTAGAGAGGCAGCTATTTTAGATAGGGGTCAGAGATGGCCACTCTAACGCCATTTGAGTGGAAGCTGAATGAGAGATGTTAATATCTGGAGAACAGTGTTTCCAGCAGCGAAACCAGCAAAAGCTCTCAGATGAGAATGTGCTTGGCATGTCCAAGGGATGAAAGGAGGCCAGAGTGGCAGAGCAAGACATGGAGTGAGCAGAAGTGGGGTCACAGAGGCAGCAGGGGGTCAGACCATGTAAAGTCACAGAAAAGACTTTGGACTTTAGTCTGGGTGTGTCATGAACCCATTGAAGATGTTAAACAGGGTCATGACATGATCTGATTGATGGTTTAGGAAGATGTGCATTAAGAATGCCTATAGGAGGGAGAGTAGAAAAAGGAGCCTATTCTAAGGATACAGCAGTGGGTCCACTAGGGCAGAGTTTATCACTTTTCAGTATTAAAACTCAGACCAAGTGTATTAGTCTGTTTCATGCTGCTGATAAAGACATACCCAAGACTGGGTAATTTATAAAGGAAAGAGGTTTAATTGAGTCACAGTTCCACATGGCTGCAGAGGCTTCACAATCATCGTGGAAGGCAAGGAAGAGCAAAGTCACATCTTGCGTGGATGGTGGCAGTCAAGAGCTCGTGCAGGGGAACTCCCCTTTATAAAAACCATCAGATTTCATGAGACTTATTCACTATCAGGCGAACAGTACAGGAAAGACCCATCCCTGTGATTCAATTACCTCCCACCAGGTCCCTACCACAACATGTGGGAATTGTGGGAACTACAATTCAAGATGAGATTTGGGTGGGGACACAGCCAAACCATATCATCAGGTTAAACCTTCACCTTCAAACTCAACTTAAATTCAGTCTTCTGTCTTCTCCCTGTCCCATTGCAGGCCCTGCTAGGTGCCTTAATTCTTGAAGTGGAAGGTTAGTGGCATAGGATCTGGCATTTAAACATTTTCCTACGCGCAGCCCTTCCCCAGCCACCCTCCCCAACCCTGTCATTTGCCCTTCAAGGCCTAGTTCTGCCAGCACGTTGGGCAGCAAGAAGAAAAGGCCAGTGTCTCTACCTTTGACCTATAGCCATTATTGCCCTCTCTTGGTTCACCGTGGCTGCTTCTCTGGCTAGGAAATCAGGGACACACTCTGTCAGGAGTGCAATGCAAGCTCTCTGCCACGGAGAAAATAACGGAGGCCCCTGGAGGGTCCTTCTGGAATTCCCACCCCAGGTTCTCCTTTTTTCCCAGGCTCCACAGTTCTCTTCACGGTGGTCCAGCCCAGAGTATCTCAATGCTGGGTCTCACATGCTAGGTAGGCCACCCTGTTGGGTGAGGCATCTGCAAGAAAGTTAAGCTGAAGAGCCTTCTAGAGTATCTACTGGAAGCCCAGAGAAAATAGAGAAAATTGCCCATCCCAGCCAGGCTAATGGGTTGGCCAGCAGGAAGGCAGGTAAGATGGAGCTGTTTCTGCAGCAAGGAGGATGCCTAGACCAATTCTGAAGACTTTCTCTAGAATGTGGATCCCTGAACATCTCATCGTGCTCAGCTGCAGACTCTAGTTATCAATTACCTGGCAACATTGTGTTATGAAAATTAACATTCACGGGGAGGAGCCAAGATGGCCGAATAGGAACAGCTCCGGTCTACAGCTCCCAGCGCGAGCGACACAGAAGACGGGTGATTTCTGCATTTCCATCTGAGGTACCGTGTTCATCTCACTAGGGAGTGCCAGACAGTGGGCGCAGGTCAGTGGGTGAGCGCACCGTGCGCCAGCCGAAGCAGGGGCGAGGCATTGCCTCACTCGGGAAGCGCAAGGGGTCAGGGAGTTCCTCTTCCAGGGGTGACAGACGGCACCTGGAAAATCAGGCCACTCCCACCCGAATACTGTGCTTTTCCGACGGGCTTAGGAAACGGTGCCCCAGGAGAGTATAGCCCGCACCTGGCTCAGAGGGTCCTACGCCCACGGAGTCTCGCTGATTGCTAGCACAGCAGTCTGAGATCAAGCAGCAAGTCAGCAGCGAGGCTGGGGGAGGGGCGCCCGCCATTGCCCAGGCTCGCTTAGGTAAACAAAGCAGCCTGGAAGCTTGAACTGGGTGGAGCCCACCACAGCTCAAGGAGGCCTGCCTGCCTCTGTAGGCTCCACCTCTGGGGGCAGGGCACAGACAAACAAAAAGACAGCAGTAACCTCTGCAGACTTAAATGTCCCTGTCTGACAGCTGTGAGGAGAGCAGTGGTTCTCCCAGCACGCAGCTGGAGATCTGAGAACGGGCTGACTGCCTCCTCAAGTGGGTCCCTGACCCCTGACCCCCGAGCAGCCTAACTGGGAGGCACCCCCCAGCAGGGGCAGACTGACACCTCACACGGCCAGCCAGGTACTCCAACAGACCTGCAGCTGAGGGTTCTGTCTGTTAGAAGGAAAACTAACAGAAAGGACATCCACACCAAAAACCCATCTGTACATCACCATCATCAAAGACCAAAAGTAGATAAAACCACAAAGATGGGGAAAAAACAGAGCAGAAAAACTGGAAACTCTAAAAACCAGAGTACCTCTCCTCCTCCAAAGGAACGCAGTTCCTCACCAGCAACGGAACAAAGCTGGACGGAGAATGACTTTGACGAGCTGAGAGAAGAAGGCTTCAGACGATCAAATTACTCCGAGCTACGGGAGGATATTCAATCCAAAGGCAAAGAAGTTGAAAACTTTGAAAAAAATTTAGAAGAATGTATAACTAGAATAACCAATACAGAGAAGTGCTTAAAGGAGCTGATGGAGCTGAAAACCAAGGCTCGAGAACTACGTGAAGAATGCAGAAGCCTCAGGAGCCGATGCGATCAAATGGAAGAAAGGGTATCAGCCCTGGAAGATGAAATGAATGAAATGAAGCGAGAGGGGAAGTTTAGAGAAAAAAGAATAAAAAGAAATGAGCAAAGCCTCCAAGAAATGTGGGACTATGTGAAAAGACCAAATCTACGTCTGATTGGTGTACCTGAAAGTGATGGGGAGAATGGAAACAAGTTGGAAAACACTCTGCAGGATATTATCCAGGAGAACTTCCCCAATCTAGCAAGGCAGGCCAACATTCAGATTCAGGAAATACAGAGAACGCCACAAAGATACTCTTCGAGAAGAGCAACTCCAAGACACATAATTGTCAGATTCACCAAAGTTGAAATGAAGGAAAAAATGTTAAGGGCAGCCAGAGAGAAAGGACGGGTTACCATCAAAGGGAAGCCCATCAGACTAACAGCGGATCTCTCGGCAGAAACCCTACAAGCCAGAAGAGAGTGGGGGCCAATATTCAACATTCTTAAAGAAAAGAATTTTCAACCCAGAATTTCATATCCTGCCAAACTAAGCTTCATAAGTGAAGGAGAAATAAAATACTTTACAGACAAGCAAATGCTGAGAGATTTTGTCACCACCAGGCCTGCCCTAAAAGAGCTCTTGAAGGAAGCGCTAAACATGGAAAGGCACAACCGGTACCAGCCACTGCAAAATCATACCGAAATGTAAAGACCATTCAGACTAGGAAGAGACTGCATCAACTAACGAGCAAAACATCGAGCTAACATCATAATGACAGGATCAAATTCACACATAACAATATTAACTTTAAATGTAAATGGACTAAATGGTCCAATTAAAAGACACAGACTGGCAAATTGGATAAAGACTCAAGACCCATCAGTGTGCTGTATTCAGGAAACCCATCTCACATGCAGAGACACACATAGGCTCAAAATAAAAGGATGGAGGAAGATCTACCAAGCAAATGGAAAACAAAAAAAGGCAGGGGTTGCAATCCTAGTCTCTGATAAAACAGACTTTAAACCAACAAAGATCAAAAGAGACAAAGAAGGCCATTACATAATGGTAAAGGGATTAATTCAACAAGAAGAGCTAACTATCCTAAATATATATGCACCCAATACAGGAGCACCCAGATTCATAAAGCAAGTCCTGAGTGACCTACAAAGAGACTTAGACTCCCACACATTAATAATGGGAGACTTTAACACCCCACTGTCAACATTAGACAGATCAACGAGACAGAAAGTCAACAAGGATACCCAGGAATTGAACTCAGCTCTGCACCAAGCAGACCTAATAGACATCTACAGAACTCTCCACCCCAAATCAACAGAATATACATTTTTTTCAGCACCACACCACACCTATTCCAAAATTGACCATATCCTTGGAAGTAAAGCTCTCCTCAATAAATGTAAAAGAACAGAAATTGTAACAAACTGTCTCTCAGATCACAGTGCAATCAAGCTAGAACTCAGGATTAAGAATCTCACTCAAAACCGCTCAACTACGTGGAAACTGATCAACCTGCTCCTGAATGACTACTGGGTACATAACGAAATGAAGGCAGAAATAAAGATGTTCTTTGAAACCAACGAGAACCAAGACACAACATACCAGAATCTCTGGGATGCATTCAAAGCAGTGTGTAGAGGGAAATTTATAGCACTAAATGCCCACAAGAGAAAGCAGGAAAGATCCAAAATTGACACCCTAACATCACAATTAAAAGAACTAGAAAAGCAAGAGCAAACACATTCAAAAGCTAGCAGAAGGCAAGAAATAACTAAAATCAGAGCAGAACTGAAGGAAATAGAGACACAAAAAACCCTTCAAAAAATCAATGAATCCAGGAGCTGGTTTTTTGAAAGGATCAACAAAATTGATAGACCGCTAGCAAGATTAATAAAGAAAAAAAGAGAGAAGAATCAAATAGATGCAATAAAAAATGATAAAGGGGATATCACCACCGATCCCACAGAAATACAAACTACCATCAGAGAATATTACAAACACCTCTATGCAAATAAACTAGAAAATCTAGAAGAAATGGATAAATTTCTCAACACATACACCCTCCCAAGACTAAACCAAGAAGAAGTTCAATCTCTGAATAGACCAATAACAGGAGCTGAAATTATGGCAATAATCAATAGCTTACCAACCAAAAAAAGTCCAGGACCAGATGGGTTCACAGCCGAATTCTACCAGAGGTACAAGGAGGAGCTGGTACCATTCCTTCTGAAACTATTCCAATCAATAGAAAAAGAGGGAATCCTCCCTAACTCATTTTATGAGGCCAGCATCATCCTGATACCAAAGTCTGGCAGAGACACAACAAAAAAAGAGAATTTTAGACCAATATCCTTGATGAACATTGATGCAAAAATCCTCAATAAAATACTGGCAAACAGAATCCAGCAGCACATCAAAAAGCTTATCCACCATGATCAAGTGGGCTTCATCCCTGGGATGCAAGGCTGGTTCAATATACGCAAATCAATAAATGTAATCCAGCATATAAACAGAACCAAAGACAAAAACCACATGATTATCTCAATAGATGCAGAAAAGGCCTTTGACAAAATTCAACAACCCTTCATGCTAAAAACTCTCAATAAATTAGGAATTGATGGGACGTATCTCAAAATAATAAGAGCTATTTATGACAAACCCACAGCCAATATCATACTGAATGGGCAAAAACTGAAAGCATTCCCTTTGAAAACTGGCACAAGACAGGGATGCCCTCTCTCGCCACTTCTATT